>NW_022280099.1:775751-781726 GCF_004355925.1 Anarrhichthys ocellatus | reverse complement strand
TAACTTAAGATGGGAATAATATTTTAGACTGCAGGAATTACTTCAATAATTCTTTTAAATTTGAGGGCTTTTATTTTGTAGGTTACCCACCAAGTTGATGCAGAACCTGCCCCGCAGGTAGAGATGGGAAACACGCCGCTGGATTGAAGGAGAAAGCAACTGATGGCAAACTACTGGGCTAATTTACAGGGGGTCCGTGTACGTTTACGCTACCACGCTAAAAGGTCTCGCACGAACCCCAAATGGAGCTCGCTCGTCACCAGAAGGTTTTAACCGAGGTCCTGCAGGGGCCTTTATATCCCCGATTACTTGACAAGAAATAACCACACACCTGCTGGAAATGGAGCAGATCTACTGAACCCATTATAACTGACAACAGATTGTGCCCATCACAGTGATTGCTGGTGTGTGTGTGTGTGTGTGTGTGTGTGTGTGTTGCTGATTTTCCAGATGATGTCGTTCAAGAATGTTTTTCTTATACTTTACTGTAATGGTACAATAAATAACTAATACATTTAACAGAACTAATTCTCTTAACGGGCATATGAGATGTTTATATTTAATCTCACAAATGTAACATGTATTTTCAATATGTTGAGGTCACACAAATGGGATTTTCTGAAATAATAAATCTACTTTTCACAGTGGTCATTAAGTTTGGATGTTTTTTTACTTATTTAACTATTATAATTGAGGATATAAAATTGGGCATATTTTAGTTCTTGGATGTCATATTTATTTAAACATTTATATAAATAAATATATGTGAAGATAGTGTCATTTCTAAATCAATTGTTAATCGATGGACACATTACAGTGCTCTGGCTGAAACAATGTTGACATCAAGTTGGATGTAGGCTTTCTCAATATTTATTTATAATTATTTACAGATGCCAAATATATAACCTTGTATATTATTATTGTTACAATCTAGAGTTAAGTTTTACAATTACACAGAAAATTAAGATGTTCTACTTAACGTGTGGTTCGTTGTCAAATCTAAGAGCCAATCAGCTCTTTGATCCGAAGACAGCCAGGCTTTTCCCATCATGCATTGGGGTCTTGCAGTCGGTGGAGAGCAACCGCAGCGCCTACATCTAAAATCTGCGGCCGCCTCGTTCTCGCGAGGTTATCGTTGCCCCCTTGTTCATCACGTCACAACAAGCCGGGATCATGTCGGACACAAATTTAACCGGCATGCATTTTGCGCAGATCGCCGGTGGTCGATTCTACGCACGCCTGGTGTTATGTCGAACGAGCCTAATGTTAAAATATTGATATGTTATGATGTATATGATGTTTAAATATATTAAATATAGTGTAGCGTCTCTGTGCAATTAAGAGTTTGTATTAAAGGGCTCAGTCTGTCTTCGCCCTCTTTCTGGCCAATCACGGGAATGCCCTGTACCTGTTGGTCAAGGTGCGTGCCTGTGATTGGTCGAGCAGAGGGCAGGGGGCGGGATTATCCTGTGCTGTGGCGGGAGCTATAAATTGTAGTTAGACCGGGACTGACGAAGAAGAGTGGTGTGAAAACCGCAATGTTTGATTGTGAGTCGCTCGGCTCTATGTTTAGTGGTTTATGTTAATAAACCAGTTCACAAAGGGAGTTCACTCTGTCCCCGACTCGTAAGTGGAACTTTACACTGGTGTCAGAAGTGACTTTGTGACGGACTGAAGACGTAACGCTGTATCCTGTCGGAAGCTTACCTAGCTTCGCTCGTGAGTTAGCCGGTTAGCTTGCTTTTGATCATGGATTATGTCTCTTGGAACAGTAAAAAAGTCTGATTTTCAGTAGGGATGGAGTCAACGATGTCCTGAACACATGCATCAGTCATTGTCTGGAATTATAGAGAAAAATATTTTTATAGCACCGTAAAAATTTCGAAAATTTGCCATTTGAAGGTATAATTTCAATTCAGTTTGTAGTTCAGAACAAAACGGTGTATGTGACTTTGTACGTATTAATTGATAACGATGCTAAAAATGGAGAGGTTGTTTTTAATCTCCAATATTTTTGATAGTCCGCAATCCGCAATAGACGCTTCCCGCTGAATCAGAAGCGCAAAGGATGTTGGGTGTCATCAAAGCGGTCCTGCTCCAGACCAGCAGACCTGCAGCACTCATACATGCAGGAAGGCCACACTTGTAAGTATGCAGGAGTATATACCTTTTATACAGGTGTTGTAATGAATGATATTGTTAATAGCCATGTTTTGCATTTACTTGTATTATCGTTTAGATGTATCTTGTGTGCTTTTTTCAGATATTGTGACAAATGAAGTGTTTGAATTGATAGTTAATGTAAGCTAGCTGATCCTAAACATGCACTAGCAGTCATCCTTTGAATATTTTGGAAAGCCATATCAACGCACATTATTATTGTTGAAGAATTGTTTTCCAGTGGTTTTGCCTGTAATCTGTTGATAAAGTATAATCATTATTGTTGTGTGTTGTTGATTTGTTGTGTACTTTGTAATGTTTGTTAGAAAATGGACAGTCCCACGAAACTGCCTTCTATTAATCTTCCGGAGGTGGAGGCTGTGGGACAGTATTCAGCTCCTGACTGTAAGTTTTACATGTGGTGGTGTTTGTGTTAGTATTCATCTGATTGTTCCTACTGTATATGCAACACTTTTGTATCATGTTATTGTTACCTGTAAGTTTGTCTCCAGATGAACTTGTCAAAAGTCATTTGTACATTTGTTGTTTTGTAATTGCAGTAAAAAGTACAGATCCAGTAGTGCCGCGCCAGGACGTCCACACCGGTCTGCTGCAGGTGAGCGGGCACATCATGGATATCCTGCTGCGGAGCAGAAGGTGCTTCTGCTGCGGAGAGAGCTGTCGGATACAAAGGAGAAGCTGTCCAGCAGCAGGAGATGGAGAAGGCGAAAGCTGAGGCTAAGTGTTAATGTTTTGCTGTAGTTTGAATGTAGTCTCAGTATGACTGTGATGATTATAGTTTTCATCGGATTTGGTCTTTTCGGCTGCAGTCCAGGAAAACGGTGGCTATACGCACAAAAGTCTGTCACTTTGAATGACTAATAAAGTTACACCATTGGTCGGCAGGAGTTTCCCCATTGGCTGTTAGTTTCTACAATTATTAGGATATTAAATTGAAGCAGTATTGAACTCAAAGCTGGCTTAACCATGTCATATGATCTGTTACTCCAGCACTCTGTAACAAGAAATTAGTATGAAGATGAACAGGAATTCACATTATAAACAAGTGAATTTTTTTTCTGTTTGATTGCATTATGAAAGAATTAACATGAAAAAAGCAATGTCACATTTAATGTTTGTATTTTGTACATGTGTACCAAGGAGGAGATGGTGGTGGGAGGGGAGGAGAGTTTGGAGGATGTTTTTAAAGATTATTATTTCAGTATTTTGTGTTCATGTTTTAGTTGTTATAAATAAAAGTTGTATTAATTTGGATCATGTGGTTGTTTCTTTTCTATTAGGGAATCATTTTGAGAGTATGTGTGTGGTTGTGATTTAGACAGATAAGGGAGGGATTAACACTTTAAATACTATTGATATTATATATTCTAAATAAGAGACCGATGTCATCCCAAAGCTACTATCATACTCTATGTCTGGAAATCCACAATTGAGATACAATTTCCCTTCATTTTGGCAAATACCAGCACATAGTGCTTTTGGCTGCACGAATCACAGGTTAACAGTAAATAAAAAACATGTTATAACAAAGTATTATTGATTATCCACAGTGTGGAAAGTAAAATATCAGCTCAGTGGCAAGGTTCAGGAAGTCTATTTTAATTTGAAATGGCGTCCAAGACCACGGCTGCAGCGGGCTGTTTAACACTGAGGATGTTCAGTCCTTTTCCGCTCCACGCAGTTCACTTGCACTGAATATGCAGCAATGCAGCTCCAAACTGGCAACCGAGCAGGACAAAAAAAACAGGTTGGTACAGTGATACACAACCAAACAGCTGCTGGACATTTATTTTGAAAAGTTCACTTACACTAAGTGTTATCGTGTCCTATAATGTTATTGTTAAAGTAGCTAATACTAGTGATGTAGGAAGTACTAAGATATGTAAACAAAAGTAAATACACCACCATGTAAAAATATACAAGTCCTTTAATAAAAGTATAAATAAAAGTATAAGACACACAAGGAATTTGACTTGGTGGCTGGTGCATAACAATGAACACAGTGCAAAAATCTAGACATTTAAAAATAGAAAAACATATTAATAAGATAGGTAAACAAACAGAATGCAGTACTTTAAAACAAGTATATTATAAAAGTGGCAAGTGTATTTAAATATTGAAACAAAGAAAAGGATGTGCAAGAGAGTGTGAACTTGTCCTTAGGATGTAGGAGTCAGAGTGGGTCTTTGTTTATGAACACAACTGCAGAAGGAAAGATTATCGGCTATGCACTAAGCGCGGTCACGTTACGTCGTGACGTCTTCACACGTCTGTTAAACGTGCGCGCCCGGAACTACTGTTGCCTTCAAGGGCTCCTAGCAAGCTCAAACTTTAGAGGCACAAGTAATTATCTGATTTCAGATTGTAAAAAACACACAGTCCCCTCTGGGAATTTCATAATATTGTCGTTTTGTCACAAAACTTACCTCCTTCTTCATCGTAAGATATGTATTATATATATATATATATATATATATATATTTCCCTAAAAGGTGTAAATGTTAAGATATAAACTAAACTTACTGGAATTCGCTTCAAAAATAATTAGTGTGTATGTTATGCTGTAATAATAATAATAATAATAATAACTATATTTATACAGCACCTTTAAAAATAAACGAAGAAATGAAAAATATATATTTATATATTTAGTAAAATCAACAAATAAAAATAAAACAGAAAAAAAACAGAAAAGCGACAACATCACATGAAAGCCAGTTAAGTTATTTACTGTCATATGCACCATTATTACACAGAAGCAGCCGCTGGCAATGCAAAAATAAAATATAGGAATAAAAAAATAAAATATTCTGTCTTTTTTTGAACGTCACCAAAGAATTGTAAAAAAATGTCCGACCGTACTTGAAAGCACCACAGAAGGCGCGCTCCCCTGAGTGCTCCGTAGATCTGTCACTTACAGGATACTACTCAGATAGCGGGTCATTGACTGCACCCGGACTCCGTCGAACAACAACCGGACTCGCTCGTGTTTGTCCGTTATCGTCTTACCGTTGTAAATAATACTAACCGCCGTTGTAACGGGGTTCCCTATGCCATGATGCACGGGTTAGCCAGCTAACGTTAGCCGTGGAGCTAACGTCCATCGTCTACTGTGAACCAGGAGTAGCGGAGTCTAGTGTGTCGTCTTTCAGCCGTGAGTGGGGGGGGGGGGGAGTAACCCGGAGTAAACATGGAGAAAAGTAACCGGTTTGTAGAACTGTATCACTATCTCCAAGACCCGCACCTTGTAGCTCGCTTTCAGCACTTTTGTGGAGTAAGCGGAACGTTTTCGAGAACCGGTGGTACCACCACCACTAAGACCGGCAGCAGCAAGGAAGCAGACCGGACTCACTCGCACTACAACGGGGCTTGTCATCATGGCATCACCGGGGGAAATGAGAGTGAAAACATGGCCGTTATCGGATCTGGTGAAGGGGAGAATATACAAACGGCAGTGGGTGTTCGGAAGAGGGTTGTTAATTCAAAAGTTGTGACAAAAAGAGGGGAGGAAAGTGAAAACACGCCCCAGAACGGAGTGCTTGTTTCCGCGGAGACCGCCGCAGGAGAAGCGTTTGGTGGTGTGGGAAGTAACGGTCGTAGCCTCGTGGGTCAGGCGGATGACTTCAAAGGGGGCACCGAGTCAGAAGAGAGGGGCCACGAAGAAGCTCCGGGTCTGTGCAATAATAACACATATTCTGTCCGTATATATATATATATATAATATTGCAATACAACAATTATTCTGTCTGTGTGTATATGTATGTATATATATATATATATATATATATATATAT
>NW_022280099.1:734131-775651 GCF_004355925.1 Anarrhichthys ocellatus | reverse complement strand
GCAAAAGAAAAAGTGAGGAGTCTCATTCGAAGACCATTTCGCCCCCCACCCCCCCACCCCGACCCGTCCTGCACAACCCAAATAGCGCTCTCGAGAGGCGGTGGTGTCGGCTGAAGCGTGCAGCTGGATGTGACAGGTTCGTCATCAGGTAAGCTGCAGGTAGCTAGCTTAGCAGCTAGCGCAACGTGCCTCTGGCGCCTCACGCTTGCAAGTAGAAGGTGGCTAAAATGGTTGTGATGATGCTACTGCGGTGTCGTTACCACTGGGACCCGATGTCTGGATTGCTACGCTAATGAACACAAGTAAAAGCAGCTCCACAGTGACATGCGTAGTGGTGCCTGTGAGCTCTTTCCTGCACAGTCCTGCATGTTGTTTGCTAAACGCGAAGCAACCAATGTCTATAATTCAATCACTCGGGGGACAGGTTCGATAATAACACATTTATTGTAACACATATAATATTGAAAATTATGTCTGTATATTTAATATTTTAGTTATTGTGGATTTTTTACTTATTTAATATTCTTTACTGTTTTATTACTTATTTTTGATCTTGTTTTTTTACTGTCTCTTTTTTGCTCTATCCACTATGCTGCTGTAATCCTGTAAATGTCCCCACTAATAAAGGATTATCTTATCTTATCTTATCTTATCTTATCTTATCTGTCCCCCAGGGAGCAGCACAGTGAAACCCCGCCGCAAAAACTCTCTAACGGGCGATGTTGGGCAGGAGTTCCTCATCCAGAACCGGTTCCTGTACTACATGTTCACCTTCGGAACCGAGCTGGGCAACGAGCTGTTCTACATCACCTTCTTCCCGTTCGTCACGTGGAACGTGGACGCCTTCGTGGGCAGGAGGCTGATCATGGTCTGGGTCTGGGTCATGTACCTGGGCCAGTGCACCAAGGATATCATCGGGTGGTCCCGGCCCGCCTCGCCGCCGGTGGTCAAAGTGGAGATGTTCTACAACTCCGAGTACAGCATGCCGTCCACACACGCCATGTCCGGCACGGCCATCCCCTTCACCCTGTTCTTCATGACCTATGGCCGCTGGGAGGTACAGTAAATACATTTTTTATTACAAAATACATGAAATATAAAATGCAGCAGCAGGAGAGAAGTGGGAAGTTTTGCAGGAGCTACTTCCTCCTTATTTCCATGAAGGACACTGAGAAAGTTCCTATTTTGATGTTTCACAACATCCCCCCTTTTTGTTCATATCTAGAAACTTTATTATAAATACTGTCATAATCATGCAGTTACACTTTAGTGGGCCAGTAAGTTCAGGTGGATTATAGAGCAGCAGGGAAGGGATAGTACGTTTATTAATATTTGAATAAAACATACTATATTTTGGCCCTTTGCCACTTATATAGAAATACACAACAGGCAAACCTTCTGAAAAAGGAGTCCTGTGATTAATAAGTTGGTTTAAAGATGCAGAATCTGGATTGGTGTAACAGGATTTTAATAAACTGGCATGCAGTCTCCAAAAGTACATGAAGCTGAATCAACACTGGATATTAAACTGAATACAAACAAAATGCAAGCTAAGTCATTTAAATCCTGTAGTTTCTAGTTCCATATTGATTTTATATACAGTGATACAAGCATTAATCATTTCCACTTGTCTCTGCAAACTCACCAGCATCTAACAAGCATAACATATTGACTTAATGCAAATTACCCTGCATATAATGTTCCCTAAGGTTTGCAACAATTCAATGCAATGCTACAACAACACAAGATAACAACATCTGCCAAGTGGCAACTCTTGATACAGGATCACTGAGACTTTGCCCTCTGGAGCGGCGTCATTAACTATTAATGTTTATTAATGCGGATTCAGTGACAAGAAGCTGCATGAGCACATTTGTTGACTCTTTTACCGCTTGTATTACAGTGAAATGGAGCTCATTGTGGGTGCAACACGGCTAAAAGTCTGCAGTCCTGCAGCCAAACAACGCTCAAAACAAATCTCTAATTCTCATGACACAGCAGAAAAATAAAGTTTTTAGATGGTTAAAAAATGTCAACAGAAAATTGAGCAACAAAACAAGTTGTTTCAATATCAATTTCTGTGACTGTCGTGGTAATTTTTCCTTTATTTTCTGACTTTTTACAGGCCAAAAGATCATTGATTAACTGTCAAAATACTCAACAGATAATAAAATATTTTGTCTTTGACTCAGACGTACATTGAGCTAAATTCTTACACCTGTTGTGTGTGACCATGTTGACATTAAGAGGGGAACAATAAAGCAAATTAGCACGTTAGCACCCCAGTAAGTAGTGATTAGCATGCTAACACGTGTGGCTACAAATTCAAACAAGCTTTTACCACTTCCTTAACTTTTGATACACTGGAAAAACACGCTCGGAGGGTTTTTTTGTGTTTCTCTGTTGTTCTTTTCTTCATCTCCTGCTATTCACTCAGGAGGAACAACACTCCATTATGTCCAACAGAAACTCACCATTGTCTCACTGAGCATCCACACCGCAGGAAGTCCATTTGAATGAAGACGCCATCTTGAATTCTGGGAAATTGTGATCAGCACTTTTCACCAATTTGTGACATTTTAAAAACGAAACAATTAATTTTGTCCCACCGGCGTACGAAATACTAATTCATGTTTTTTTGGCCAGAGACTGCACTGATTACCAATTCTTGTTGGGTACAATCCCCATAATGCCTTATCATGGTGTCCCAATCGTTGCTTAATCTTCAACAGTCATTGGTGTGGGTGATTGGGAAAACAACCCAGAGTTTTCCAGAGAATAATGCGTGGGATCCCTGTATTGTGTCGTCTGAATCACAGCGGGCGAGAGCCGGGGTGAGATTGATTTATGACTCTGTGCCTCCCCGTCTGTCGGCCACAGAGGGGGAGATAGGAGAGGCGACCTCTGACCTCTGAGTGTGGAGCTCCAAGATAAGACCGATTCAGAGTCTTTAGCTTTTCTCTACTCGTCAGCCTGAGTTTGAAAACACATGACGGTATGACATTTCAGAAAAGCTCTCTATCAATCAACAATCTCTATTCTAGGTCTTAAAATACTGCACACTGCTGTGTGTGTGGAACAGCAGATAAGACTAAAAAGCACTAAATATTTAACAAAATGTTCCCCGTTGTGGCTCCAACTTTAACATTATTATCCTGCTGTAGTGGAGGCACGTGGAACCAACAATACAGCTTATTGATGAGATCGATTTTGATTTATGGTCGACCCACGTAGTCTTTGAACCACAGATCCACATATCAGGTCATTTAACAATCATATTCATCAGGGCTGCTCCCTCTAAGTTGATCAGGTTGTTTTGGTCTCGGCTCTTTGTTTTAGTCGCTCAGCTTTTTTTAATGCTGAATGAGCTCATTTCTGGTACACACAAGATTTAAAGGTGGTGCTTTTGTGTGATTCTTTGTGGAGAAACTCAGTTTTACGGATCTTTGTATCGTCGTATGAGTCGTAAATCTGATGAGTGTTAGTGGAATTTCATTAGCAGAGTACAGCCCTAATATTACCAAACAAACTCTGGATTTTTACCAAATTACCAGCGATTACAGCTCGCCCAGATTGAGAGATAACTCTTCATCTTAGGATGTCCTACATGTCCCCTTCTGCTTGCCGTAGTCGCTCTGTGAATTTTTCCTGCTGTCAGCTGGCTTGTCTCAGCAAAAGCAGGACTGTTTGGGTTCGTATGGGCCGCAGTGAGACATTAACCAGAGCCAGATGTCTCTCTCTCTCTATGGAAGATACTGGTAATAAGTGAAATAAGACTCAAGGAGAGGAAAGTAGGCGAGAGAAGCCAAAAGGGAGGAAGGATTAGACAGTAGAGGAGAGGAGACAAGAGGGCAATAGATGGACAGAAGACGGGATTAATACAGAAAAGTGAGTGGGAGGAAGAAAGATATGAGGAGAATTATTTTAGGCTGGAGAGGATGAGAGTTGGAGTTGATGGAGAGCAGATGAGACTAAATGTGAGCTGAAAGATAAAGGCATCGCTACGTGGTTTATCTCACATCGTGTCATATTTAACTCCCCATAACGTCCGGTCCAGTAGAGCCAGAACAGAAAACATCACGGCTAACAGTCTTTGTGTGAGACTTCCTCTCCCTCGAGCAGGAACGTTAGGTGGGAAACGTCCAGCTTTTTCCTGCGAGCATGAATGAGTTTAACAGAACGGGTAACTCCCCACCGGAGTTCTTACATTGTGTGTACACATCAATTCTGTTCTGCATTCAAAAGAAGTTGCAGTTGTTAAGATTTTTATGACCGTTTATGACATTTAAAGCTGCAAATGTGTGAAGTTGCAGCTTCCAGTTACTAAATGAATCATATCGCAGTAACAATTATTAGGTGTGTGTGTGTGTGTGTGTGTGTGTGTGTGTGTGTGTGTGTGTGTGTCTCATGTGTCATGTGAGGGAGTGTGTGCAGAGAACCACAAGCCACACACAAAAACTACACCGTGTCCATAAAACTTTGCACAAGGCGAAGCCGCCGTGGTCACAGAGGACGCTGGTTTCAACGTCTCCTCGGATGGTTTCCTTGGTTCCTCCCCTCCTTCTCTCTCCCCTCACTCTCAATGCTAGTACACCAGCGTTGGTCTGAGCCGGCTTCACAGCTAATCCACACACATAAAGACTCACAGAAGAGGCCTCGGTTTATAATTGACACTTTGAAGTGAAGCCCGGTGGTTAGAGAGCCACCTGTAGGAGTGTGTCTGACTGTAACCACACACAGCTCGTGATCAGCTGGTTTCTGTCCTTGAGTGAGACCTTTCTGTCTGCAGACTCTGGGTCCAAACAGCTACAGACTCTGTAACTCTCATATGCTGCTAGAAATAAGTTCAGAGAGATGATTGAACATCCTCTTTGTTTAAACATTGCTGCACTCTTTTCCTTTTTATAGTCTTTATTTTTTCTGTTTCTGACTGGTGTGCATCAAAATACAGAGAAAAATTCCTTTTTAGATGTGAAATACTTACTTGTTTAAAACCAGCACATGCTTTCTGGATAGCAGCTAAGTCTGAGCTGTGGTTAGTTTGTGTACTTCACCGACAAGTCCTCTGACAGATAAGCAGCCGCTATTTGGAACAAAGGTTATCTCAGTGTTGCATAAATGCATTTGACCAGTAAACCCGCTCTCTATCTCTCTATCTCTCTATCTCTCCATCCATCAGGCTAATGCAGGCTGTAAAACTCTTTCATGTTTTTATTCCGTCACCTTGAAACACTGGCTGCAGGAGGACGTCTAACATTGTTGCAGAAGCGTAGATAACGTGTGAAAGTTCACGTTAGAGGACAGCAGGGTTCACAGAGTGCAAATGGAGAGAGGTTGAAAGTAGAATCTATCTTCTATTTAAATGTGCTTTTAACCTGTGAAGTTAGTCTGCTGTTCCTCTCTGTGATGTCATCTATCTTGTTTATATCGTAATTACTTCTATTGTTTCTGTTTTTATCATGTAAAGTGTCTTTGAGTACCTTTTTTAAAGCGCTATACAAATAAAATGTATTATTATTAATATGTCTTTAAACCAGTGACATTAGTTTCTGAAAAGCTAAATTATTGTTAAAATGTGGAGATGATGCCACAGGCTGGGCGATTATTCACGAGTTATTATTGTTACAACATTTTGGGACAAAACAAGAAAAAATGTTTATCTGATAATTTAGATTTAATCACATCTAAAACTCCCTTTGACAGTGATTATGAATGTTAACTTATTATATTTAGTAAACAGTTGAACATTCAAAAACGTAACCTTATTAGCAGCTAACAGCTGTTAAGTCGTGTTAAAACGGTGCCTTCAATGATCCCTGTTTTAACCAGCTTCACACAGCGTTTCCCCCTGAAGGGGTGTGTGTGTGTGTGTGTGTGTGTGTGTGTGTGTGTGCGTGTGCGTGTGCGTGTGCGCGTGCGCGTGCGTGCGTGGGCGTGTGCGTGCGTGCGTCCCAGTGATGTTTAGGATTTTGTAGTTCTGGTCTGAGAGGAAATCTGAGCTGTCTCAACAACAATGAAGAGAACAAAAGAGCTTTTTTAGCAAGTGTGCAAAAACCTCAGCAGCTTTTCATCCGTCGTCTCTTTCTCATGGCTCGGCTGTCACTCATTTTCTTTTCATCCTCTTTTTCCCGGCTGCGTTCACACATCGCTCACTCATGTCCGGCTTTATTCTACAGCAAAACAATAAGTTAATAAAGCAATTAGTCGATTGATAGAACATTAGCAGGCAGCTCATTTGGTCATGTGTGTTCTTGTTTTAAGCCTCTCAATGTTTTATGAAAACAGATAAGGTCACCCTCAGCTGTGGGACGCTGTGGTGGGCATGTTCTCTATTCTCCGACATTTTATTCACAAAATGATAAATCGATAAACTGAGAAAAGAAATGTCCTATTGACCCATGATGAAACTGATCACTAGTCACAGCCTTAAGCTCCAGAGGGCGAGCAAACAAAATGAACTGTGAAGAGTCAGCGAGTGTAACTCATAGATATGAACACAGACTGTAGATGTAACCGGTAAAACACCATAAAACTAACCTCCACAATGACGAGGAGCGATTATAGTTGTCTATAAACTCATATCTCATATTCATGGACTACTTTACTGTCTATATACAAACCCTGTAAAGAAACAAGTTAAGTATTACATGCATTATAAAGAAACAAAGGTTTAATATGCTGTAAACTATTTGATTTGGCTGCATACCATTTACTCAAATGAAGATTTTTTTTTTAAGACTTCCTGTTTCTAAAGCATCTCAGAAATGAATCGTCCTTCTTTGAGTAATATCTGTGAACTATTGCGTTACGCTGACGTCACCCAGACAAGCTGCCTCGAGTCAACTGACTGGCTCCATATTTTAAGACATGTGACCCAGATCCAAACTGAAGAACTGTCACTCGGTGCAGTTTTTATTTTTTGCAGTTTAAACTAATTATAAAGAGAAAAACCCAGTGAAATCTGAGTCACATGAGTGAGAAACCGTGTGACTGTGGTTCACTTTAATCCGCAGTGTGAACCCTTTCTCCACTGCTACAGAGCAGAGTGCATCATGTGATGGGGAAACATTACGAGCTCCGCTGCTCATCACCTCCACTACATCACTGCTACTTGTTATCGAGACTCCAGCACACACACAATCTGTTTACTGTCAGAACAATAAGCACGCAGTAGTTTGAGAGATTCATTAACAGATCGATGTATCGCGTGAAGCATGGAGTCACTGAGTGGCTAAGCAGTCTTTATGTGCATTCTAAATATGCACAGCTTTAATTTATTTATTTTGCACGATGTTTGAAATGCATAAAACATTTTACAAAACACGTTTTTATTAAAAGTTAGAAACCGCCATTGTTTCATCATTGCGTTGTCATTATAAAGTTAAAACATCAAACATCTTGCTAACTTATTGTTGTAATTTATTTGTATAATTGTAATTTAATTCCACATCTTTGGGATTTATTTGGGCTGATGGTCAAACAAATGTTATTTTAAACACCACTAAGGTCTCTAAAACTGTGTGTTTTCCATGTTTGAACAGCTCTCATGTTAAAGATGTATTAGGTTATTCTTTATGTCGTTTGCCTCGTTAGTTTAGTCTCTAAGATGTGTGTTGTGTTAATAAAAGTCCTTCCACCTCCACAGTACCCGTTCTCACTGGGCCTCAGCTTGGCTCTCTGCTGGTGTCTGCTGGTCTGTGTCAGCCGGATCTACATGGGGATGCACTCAGTCCTGGTACGTCCACACACACACACACACACACACACACACACACACACTCGCAGACACAGATGGTGTCGCCGCTGCCACCTGCAGTGCCAGTTTTTCCGTCCTTCTGTCCGTGTGAACACGAGAGCCGACATGTTTGAAACAGAATCCAGCCTAAGCTGTTTTCAGGCTCTGATGTCAGCGATACACTCACCTGTGTAACCGTAGAAACATACACAACAACACAAGTATGGACAAAATCAACTGTAAATGTGTGAAATAAATTCATCGTTCACAATGATCGATACTAGACTGATATTGTGATTAATTTTCACTGAAACACACATTAAAAGGATAAAGTTGTGAGTTTTGTTGGGATCTCCTTATCCTTCCCTTTCTCCTCCTCTTCCTCCTTGCCCTCCTCCTCGTCCTCCTCCTTCTCTTTCTCCTCATTTTCCTCATCCTCCTCGTGCTCCTCCTTCTCGTCCTCTTCCTCCTGCTCCTCGTCTTCCTCCTCCTTTGTACCACACAAAGATCTTTTCTTTTGTCTGTAGGATATATGAAGTGTAAGTCAGCACCACAATATTTCATTTGTGCTTTGGCAACATTTCACCTTTTAGTTAATATGACGCCTCCATAATGTGATATTTCGATAACATTTTGATTAACTGTGCAGCTCTAATAAAACAAAAGTGCATTTTCTGTAGCTTATCACATGAGTGCCGTCACTTCTTTTGATCAGCACAGCTTTGCTCGCTAGTGCGCTCCTCCATGTTCATTGATTGTCTTAATCTACTGGTGGATCAATAGGTTCATGCAACGGGCCCAGCTGGTGGTGAATGTGCACTCTGTTCCAGTCTCTGTTCCAGTCATGATAGTCGATCAGTTCATGAATCAAAATGATCTCAACACCACGTTCACTTAGCAGCTTTTCCTGCACTTCCACGAGAAGTAAGAAGAAGTAAAACACACGTTTGGGTGGAGGTGGACTTTAAAACGTCAGCTGTCAGTCTTTGTTGTGTTATTTGGCGTCGGGTCACCTTTCCACCCTTTGATTCAGAGCAGGAGGTGGAATCTGAACTTAAGCCTCCAAACAATAGTTTTTTACCTGCTTTAGAATTATAAAGAGAGCTCTGAAGATTACCACCATCGTGCCGATGTCTCTGCTCCTCGTTCTCAACCAGCAGCGGTTGTTATTATCGGAGGCTGAGAGGATTCTGTTATAGTTTCTATCTGCACATTTAGAACTTAATTTGGCTGAAATGTTGATGATGAAGGAACCAATTTGTAGATTAATTCAAATAAAATGAACTGTTTGCTTCCCAGTCCAGTGTTTAGCATTTAGTTTGAAATGATTTCTTCAGTGTTTTTGGATCTCTATCTTTAATTCTTTTGCGTTTTAAGCCAAATCTCTCCATCTTCCACCTGTACTACCTTTATGAAAGTTATCAGGACTGTTTAAAAAGGACTCGGTAGTGAACGATGTGTAGACAGGTTCAGTGTTTTTAGTGTCGTTCTCTGAGCCGGACCAGAGGGTACCGGGTTAAAACAGGTCCTCATTGTTTCTGTGAAGTCTGCTGGATGTGATGTAACGTAACTCAGGTGCTTCTTATGAAGAGTGAGCGCTGCGCCAGACATTGTTCAAAATAAGTAACCTTTTTAAATGCTTCATTGCTTGTTAGCAACCAATCGCATGATACTTAGGAGGCAGTTTTGTCTTCTGTGCTTTGATTCATTTACCATTCAGTTAACACGCCAGCGTTGATGTTGTTTTACTGGAAACACAACTCATTCAAAGACATTTTAAATCGTTTCATTTGAGAGCAGTGTGTCCGTTGTGGTAGAATGTGTGTGAACCAAGAAGGAGACTGCATCGTCTCCTCGACATGCTCGGGCCTGTTGCCATCTCTCATAAGACAATAAACGGCGTTTCTAAACTCTTACTGGAAATAAACCATTGAGGGATATTCATGCCTGCAAAAACTTGCTCCTGCATCTTTTATCCGCCGCACTCTCACGTTAGCGGATTGTTTTTTTGTTTTTTTTGCCGACGGCAAGATGAAATCACTGATGTGCACCACAGGTAGAGTCATGACAAACATGATGATACACCACCGACTGGGCGTGTTTACTTCTACAGCAGTAAAATATCTCTCAGGGTCTGCATGAGGTTGTGAGGGACAAGGTCACCAACAACTAAAAGTAATAAGTAAACTTCTTGGACCCTGGACAGTGTCTTCAAAACACAACCACAGCTTGACGTCATGTTTCATTTAAACCAGACATCTTCCCACTTCCCTCAAAGTAAAGTGCTCCTTGTATTCCAGTGTCAAAGTGTAGTGGGACCATCACCACAGATGTGTGTGTCGTCTACCTCGTTTTGGTGGTTAATTTCGTTCTCTGGGAAATGACGTCAGCTCCCCCCGTGCACTGTTTGGGGGGTTGGGCTCGTCTCTGTGGTCCCAGCTGTGTCGGAGGGATTGACGGACGGACGGCAGACGTTACAGAACGCTGGCCGTCCTCCCAGACAAACTGGAGAAGTTAACTCCACATCAGAGAAGTCCTCTTTAAGGGCTTCTTTTGTGGCAGGTGGTGTCGTGGGCTAAGACCTCCCCCTCAGGAACCACATGCACATCTGTCTCCTCCTGCTGTTCTATGTACTCACCAGATCTGTGACCGCCTCAACAGAAATAATATTACCAGTCTTCAAACATCCCACCACTAACAACATTACTGTGATTATGGGGTTTACACTGAGACAGTCCTCATAATCCCAAAGAGTAATATTACTTTTACATCTGGTTCTTCAGAGTATTTTACTGATATTCATAGAAAAGTAAAAACACAACCAAGATGGCTCCAACCATCAAATACAGTCTGAATGCAATATCGATTAGTCAGTTAATAACACATCAAACCATTAAGATTTGAACTGAAAATATATAAAACAACAACCTTAAAGTACAGGTTACTTATTAATGCAGCCAATGAGACCATAATATAAGAGTACAACACCAACAGGAGCCACTATGGGTACTTTTACTTTTGATACTTCTCTAGTTTTGAATGCAGTATTTTCTACAATGTGGCATTGGGACTTTAACTGGAGGTCAAATATTTGGATACTTCTTCTGTTTCTGCAGAAGTACTTTAGTGACGTTCTTCACTAGAAATACGACTCGCTCCAGTTGATTGTTTGTGTTTTTATGTTTCCTTCCTACGCAGGAGATACTTTTACTATGTTTTCCTGTCAGTTTGTTCTCCACATGTCCTTCTCTTCTTCCTCTCTCTCTGCCCTTTCCTCCTCCTCCACCTCTTCCTTCTCTTCCTCCTCTTCCTCTCTCTCTGCCCTTTCCTCCTCCTCGTCATGCTCGCCCTTCTCGTCCTTCTCTTCTTCCTCTCTCTCTGCCCTTTCCTCCTCCTCCACCTCTTTCTTCTCTTCCTCCTCTTCCTCTCTCTCTGCCCTTTCCTCCCCCTCTTCCTCCTCCTTCTCTTCCTCCTCTTCCTTCTCCTCCTGTATGTATAAGGTATATATACCTTGCCAAAGTTTAAGTCACGATGAATCTGATCGTATGTGTTTCATGACTGAGTTATGACTCTAAGAAGTCTCTTTCTTTTACAGAAACTGTAAAAGGGTTCAGAGCATAAATCACCACAGACAGCAGCTTGTTTTCTTTAAACAATGAAGTCTGAAACTGAGGTGTTAAAGCTTTGTGTGTGTGTCCTGGAGGCTCCTGTTGTGTTTCAGGGATAACAAAGCCTGCCGGGCTCTTAATTAATGTGTTGAGGAAGTCATCACGCCCAATGAAAGGACTTCCTCCTGCTTTGTTCTGCAGGAAGAGCTCCGAGACAAAAAGCTGCTCTCGTTACTGACGGAGTTGTTTATCTGCTGACCTTTCAGCAGACTGCTCACACTGTTAGTGTTCTTTCTTTCATTTAAAGTCTAAACTAGGAATATATTTAACAACCCCTCTGTGTTTGTGTTGTAAGCGCTGCATCAACGTGTTGCACATTTCCTGTTGAAGGTTTTGTTGTTGAGTTCCTCGCTGTGGAACTCGAGGGTTTAAAGTTGTTTGGATAAAAAGCAAAGCAGATGTTTGTGATGTCAGAACTCTTCTGGTTGTTTCTCTCCAGATGTTCTCCCTCTCATCTCTCTACGTTTTATGAAGCAGAATCATAAAGGACTGAAACATGCTTTTTATAAACTTTTGGTTAAGAAGTTGGTGTTCAATTTCACTCCGAGTCGCATTACAAAAGTCTTCAATCTAACAAGCTTTAGGAACCCTGTGATTGGCTGAAAAGATTATTGGCGACAATTTTGTGTTTATTTCTTTGTTTTCTTCTGATAAATAACTGAAACTGAATATGTTTGAGTTTCGGACTCTAGGCCACAGAGACGCATAAATCAATAAAGGAACAAATAAATAAACGCATTTGATTTGACTTCATGTTTACGTCTTGATGAAGAACTGATCTCGTTCACTTTCTGGAGCTCAAACCTGTACCGTCACTGAACGGTCTCTGATGGATCCAGTCGGTCTTTACAGCTTCCAGATGAACATCAGACTCAGACGCGCTGACAATAAACACTCTCATTCATTTCCACTGTAAAGCCCTTAAGATGAAAGCTTCTACCTAATAACACAAACGTGGCTGTTCCTTCAGGGCCCCACCTGCTCCTCTTCCTGGACGCTTTACATCAGCCATTTTGTTTTAGAGAAGAGAGAATAGAAGTTTGCAGCGTCAGCAGGGAGGTGATGCATCACAGTAAACCCTCTGGAGGGTTTCCTGCAGCTTATCTCCCTGATGACTCACCTTTTAAGAGGTTGGGACAGTAAAAACCAGTAAACTTTGTACTCACTTGTACTTCACGTCCCACCAGTCTGCTGGGACATGAAGCTTGTGGTTCAGCGTGGGATAATGACCGACTGTGAGAGCACCACAATGTGTGTTTAAGCAGCCAAATAGATATTTAAACTCTGAACAGGACCTTTGGTTTCTGGATCATTGATTTCTCTCCCAGGTAGAGTAGACGGTGTTCAGACACAGCAGAGTAAAGACTGAAGACACCTCAGTGAGTTTATTTACACCCTCCGCTCACTGTGCCCACTCCCAATGAACCCCAACCTGCACAGAGTGTTTGGGGGATCAGGACGAATCAGCTATACGTAACCGTTACTACTATACTGACTATTTCAAAACTAGGTCCTGCCAAACAAGAAAATGCAGAAAGTGTCTTTACTATAGGGAGTCAAACTTTTGGTGCAAGAAGAATGTTCTGTGAATCATCATATTTTTGGGTAGTTAAGCTCTTCGTACACACACACATCGTCGTTGGAGCAGGAAGCCGACTGTCGGCCAATAAATGAACCGTGACGACCTTTGTGTTTGAGTTCAGAGTTCACTGGCACGTTGAGCTCCTAATCTCTGCTTCCTGTCCTCAACTTCCTCTTTATCCATCAGCAGGAAACACACAGAGAAAAGGCCCAAAAACAAAAGTCCACGTTTATTATTATGCAAATTAATGTCTTTAATCTGGCTCTTAAGATTGTTCCTAAGTGTAATTTAATAAATATAAGTTCTGAAGTCATAACCTCTGTTTGTATGCGGACTGTTTATCATCTTCTGTCCCTGAACTCTCAGTGAGTCAGTCTGGATGAATCCGTCAGATAAAAACCGTAACCTTCTGCTTCTGTTTTGTCTCCTCCAGGACGTCATAGTTGGCGTCCTCTACAGCGTCCTCTTCCTGGTCCTCTTCCTGCCGGCGTTGGACCTGATCGACGGCTTCAACCTGACGTGCCGCTTCGCCCCGCTCATCATCGTGTCCCTCCACCTTGGCCTGGGCCTCTTCTCCTTCACCTTGGACACCTGGAGCACCTCGCGGGGCGACACCGCCCAGATCCTCGGCACGGGCGCCGGCGTGGCCTTGGCCTCCCACGTCAACTGCCGCCTGGGCCTGATACCCGACCCGACGCCGGACCAGCTGCCCTTCGCCACGCCCGCATTTGGCGCCGGCCTGGTGGGCGCGGCCCTGCTGCGGCTGGTCCTGGGCGTGCTGGTGCTGATGGCCACGCGGGCGCTGATGAAGGCCGTCACCATGCCGCTGGTGTGCCGGGTGTTCGGCGTACCCAGCGGCGACGTGAGGAAGGCCCGGCAGCACATGGAGGTGGAGCTGCCCTACCGATACATCGTCTACGGGGTGGTGGGCTTCAACGTGCTCTTTCTGGTCCCACTGCTCTTAAGCTACACTTAGCTCTCCTGATTGGTTGTTCGGTCAGTGCACCTATAGTGCTGTTTTCAGATCAGGTTTCACATCCAGAACCTGGGTTGGGACCCGAGGTGAATTAGAGCCTCAAAGCTGATCTGGATGCTGACATGTTGTCGGTGTTTTTAGTTGAACCAGGAGCAGCCGGGGAATCCGGTGACTTATAGGTTTTTACCTGTAGTGAATATCTCTTTGATCTTTTGATTTATTTCAAATCAGACGGCTCCTGAACCCAGGACACGCTGGATCAGAGCCAAACATCCACTCCTCATCCTCCATCTCCTCCTCCTCCTCCTCCTCCTCCTCCAGCTTCATTCAGATCAAACACTGGCCTCTGAGAGACTATAAAACAACACCACTGATCGCTACAGATCAATAACCTTAATATTTACATTTCTATGAGTGCTTTCAAAGAACAAAGAACCACACAAAGTTTTTAGATGTCTGAAAATGTTTAGTAACTCAATTAAAAGTATTAGGGCTGCAACTAACGGTGATTGTCATCATTAATTAATCTATGAAATGTCAGAAAATTATTTAAAAAAATGTCCAAAGACATACAGATATGAAACATTTTGAGAGTTTTTCTGAGTGAAAAATGATGATTACTTGATCAAAAATAGTTGCAGATACATTTTTGAAATTCCGTGTTTGAACTCTGTGTGATTCTGTGTCAGGAAGCTTCTTAATAATTCTTATTTAATCTTCCTCTCGTCTGCAATATGATTTTATACTTCCTCATTCCAGTGTCAGAGCTTTTCCTGATGGTCACCTGGACACACTTGTGGTTAAAAAGGTTTTTGGACTGAATCCGATGACTTTTGGAGGTGTTTGAACTCTTGTGTATTTTCTCCTGAAGGGCTCTCCCCACTTTGTGTCCTGTTGTTTCCGTCTGTATTCAGACGAATGGTCTGATTGATTGTTTTTCCTGAGACTGAAGCGATGACCGGGCACATACTGTATGATCCACAATTAAAGGAAGACGTACACAGACTTTTTTAGAAGTTTTTTTAAATGGGATGACAGGAATCTATCCACTAGGCTCAGCTTTTGTCTCTTTTTATAACTCTGTAAACTGACTTCCTGTTCGAGATGCTCTTTGTGGCATCCACTTCCTGTTAGAGATGCTCTTCATAGCATCCACTTCCTGTTTGAGATGCTCTTTGTGGCATCCACTTCATAACAGCTCAGGCAGATAAAATATAATATTTCACACAATATAGTTTTGTAGCTTCCTCATCGGAGAGAGAACCAGACGGAGAAGCAGAACCTGAATGAAGTGGAAATATTTAGAAAAAAAGTTTGTAATGTTTTGAGGAAAAGGTCATTAATTTGAGAATAAACATCAAGTTAAAGAATTAAAACAACGTAATATGGTGTGTTTTTATGTGTCATGTCTTGACTTGCTTAGTCGTAATACTTTTTTCTCAAAATAATGACATACAATCTTTTTTCTCATATATTTATCATTTTATTCTGGAAATATTACAACTTTATTCTTCACATTGCGTTAACATTATAATATAATATATTATAACATATGTGGGCGTTCCTGTTCTAGAGCTGATGTTTCCTTCGTTCCTCCTCGTGTTTCTCACCTGCAGCAGCTGTGTCTGAAGTGCCTTGCTCAAGGGCTGCTTTGTTTTTTTTTAGAGATCAGCTGTTCTCTGCTGGTGACCTTTCACCTCTGAACAGAGAAAACGAGCTCCTCTTGAGTCTTAATTTAGCAGTATGTTGACTTGTATGTTGTTGTTGTTGTTTGTACGGTACTGTCCTAAGATAAATGCACTGCTCCCAGAATGCACTGTGTTCCCCCAGAGGGTGAAGTTGGTCCTAAACACTGATCTGAGGTCAGAGGTCGTTAACTTCCTGAAGAACCGTTAAAGATCGTGAGGAACCGATTCGAAAGTTAAAGCAGCGATCAGGAGACAAGATAAATGTTTGTTTATATTTGGTTCATTCTGTTTAATTTGTCAAATATTATTATGTCGGTAAAGTCTGGTTATTTAGTTTGTAAAATACTAAAGTATTCCAGTAGCTTTTGGTAAAAAGAGGAAGCTGTTCAAGGCACACATTTTGTTTTTCATATTTAAATTACTATTATTTTTGGTTAATCTGTTGATTATTTAAACTATAAAATTGATTCGAGTTATTTTCTGCTTGATCGGCCGATGACTCATCAGCAGAACTTCATTCATTGTTCGTAGAACTGAAGGTCACGTTAGCTTGTTTTTGTCCGACATTTCAAAACCTCAAAATATTTCATGTACAATGATAGAAAAGAGAAAAGCAGGAAACCCTCACATTTCAGACGCTTGAACCAGTAAATATTTTATAATTTTTCCTTCATAAATAATCAATATCACAATATTCTTTGGTGGAAAGTAACTAAGTATTTATGTGACGGTTGTTTTTACTGTATTTAAGTAAAAATGTATTATTTTTTAAATTGGATCTAATGAAATTATTTCCTGAACTCATATTTAGCGATGGACCAGCTTCACCTGAGCGTTTGTTGAGCTGTGATTGGTCGGTTTGAAGGAGGCGTGTCTTCGCTACCCGTCTCATTTCACTTCCTGTTGCCTCTTCCTCGTGGTTTCCTCTCTGAACAAAGTGAAACAGGAAGTTTGTTTTTGTTTTTGATTCATCAACAAACACACAAACTGATTCCTGTGTCGGAGTTCCGTCACATCCGTTTGTTATTTCTTTATTTGACGTTTGTTTCATCGAGTCAAAGCTGCTTCAGAGAGCGAAGATCGGAGTAACAATTAATCTTATTATAATAATCCAAATTAACCAAATCTGACACATAAACAGAAAACTTAAAAGGCAACAATGTGATGATAATAATAATAATTTACCAAAATTACATCCAGAGGTTTTGTTTTGCAAACTCTGAAACGTGTTTCGCTGGAATACCACATTCTTTTTACATTGTTTTTGTAGAATCCCAGAATATTTGATAATTCCGAAAATTTGTTATTTACCAAATTTGGTAAAATCCGCTTTTTATTGTGTGTGATTTGGCTTGATCTTGAATTTTATTTGTTGAAGTAACAAATTTATTTATTTGCTATAATGCCGAAAATGATTGCAAACCAAGGAGTAAAATTATTTTATTTTAATTATTATTTGGTATAATCACAAAAGCACCTTGAAACTTTGTTATATATTGTTTCCCATTTTTTTGGTTACACCCGGACGTCTTCTCTACCCACGAACAAAACCAGGAAGTTTATTAGTAAATACATAAATTATTATTATTATTTAAAAAAACTCCAAAAAACATAAACATGTTTGTTTCTTCATTTCTTTAAAACGTGGATCTCAGAGACCAAATATAAAAAGTGGTTGAACTGTAGCTGCTCCTCTCTCCCCTTTAGTGCCTTTATTATTATTATTATTATTGTTATTGTTATTGTTATTATTGTTCTGGAATATTTTTGTGTTAAAACTCTGGTCTCGACTTTTCTTTCTTTCCTGTCGTTTTTTTTAAATTTAATGTGGAAGAAACAAAATGTTTTAGTTTCTCACATTTCTTCCTGCATTCAAATTAAAAAGTGAGTCACTGTAGTTGAATCTTTTATGTCAACGTTAAATAAATTTAAATATATTTGATTTCAAGCTTTTGTTCACGTTTACGTTCACTGACTGTCTGAATGAGTCGCTGAGTTTTGTCTGTTTGTCTGAATAAATCAAAACAAGTTGATAAATTAAACTTTGAGATAGTTTTTAGAATCTTATTTCTCTGTTTTCAATATGAAGCCAGTTTCAGTCGTGACATCAGACGATCATTTATGCAGTTTAAACGTTTCTTTTTATATTTCTACAGATTTTATTGTTGGATTTGATCTTTGAGTCAAAATGAAGATCTATTTCTGTCTGATTGTGTGAAATTCACTGAAATAATAAAAAAACAAAACTTGAAATATAGTAAAGTACTTGCTGCTCTTTGGTTTTCTGAACTATCAGTACACGTAGAGCTGATATAGTATCACTGAATATATACAATGTGTAAATGTTCATGGTAGAGCATGGAGCATTAATCTCATTAAACACAAAGTATTAATAATATTGTCTTTAGTTCTGCAAATATTTGGTCATAAAATATTAAACACTAACATGTTTTAACTGATGGTAAACATAATAAGAGTACTTTTACTTTTAGTACCTTAAATATATGTTGGTGAAAATAGTTTTGTACTTTTATTTAAGTCAGATTTGAATGCAGTATTTCCACACTGCGGTATTAGTACTTTTACTTGAGTAATAGATCTCTGAATACTTCTACATTGCAGACCTCTGAACCGTCTGTGACCAAACTGCTGCTGCATCATCAAGAAAATCACCTTCTTCCTCCTCGTCTACTTCCTTTTCTTCACCTTCTTCTTTGTCTTTGTCTACTTGTTCGTCATCTACTTCCTCTTCTTCACCTTCATCTCCTTATTTGCCTTCTTCTTTTTAGTCCTCTTCTTCTTTTCCTTCTTCTTCTTCTTCATGTGTCAACTAAAGTGAGAGCACACAGGATTGTGGGTAAACTTCTGTCGATGTTTTATTAGAAATGACTCCTGCTGTCAACACTTCCATTGATGAGATAAGATCTCACTTTTTCTTATGATTGTTTAAACAGGAAGTTTAAACAATCACGTGTTTCTTTATCCACGAGAAAATAAACAACCTTGGTCAGTTCAAGCTCCGCCTACTGATGTTTAATCTTTGTTACTGTAGAGGATCAGACATTAGTATTATCAAAGTAATATTACTAAAATGAGTTCTAAGCAGACATGTAAAAGGTTTGAACATCAACATTTAATTACAACATGTAATAAAACTAAATGTCTGAGTCACATTCCTCTTCTTCTCTTCAGTGTCTTATCAAAATCTGAAATGACCGGAAAGTTTTATTTAATTTATTTATGTTAGTTTAGATTTGGGTCAGCTGGAAAGCTTTGAGGCCTCATTTACCCAGAAAACTGAACACACGCGGCTGCTGCCCCCTGCTGGATGACTGATGATGTCATGATGATGTTTAAATACACTGATGGGATTTCTTTAATAAAACGAAATAAAGTTTGGATTTATTGATGGATTCATCCGATTCATGCGGAGAGTTTTATCCGCAATGGTGCAAATGCTGTTAAACTGGATTTTCATATCATGACAACAACAAAAATAAATAACTGAGTTACACTAACTCAACTCTTTTAAGATATATTTAAGAGGGGTTTAAAGAAATCCATAAAGATACAATAAAAGAAAATACAAGTTCCTGAGTCAGTTATCTGTTGGTGAATGCTAAATATAAAAAATAATTAGTGAGTATTTCCTTTTTAAAATCCCTCAACAGTGGGATTACGTTTGACTTCATCATGTCATTAAATCATAATGGAAAGAACAAGTGTGAAAAGATGAAAACAAAGAGATAGTTTATTAGAACATCATTTTTACAGTAAAGAAATGTTGTTCTGTTCTGTTCTATATTTGCTTTGAAACAAAGTTTATAACCCACATTTTATATATATATTTACACAAATAAAATAAGCAATGGCCATAAATGCATGTGTATTATATATTATATATTTATGCATTCATATGGTGTACGGATGCTGAAATGTGATAAAGTGAATAATCTTGAATAATAATAATAATTTAAACAACATTTGGTAAGACAGCGGGCCACAATGTTTTCTGATAGGTCAGTTTCTTATTTTTCTTAACGTGTCTTTAATTTGACTAATATTCAATAAACAATATTTAAGATTTCTGAATACTTGTTTTTTTAACACCAAGCGGAAACTTTGATTGAGGAACGGTTCCTACCCGGCTGTAATTATTGTGACACAGAGTATTTCCACCATGCTTGTTTTCGGCTGAAGTAGCGTGATGACATTACCGGTGCTTTTTACGACTTTATTCAGTTAATGTTGACGTTAAAATAGTTTATTATATTCTATTATACTCCGATACAAGTTAGCGGTTGTTTTTATTTCAACGGTTGTGGACATTTCTGGCAAGAAGGTAGGTTGAACTTATAAACACATAACACATTAATAACAGCTGATAATACACGTAATAACGGATTAAAACGGTGATTGTGACCCGTGTCTGCTCGAATCTCTCAAAGGTGAAGAAACCAACGCCAGACTTCATTTAAAATAATGTATATTTTTTGTTTCTGTTCTTTTATGGCAAAAACGAAAATCAAATTTAATATGATTAAAACCCGACAAATGAGTATACTGCTGTGCCTAATTCGGCATATGTCACAACCAGAAAACGACACGTTATTGCATGTCGTTGTTTTTCAGAGAGATTTAATGGACCAAATGTAAACTTCTCAAAGGCAACATTAAATTTGTGATTTTCTTCTTCCTGTTCAGCAGCGTTGACTCTTCGCTGAGCTGCCATGGAGGGTTTGGAGGAGAAGCTCAAAGGTCTGTCCGTCGCTCAGCGGTGTCGCCCAGAGGAGCCCACCTACCTGCTGGACGTCGCCCTGCAGCCAGCCGGCCTGCTGGCCTTGTCCTGCTCCAATTTCACCATCCACCTCCACAACAAGGACACCCTGAACCTGGTGGGGGAGTATCGGGGCCACAGCGGGCCTCTTTGTGGGGTTGTCTTCTCCCACGCCTCCCCTGACCTCCTCTACTCTGGTTCCGCTGACGGGACGGTCCGGGGGTGGGACGTCCGTCGTCCCGGTACACAGGCAGCCCAGGTGTTTAAAAGCGACCCGTCGCACAGCTACTGTAGCTTCGACCTGAGCTGCGGTGACACGCTGCTGTGCGGCGGCACCGAGCAGGTCAACAAAGAAGACAGCTTCCTGGTTTTCTGGGACGTCAGGAAACCCGGCGGCGGGCTCCTCGGGGTGTACTCCGAGTCGCACAGCGATGACATCACACAGGTGCGCTTCCACCCTCGGGAGAACGACCGCCTGGCGTCCGGCTCCACGGACGGCCTGGTGAATGTCTTTGACCTGAGCCGGGGGGCGGAGGAGGAGGCGCTGCTGCTCACCTGCAACAGCGACTCGTCCGCCGGTTCGGTCTGCTGGTCCGGAGCCGACTACACCCAGCTGCTGTGCCTGAGCCACGATGAGGGGCTGCACCTGTGGGATCTGGGCAAGCTGGACACGGACGAGCCGCTCACCGTCTTCAGCACCTCGGACGCTCGCGGCCTGCCGCTGATGGCCGACGGCGGGGCCGTGGATTACCTGGTGGGGGGCCGGTGGCTGGAGGAGGCCCAGAAGCTGCTGGTGGTCGGCGGGATGAACGGCGGGGATCTCCACCTGATGGAGTGCGACGGCGGGGGGCTTCGTCTGCTGAGGACGCTCGAGGGAGGCCACGCTTCCACGGTGCGCTGCTTCCTGTGGGACGCGGCGGGGGAGGCTCTCGTCACAGGGGGGGAGGACGCTCAGCTGCTGCTGTGGAAACCAGGAGGGGGGGAGCTCAGGACGGGGAAAAGGGAGTCCATGAAGAGCAAGACCACTTTGAGACTCAAATCCAGACCGCATAAAAAACACAGCTACCGGAGAGAAAAGAAGGAAACTCAAAATACTGAATCGCACTAACTGATGGCTGCTCACTTTCTGTTTCTGAGAGAAAACATTCACACTTCTGTTTTACACGTAAACAAATATTGTGTTCTTACAGTAACTAAAGGTTTGGTCACGTTACATTTCCCTCCTCATTCGTTACCACAGACTGTTTATAAGAAGTGGACGTAGTCATCGTGACGTCACTCATGTTTGGAACCCTTGAGTTCAGCATTTTGGCCGTCGCCATCTTGGTGTTTTGCAACCAGTGAACAGGAAGTGACCATATTAGGACTGAGGAGGAGTGACGTAGAGACGCTGTATACGTCTCTGGTAGCGACCTGTCAATCACTATGTAGCCCCGCCCTAAAGCATCCCCTGCTTTATGGTCTGTTTGACTCTAAATGGACCATAAGTTACTAAATGAACATCATGCTGTATTGAAGAAGACTTGAAACTAGAGATTGAGACCATAAACTCATGTTTACAATGTTTACTGAGGTAATAAATCAAGAGAGAAGTAGAGTCATTTTCTCATAGACTTCTATACAACCAGAGGAGTCGCCCCCTGCTGGTCACTAGAGAGAATGCAGCTTTAACACATGAAGCTTTGACTTCAGTCTTCAGAACCGGAGGTTCCCGCCTGACTCCGGCAGACGAATTCATGAGTGTATTTCCTCTTTCGGTGTGACCTGTAGACTCCCAGACGGATGTTCTCGATCAGCCAATAGAAACACTTATTATTGTATAAGTGTGTTTTAAATCTATATTTTGTATGTTAAGTTTACAGTCTGTGATTTCTCTGATCAATATTTATTTATTACCTGCATCAGAAACAAGACATGATGTCCTTTCAAATTGTATTAAACAGAAACACAATGTGACGGCATAACTTTACATCTGGTGTTAACGCGATCATGATTGTTATTCACACAGTGACATCTGATCCACTGACGTTTGCATTCACACCTTGGATTAAAGAACCATTTTCCTGATACAAAAAGTATATCCAGATACAGATTGTATATTAATAAAGGGAGTAAATCAGGTCTTCCACTCAGTGAAGCAGCCATGTGTCTTCTTTCCACACTGAATACCAGTTTTAAGTACATAAGTATGTTCACTCAAGTAACAAAATATATTCCATTGATTTAAATTTCAGTTGCAATGCCTTAACTCTTTTGGGATGAACTTCAAATAATTTTAAAGACTTTAACTTTCCTTAGATATACAATAATAAAAGTTAAAAAAGATGTTCTCCAAGTTCTGATCCTCTTGGTCCGTTTCTTAGTTTGTTATTAATTATTGCTGTTGAAGTCTGTGAAGTTATGTTCACACTGGAAAAGTTACATGACTCTAAATTCCTCTGATTTTTGAGCGAAGCGTGATTTAGTGTGGAGAGACGACTGTTGTTACACATCTTGTTGTGACTTCTATAACGAAAGTATATATTTATATATATATACTCTGAATCTTACTATGAAATTGGGACATAGCTCAGGTTTCTCTCACATTTTCATTTTTTAAATTAAGATATTTAATTTGTCAGGATGTCCATTATTGTGACATTTTTCTGGTTGTAATATTTCCACTTTAAAGCTGTCGTCACTGCATCACATCCTGGAAGTCACCAGAGCCGCCCGGCTCAGCAGGATCCCGCTGAGGGAGCAGCTTTCGCTCTCAAATAGCAAAGAGTGGAATAACATGATTGGCAGTGCGAGTGTGCGTCTGTGTTTCTGTGTCAGTGGTCGAAGCACAAATCTTTACTCACACTAGAAACATTGAAGATGTTTAGTGATTATTTAGGGTGATTTAGGGATTTTTTTTTATAAATCAAAGTTTAAAAATGATGAAACAAAACACATTTACATGGTGGTGAGAGTCAATACATTATTAAATGATATTACATGAACAGAGGAGCTCATTTTATAGGAGATTCTTCTGGAAAAGATGCATTTTTATGATTTTTTAAAGCAAGTAACCAATATTATATTAAACCCTTCCTAGCAGACAAAATAATGCATTTTTTTAGCAAAAAATTATATTATTTTCATGTTTTTCACAGCAGTTGAGTGTAGTATAGTTGATTATAGTAGGCTATATTTCTATTTTTCTTTTCTAGAAAGGCTGCAGAATTTTTTCTTAACTTTTCTTGAAACAGAAAATATAGAAAATGAATGAATTTGCAGACACTGAGCCACCCCTTTACGTCCCTACACGCACGCCCATAGACGTGCTCGGCTAATATTCATAGTAGACCTATATATTATAGTTATGCAACTCTTCTTCCTGCTAACACATCCCTCACTCTCTCTAATCTCGGAAGCTTGCACAGAGATCCACTCTTCCTTAACGCTGCTTCCGGGCTGCAGCGGGCTGTAAATAAAATAAAATAAAAATGTGCAGTAAAAGGTGGTTCAAATGCGCCGTAAATAATAAAAAAGTGCAGAAGCAAAGGGCTGGGCCTCGGACTGGTTTAGCCTCATTCCTGCACGCTGTGCGGGGAAGACACACACTTCCTTTTCAGCCTCCGATATATCTTTTTCCTTGTCCCTTCTCCTCCTCAACCTAACCGACGAGATTCAAAAGATGTTTTGATTGACACCTCCTCTCGTCCAATAACAGCACTGCGACGCCGCTCCCTTACATCCAATCGCCGTCGTACGTCGAGTTTTAACGCGTCTAGCATGTTTTCTGTTATGTGTGTTGACAATAGGGTGAAAAAGAACAGCCCCGAATCATAAACGAGCTAAAGGAGAAACACCAAAAATAATCCTGAGGTTTTGGGGAAGACAAGTAATTGAATCAGGAACAGGAATGTAATTGCGTTAACTTAATCGTTTTATATATATATAGCTGTGTTTTGTTATTAATGGGAGTTTGAGGATTATTCCGTTGGAAGGAGAGAGAAAAAAAAGGTACTCGTGGGTTTTGGCTGTTTCAGGGCCAGATTTTCCGGCTGTTTTGGGGGTAAAAAAAGGCTTGTTTTGCACACCGAGCTGGAGGTTTATTAGGTAGAAAAACATAGGATAACTCCTCTGCAAGCCGTCTATCTACCGTTGCGAAACCACATAAGGATCAAGGTAAAGTACTTCGATTGGAGAAGCTAACAGCCACTCTCTCGGTCGGCTGCAGCTTGTCGGTGCTCACGGGGGTCGGGACTCGGGACAACCCAAAAAGTCTGTCTGTCAGTTAGCATTAGCATTAGCACTGCACCGACTCTTCTCTGTATTTACATCTGGGAGATGATGGGTGATCGCCCAAGTCCGCCCAGGTAACGTTACTTTATTAGCAACACAATGTAAACAATGTTTTTAATATATTGTGTTGGCAAGAATGCACTGAAAGCTAACAAGCTAAGGCTAACAAGCTAAGGCTAGCTGACAAGCGGCTAGCTAACAAGCTAAGGCTAGCTAACAAGCTAAAGGCTAGCTACATGTTCAACTTGAGCTAACCCGCGATAGCCGTTAGCATTAATGTTAAAAAAATGCCGTTTTCTGAAATATAAACCTGGACAGCTTTCATAACAAAGGCTGCATTGTTGTAAAGTTAGTTGTATTAAAATGCTTTGTGTACTCTGAAGAGACAACTAGCTAAACGATTTAAGCGTTAAATTCAGACGCTTTGTAGCGGTTAATCGGGCAGCTAACGTTAGCCTGCTAGCTAGCTAGCTAACTGTCAAGTTTTGAATATTCTGCTGCTGCCAGGCCCCAACATGGCTCCTCCTAAACGGCTTCATTTTTGACCTCATGTCGCTGATGGCATAACGTTTCTACAGCTGGGAACAATGAATAAGTAACATCAAATCACTCTGTGAATGTATATAATCTTTATTATGTTAAAATAACTAACATCAAATCACTCTGTGAATTGATATATAATCTTTATTATGTTTAAATCAAACCTGTCCTCATTATTATGCACAAGTCTTGAACTTCATATATTATTTTAAGAACATTTCTTTCAGTTTCTTGTGTTTAGTCATAAATGCTGTTATGTTAAGTAATATCTCTGGTTATGGACTGTTGGTTGGACAAAACAAGACGTTTAAAAGCGTCACCAAAGACTGTGGGAACTGATGATTATTAGTTGCAGGACATGTTTTCACAAGTCCTCAAAGTGTGTCTCAGTAGATGATACTATTCTTCATTTATTAGACTCTATGGAAGCATACATGTGCTGTAGCTTGAATATTGTCTCCACGGAGTTAAAGGTTGCAGTGTGAAGTCAGATTAAATTCCTCTACCTGCTTGTTCATCTTTACATTTGTGTCCCTAGAAATCACACGAGTTTAGTGTACATGAAGTATTCAGAGTTACAGTTTCTGTTTTTTCCCAGGGTTGAGCTGGGCAGTTATTTTTTTTTTTTGTTGCTATAAAGTAAAAACAATGCTGATGTTTATAATCCTCGTGGGTTCATGTGAATGTGTCCTGAGACAGGTTTAGCTTTTTTCCTGTCAAGTGAAGCCAAAGGTCAAATGTGTGGTGATAATCCGATATGAAGTTTGACTGGCTTTGCACCAAGATAACGATGTCTTGACAAACTCTAAATATGTCACGTTTTGTAGTTTGTACTAGCAAAAACAACGCAGTATCAACATCTTGTCTACTGGGATGTAAAACCAGTCAGAGAGAGAGATCATCACCACTAATGACACTGGTGACATGATGATGATGAGAGTTAGAAACATGGTGATGATGATGAGGAGTGAGGCATATTGTAGTGACATGATAGTGAGGCATATTGTAGTGACATGATGATGAGACGTAGAAACGTGGTGATGAATGAGAGATATGAAGAGATGAAGATGAGGAAGAAGTACTCAGAGTTTAGGTAAAAGTAGAAAAACCTCAGTGTAGAAATACTCTGTTACAGGTGAAAGTTCTGCATTCAAAATGTCACTTTCGTCCAAAAGTATTAGCATCAAAATATACTTAAAATACAAAAAGTTCTCATCATGCAGAATGTCTTGCAGAACAATGTGTCATTGGATTATAATTATTCATGCGTTCATGTTTACATCACTTTAATGTTGCAGCCGGTAACGGTGGAGATAATATATACTTTTTTATATATAATGCTTTACTACCTTGTGGATTTCCTTCCTAATTTAATTTGAACACATAATTATTATCATATATTTGTTGCTTATATTTTGTTGAATCTGCAAAGTAATTAAAGTAATACAACACATATAAAGCAGTAAAAGTATAATATTTACTTCTGAAGTATTTAGCAGCAAAAAAAGGTAAATACTTAGGTGAAATACAAGTACCATGAATTATACTTAAGTGCAGTACTTGAGTAGAGTAACTTTCCAACACTGACTTTTATTTTTATTTCTACCTGTCCTCTGCCCTGTCAGCATGCCAGAGTCCAGGTGTGGTTTTATGCATTACATGTGATGGTATTTGCAGTTGGTGGGTGAGTCTACTCCTAGGTTTGGTACTGTCATGCTGGTTGTTCATCTACAAGGTTCTTGAATCCAAAGTCTCCTGTGTTTATGATGGTTGCTGGTGTAGTTACTCCCTCACTCTTATCAGCTCTGTGTGTGTGTGTGTGTGTGTGTGTGTGTGTGTGTGTGTGTGTGAGTGAGAGAGAGAGAGAGAAAGTTGCTGAGTCCATTTCTTCTTGACTGTGTGAACAGTGTAATTATCTCATGAGTGAATCATACCGATCTAGAAGTTGCTGTCAGATTGCAGCATTCAGTCCGTAATGGCATCAGGAGACTTTCTGAAGAAGAAGTGAGTAGTAGAAGAATCTTTAAATAACACATCGGCGATTCGTACTGATATAATTAGTGCTGGGACCACTCATCCATTTATCGGCTACTCTAGGAAACTGATATGTAAAATAAGCTCTTTGTTGTGTGTAAACAATGTGTTGCTATGATGGGCTTGATGCTGGCTGCTGGAGTTTGTTCTGGCTGCAAAGATTTAGTCTTTCTCAGGACGTTTCCTGCGTTTGTCATGCAGGATGCTGCTTTGTAGCTTCACCTTTGTAATTACCAACATTGAATATTAATCTGTTACGTGTGCACAGTTTTATAGCTCTAGAAATTAATCTGTGTAGAGTAATTGATAATAACAATAATCTTTTATTTGTCCTTAATAATATCAGTGGTCAAATCAAACCTGTCCTCCTTATTATGCACAAGTCTTAAACTTCATATATTATTTTAAGAACATTTCTTTCAGTTTCTTGTGTTTAGTCGTTATAAATGCTGTTGTGTTACGTGTTTGAAAGCGTCACCAAAGACTGGGAACTGATGATCGTTAGTTGGAGGAAAGTCCTCAAAGTGTGTCTCAGCAGATGATAATATTCTACTTTATATTAGACTATATAGAAGCATACATGTCGCGCTGTAGCTTGAATATTGTCTCCATGGAGTTGAAGGTAGAAGTTAAAGGTGTGAAATCAGATTAAATTCCTCTACCTGCTTGTTCCTCTTTACATTTGTGTCCCTAGAACTCACACGAGTTTAGTGTACATGAAGTATTCAGAGGTACAGTTTGTCTGTTAGCTTTGGACCACAGACTAGAGACTAGAGCTTTTTATATATTTCTTTATCTTTGATGTGTGTGTGTTCCGCTACGCGTTTATTCCTTACTTTCGCTCTGCCTCAACGCTGCCTTTTTGTTAACTTCCTGTTGAAACAGCAGCTCCCTCCCCTCCTCTTCCTCCCTTTTCTGTTGCCCCCTCCTCTCTCCTTCCTCCTTGTTCTTTAATCCCACCCTCCCTAAAGCCTGTTTGGATGTCATCTGGTCTCTTATGTAAGAGAGGAACGGCTCTGGCTGCCGTACGCCTGACCGGCCGCCGTCGTCTTGCTCCCCCTCGTGTGTTGTGGTTGCACTGGAGTGTTTTTCGCCATTAGCCGTCTAGTCAGAGACACAGAGAGAGAGAGAAAGAGAGAGAGGGACTGATGGTTATTAATGGGGATTCCAGTGCTCCTTTGCACAGGTAAGCACAGCTCCAGTTTTTACCTATTTAAAGATTTTTCTGAGGGAGAATGATTGTAGTTTTTCTACAGGTGGCGGAAGCATTACAAATCATTGACAGCTCTTCAAGTATCCATTGTTAGTGATGAGAGTACTGAGAGACTCAGACTAAGGCAGTTCTCAGAGGATCTTGTCCTGCTTCATCTGGTCTTTGTGAGAACACTTCTCGAAGGTCTCATTCACAGTTTGTTGCTGTGTTTTCACTCAGGCTTGAGATGCTTTGTATAGCATTTGAATATCCCTGTGCCAAAGTTTGAAAGGCAAAACTGTCAACTAGGGAAGCAAATGTACAATTAATTAAATTTTACAACGCAGCAGGACTGACAGACTAATGGTGAATTAGCAGCCAAGATGAGACAGATCAGTGTTCAGCTGGAGGTGTTTTCCCACCGTGATGATGCTCAACAGAAGGCATTCATTCACAGAGATCATTAGCAGCTGTGTGCTCATGGGAGGAGACAATGAGCGGGTGTGACGGATGACTCTTGTCGTCTGCATGTAATGGGTTTTGTCATCTGTGAATGTGTCTGTAGGTTGTAGTGGTGAATCCCCTGAGCTCTAGTTAATATCAAACTTTAGACATGTTTAGGGCTTCGACCAACAAATATTTATACATAAAATATCAGATAATAATATGAAGAATTCCCTGGATCCCAATGGTGACATGTTTGTATTGATTTTCTTTTACAACTATGCAAGATATTTAATTTATAATTATACAAAACAGCAAATCCTCACCTTTTATGAGGAGCTGAATCCAGCTGGTGTTAATAATTATTTAATAATTTATTCAAATGATGTCTGCAACTAATTGTTGCAGCTCCAGACAGGTTGGCATTAATAATTTTGGTTGCGTTGCTTAGTGAAGACTTTAAGTTCCCTTCTATGAAGCAGTAATTTGTTTCAGGGGCTTTTATTGTGAAGGCTAGAACAAAAGGAGATAAAACTGATGCGTTTGTTGGAGGAATGGAGTTGTGGCCGTTTTGGTGCAGATTACAGAGCCTCCATCTTATTATTTTATTATTAAAAAGTACAGGCGCATTATAAGTCTCAGCTATAATATAAGACTTCCTGTTTTCTAGTAGAGGCGCCCTGCATCGCCTGAAAATAGAGATTCTCATTCAGTACAAGTGTAATATCAGGCATGTTAAGCTCTGTGAGAATGCATCAAACAGCAACGGTGGTGTGTTTGAGTGAGGCGATTGTTTAAATCCATCATGTAGTGACCACTTTATTAAACGATGTTTATGTCAAAGAAGTTAAATCAGCAGCACGTTTCAGTGAATTCGGGGCATTGTCTTATTCTAATGTTTGTCACTGGTCGGTTAAGGCAACTCTCCTTAGTCACAGTTGTCAGCTTTGATTGATCGTCCTCTCACAGCATCGACACCCTGGTTCAGTCGGTAACCACACAGATGGACGTGATGCTACTCTGCAAACATTAATCACATTCATTTAATACTGCAGAGTCCTCTACATGATGATGGATCAGCTGTGCAGCCTCAGACGGCTTGTAAAAGGCTTCGTGTGTGTGTGTGTGTGTGTGTGTGTGTGTGTCCCCATCCACTCTGTTGGACATACTGTACGGCTGCATGTGTGACTTTGAGAGAGAGAGCTTTAGAGATGCAGAGTACGGCCTGCGGCGCGTCCCATTCACGTCTTTTATTATTACGTAACGATTCCTGCTGGAGTTTCTCATTTGTTTCATCCGGCTGAGTTGTTGTGGACATCAGTGTCTCCATTTATGTGGAAGTTAAAGACACAAAGAGTGAGAGAATAGGTCTTCTGACAGATAAGCCTTCAGGGTGCGGTTGATAAAATGTAGATTGGTGTTGATTAGTGTGACTTCTGCTAAGGTTTTGTTTGAAGTTTTATTTTTCTTTTAGACATAATCAGCAGCGAACACTCAGCCAGCGGACGTTTCCTCGGCTTCCTCCCGCTGTGGCGACGCCTCGCAGCCGAAGCGCCATTGTTGTGGGTTGAAGGTGGTGTGTTTTGTGTACTGTAACTAAATGGAGCCCCATGCTGGGGAAATGAGGCAGTCTGCTGTGGCTGCGCTGGTTTGTTGTGAGACTAATAAAGAGCTGGAGGACGGTGGACTGATGGAGTCAGTGGGATGTTTGTTTACTTTTTGCTTCCATGAACTCACGACCAAAAATATCATGTGGATCATGGATCATGTGTGATTTGATCAACAATAACAAAATATTTTTTAATCTGCATACCCATGGACCCATAGAACAATGTGGAATAATCATATTAATGAATACAGTAAGATTGTAAAATTATGTCCAATTATAGAAACTCGAGCTTATGCGATTGGCTGAAAAATGTTATAAATTTAATAATAATTTAAAAATATTGAAATAAAAATGTCTATAATAAGAAATAACTCCAAATAAAACCCTCTTGTTATGAAAATAAAAATGTTGAAATACCATTTTTAAGAATGAATTAAATAATTTCACTTATTATTGGTTAATTCATCGATTCTTTTTAGTCATAATTTGTTTAATATCGAACACTTTGGGGCTCTTTGAAAATTGAGTTCCTTTTCTTTCAAGCTCAAGGGTTAAATGCAAGCTTGCATCTGTTTCTTTACATGAATACAACCTGTTTTATATGTATCTGACTTCATAAAATGGATTGAAGTCCAATTGTAGTTGTGTAAAGTTGTCAGTACTCTGTGGTTAACCCCTCTGCCCTCAGTGAACAGAGCGCTCTCGTGACACATGTCTAATGTGATCGTGTGTTTCTCCCAGCAGGGCTATGTCCTCGGCAGCCACCACGTCTCCATCTGTGGACAAAGTGGACGGATTTTCACGGAAGTCTGTCAGGAAGGCCAAGCAGAAGCGGTCGCAGAGCTCGTCCCAGTTCCGCTCTCAGGGCAAAGCCATCGAGCTCACGCCCTTACCACTGCTCAAGGGTAAGAGAGTGTGAGAGTGTGAGTGTGAGTGTGAGTGTGAGTGTGAGTGAGAGAGAGAGAGAGAGAGAGGCGGAAGAGGAGACAACCCATCCTAACACTAACATTGAGTAGCTGTAAAAGTAATCACATTCCGTTGATTATGGCACACATACAAATTAAAGTTGATCTTAAACTACCTCGTAGAACAGATATCGATGGTTCTGTTCATCCGTGGTGCATTCACTGCCTCACAAAGTCACCGTAAAGCGCATGCATTTTTTTTTTTCAGCACACAGGACTCTGCGTTTATTCTTCAGTGAGTAGAGGTAGAGCAACAATAACCCAGGTTTGCCGATTTAGGTCAACAAGGCAATACAACAGATCAGAGAGCAGTTCAGATATAAAAGGAGCAACCCCGACCCGCGGGACGGGGTTGCTCCAGTACGTTGTGAGAAAGCTGAGCAGAGGAATTCAAATGATGGATGACTGACGGCTCAGTGTTGAATCACTGTTGTTAGTAGACGAGCCTTTTTCAATAGAGCACCTGTAAGCAGGTGTGAACTGAAGTGAGCTTCGTCCTTGGACAACCACATGAAGAATAAAGTCCCAAGAATCCCAAATATGAAATCCCCTCAAATCACCTTTTGTTGCATGTCAAATATTCTGCGTATCTTTTGCATAATTTTACAAAAATTTCCATGAAATTCAGCCTGAAATATTTCTTTAGAGACTTAAGGATCATTCTTTGGGTTCAAACAAGCTGCTCGATGTGACTTTGTACGTCTATGAGGGCCAATATATATGTTTTTATTCTGCAGTGAATTATTATCACCTTTACCCGTGTCTTTTAACACGTGAACCACGTTCAGAGAGTGTGTTGTGTCTGTGGAGCTCTGCACAGAGACGCCATCGTAACGTTTTGAACCCAGAGGTTCTTGTGAAACTGGTGCAGCGGTGATCAGAGCTGCTGAACCTGAGCCAGTTATTTTCCAGCCTTGCTAGTTGTTTTTAGAATCTAGCTCTGTCTGAGTGCTGCTGTTGTTGTTTCCATGCCTGTCAGCTACGTGCCTAGACAGTAGATCATCATCAGGATCACACAGGGCAGTGCTGCTGTCTGTGTCACTGATGTAGAGAAAATATTCATCTTTATATGTTCATATCAGACACACTACATGCACATGTAGCCTTGGAAGCTCGTTGTATGGATTCACTGATCAAACATTGATACGTTTCATCATCTTTAAGATACGCCTTTATTTTCTGTTTCCCTCGGCACGTCTGTTTCAACGTCCTAAACATCCAAACAGTGTGAGCGATGCTAGCGGGGTTAGCAAGCCGTGCCATTGACTAGTCTATGAGTGGTGCTAGCGGGGTTAGCGAGCGATGGCATGATACTCTATTGTCTGACTTGTTAGTTAAGAAATGCCGGTGTATTAATTAGCAGTGTGTTGTACATAATTGGGCGATGCTTGGTATGCACTTGGGCGTAGTAATACACAAAGAGATACCTTCATGCTTCACACTGGCATTGACAGCAGGAATGCTGCCACACAGAAACCAGACAGAGCCGTCATCTTTGTAAAGAGTTTGAATCGAAAACCACTTCCTGGTTCCTTTCTCAGGGCGGGGCTTATAACCAGGAGCCCTGAGCTGTGTGTGTGTGAGAGAGTCTTCATGCCCCACTTACACTCGCTGTCCTTATGCAAACATCTACATTTGTAGGAGCACACCTGACCTCCACCCTCATAGACACACAGAGGTACTGTTGATATCAGTAGAAGTACACACTGTTTGATGAAGAATCAAATACCCAAATAACATCAGCTCTGTTAATAAATTGTTGGAAAGATCCACGGTTCCTCAAGAGCATCAACGTCTTATTTTCCTTTTCTGAACATCACAGCAGGAACTCTTCCTGGACAGCTACGACTGCTTTATTACAGAAACTGTTTTTGGTAAATGCTGTGGTTGCAACTTTAAAGCAACAAAATGTATTTGCAAATGAATGTGTTTTATAGAGAAAAGTTACTATATATTACTATAACAAAGTAAAATTATAACATTTTGGATGGTTTACCGACTTCAGAGCGTTTAAAATAAAGTCTGGAGTCTTGTAGACCAACTGTACGGATCACTATCTGATAATATGGATCATCAATGATCGGCAGTTTGCATCGGTGTATTTGTGCCGATCCGATCCGTGCATCAACAAGTGCCACTCGTTTGAAACAGACAGAAGGTACTTTCAGCTCTTGTCATAGTTTATTTTACAGTCTCACTGTATTTATCCGTGACCCAGTGACTGATCCGGCACACGGTCCGTTTTTCTTTTTCAGTTTCACACGTTCACTTCACATTCATCTCTCACCTCCTCATAAAGTCCCAGTGTGCTGCTTCTACACCCGCAGTACACCTCAGGAGGCCGCTTCCTTACAACAGAGTCCTGAATTAGAAACGCGGTCGGGACGCGTCACCGATAACAGATTCCAGTTATTCCCCGTCTGCTGCTGCTGTACTGTACTCTGTTCCTGCAGACACGTACTGTACCTTATGAACACAGTGCTCATAATCACGTTTTTAAAGTCAGTGATATGTCGCTCTGTTTGAGGCTGTGTGGCTGCTGCTGGATGTGGAGTCTGATATGAAAGTTTATGTCCTTTATTCCTGTAGCTCATATTAATCTGCATGTTGAGCTGAGAGTGGTGGAGTCTGGTGGAGTGGATGTCCGCTTAACAAGCGATCATCTCTCGGTTTAGGTGCAACTGACAGTTATGTGGAATAAATACGTGATTTAAAAACCTCAACCACCAACAGGAGATACTCTATTATTTCTCATAAATCTGGTGGCTGAAGTTACATCATGTTGAGGAGGTAATAATTGGAGGGAATTGAAGCTCAAGAAAAACGGGAAGAGGTTAAGGAATGTAAAAAGTGTTGGCATGTGTGGGATTCAAATTTAGTCTTTTATTAGAATCAAATCATTACCATAAATATTATATAAATGATATTGTTATTAATAGCTTGTAAATGTGTTTTACTTTGAAGATTAACTTGCAGAGGAAATAGACCAGACGCCAAAACTACCGCTGAAGATCGCAATCTATTGGCTGAAATGGAATATAATATTAATAAGTATGTTTTTTTTTTTTTTGTTTTTTTTATGACCTGAATAAGATTCGTTGTGTTTTCGTTACCTCAGGGTCTACGTACAGCAGCACCGTCTCAGGATACCTTCCGCCTGGTCACAAGACCACCACGCTGACCTCTGACCCCATATATGTTTGTGTAAACCAAGTGGAAGAACGAGGATTGAGTTCTCCTCTTCCACTCGTCTGTTGTGAACTTTTGAAGTCACAGATAAACAGTAGAGTCTCTGTTGAAACGCCAACCAGTAAATAAATTGGTAAATGAGATGAACCATTGTGAGAGGCCAACCTCAGACAACCATAACACACGTGTGGCCTTCAGGCCCCACTTCTACAGCTCATCTGCCTCTAATCTCTCAGCATTGTGTGACTGAGGGACATGTGACTATTTTTTATATTACACCAGCATCTGGGGAAAGAGGTCAGGGACAAATATGTTTCTATTTTTTAAGATTTTATTGTTTTTAAGATTGTTCTTTTTACAATTAATTCTATTTTTATTTGTTACCTCCGTGCTGCACATTCGTTATTTTACATCAAAGATTCTTTTGTAGTTTATTTTCTGTAAATACTCTCCAGACACGTCTGCTATTCCTTTTGAAGTCGACGTTCTCGTTCTCCTGCTGTGAATACAGAGCTGCAGGATTTTTCAGGACTGTTTTGATTTATAAGGAAGATGCATCTTTTATTTCTACGCCACTTTAAACAACAAAAAAGCATGACGTCCACTGTTTCTACGAAAAAGGATTTCCTGTTTTCTTGCTTTCTATTTATTTTTCAATACCCGTAGAGGATGTTATCACTTACTGTGGCAGCGGGATGTGATTCTTATTTTTCTGTATTTTCCGGCCACAACTCAACAAAAACAAACCTTCTCTGCTGCTTGTTCTTCACTTAACATTTTCCTGTTGGGATGCAAATTAATTTATTATCGTTCTCATGGAGGAAGCTGCTTCGCTGTGTCTCTCCCTCTTCATTTCCATAATCTCTCTGCGTTCGCCTCCCGCCTTGAGGTACGCATGTACACATCAGCAGTAGAGGTGGGCGTACAACTGGACAGCTGTGCTGGGAAAGCACATCATCAAGATGCACAAATCGCATCTTTTCCCCCTCCTCTTCTTCTTCCTGCTCCTTGTGGGTTAGTCACCGTCACAGGTCAGACTTCAGCCAGAAAATGACGAGCAGGGTCTTGGTGAAGCTCGGGGGATTACATAAATCCTGTCGTTAGCAGCGCAGCTCATTCGTAGACGTTTTTAGAGGAAGACCAGGAGGGCGCAGCTTCCTCGGGGGGGGGGAGATCCTCAGGCAAAAGGATGACACACGCTGGAGGAATTTTCACAATAGACCCTGTAGATTTTCACTTCATACCAAAAACCAACGCCCCTGGTTCAGCAGAGAGTTTTCTTACCTCTGTGAATGAAGTATTTACAGGACCAGGATGTACCTCGAACTGTACTAAAATCCAGGTCTCAGATTGACAAAATCTGAGACCAAAATTGTGCCTGGTTTCAAGGTGTTGAGTGACTTGAGGCTCTGGGACGTTGAGACTGTATAACGGGTCAGATTGAGCCGCAGAGGTGTGCTTTACTTTAGCTATGAGGCTTTTTTCTTCAGCTCTGTCTAGAGGTTTAGTGTGAAAGCTTTTCGATAAAAGCCCCCGGAGGGTTGATAAAGCCGTGACCTTTAGAGTCCAGTCAATCCGAGAGACTCTTGACGTCACGTTGAACAAGCTAAGTGGTGTTAAACACCACTGGTTTGGTGTTGTGTCTGAAAAAATTATCCTGTTCACAACATCCAACAAGTGTATAATTAACAAGAAGCCCCCGGAGGGTTGTGTGTTGGTGGTGTTGTAGTGCAGTGCAGCAGTAAGTCTTTTAGTTTAAATGGAGTTAGGACCACAGTCAGGATAAAATGGACTCATTCAGTTTATTTAAAAGTTGTATTAGTTTGATTCATCGGTCTTTGTCCAGTATAGCTGTCTCTCACTGGGAAACCACAACGCTCCCTAATAATAGAGGTTCTTGATATTTTAGCTTCTTCCAGCTCTGGTTTCCCATTTGCGTTCGGTCATAACGACATCACTCGTTACAGCAAATGCGACCTTTACATCCAAAACTGGACTAACGAGGTTTATCGAGTAGACAACTGTCCAAATGCCTTTTTTCGAGAATTGAATTGGGGTGAAATATGCGTTTTGAATGGGAGGACCGGCGTTTTACACTCAATTTGGTGTGAATCAAGCGTCACTAGTTTGAATCCCTTAATGTGAAGAGAAAATATGAAATACAGGCTAGAAGAATGACACCTCCCTCTACAACTACTGCCCTTGAGCAAGGTCCTCACCCTCCCAGCACAAGACTCGGGTAGAACTACACAGCTCCCACGTGGGACTGAATACAACGTTGTGAATGTAAAGCTAAAACAGTCTCCTGAATCAATAAAGGTGCAATAAAAAGCTGAAATATCTAAAAGGTATTGATGTGATTTTGAATGATCATTACTGACATTTTGAAATGTAAAATCGATGGTTTCGATGGAAACAAATTCAATAAAATGTCGCAGCCAATCTCCCTTTTACTTTCGTAAAGATTAATGCAAACAACTTGTAGTTCATTAAATTCTGAAAAACACATTGGTCCCAGCTTAACAGTATTATATGGCTATATTCATTGTGTACAATGCTAATGATAAATAGATTTTATAAGCGTCCATAAAACTAAACCCAACGGACCAAAGCATAAAGGATTATCTTATACCCGAACTCCTACAAAAGACTTGAACAATGCATTTAAGTCAGTTATCCAACATTTGTTAACAGAGAAAAAAACAACTATTGTACTTTGTTTAATTCAAGTTGCCTGTCATGCTGATAAACTTAAAGGGTAACTTTGTAGTCCATGTGAGGAGAGGAGAAAGATTTGTGAGTAGAAATCAGGTTTCCTGTTGTCCTCCTCCTGTGACTGGAGTGTTTTCCTCCCAGCTCTCCTGGAGGTTTCTCTCCTCTCCCTCCACGCTGACGTTAGCTGCTGTGACGTCTCGCTGTGGCACAAACGGGGAAAAAACATGACCAACAGCCCTTAAGAGCACACATCTGATTTCAGCAGCAACGTGGACCAAACTCTGATGCGGCCGAGCGTGTCGTCGGCGTTTCCAACCCGAATTAGGTTCTCCTCACGTCTCCGGCTCACGTCCACCTCGTGGAGGAGGACTGATCTGTCTCTGACCTCTCTGGGCAAAAAAAGAAGAAGAAGAGAGGAGCAGAAAATAGAAGGAAAGCCAGAGACTTGAAGCCCACCACCATGCTGCCTCGTCCTCCCTCCCCTCAGGAGAAACCTGATCCACGAGGTGTCTCTTTACATTTTCCCAGCCCCACTCGCTACAAACAAGCCCACAAGAAGGAGCTTCAGTGGTCCACATGTTTGGCTCAGATCGGCTCAAACCGCAACGTCCATGACTCTCGCTTTCTACCGTTGTTGGTGCCGAACAGGGAGAGGAAACCTGATTAAGTGAGTGACAGTGTGTATGTGTGTGTGTGGGGGGGGAGGGGGCTGTATGTTAAAGTTAGCCTCCGCTCTCAAGGACTGTGTGTTTGTGTGAGGCAGATGGAAATGTAGACTTAAAATGGACCGGGAATGGTAACAGAAGACGAGCGTTTTTCTACTGGCTGAGAGGAGAATGGAAAGTTCACAGGTGGACTGAGAACATTTTGTGATCCATGTGGAGGAAGGTGTTTTTGTTTTGATTGGTTCTTTGAATGGCTTTCTAACCGGTTCTGAATGGGAACCAGGAGTTCATTAAGGAATAAGTTTGGGCCCGCTGATCTTCCATCTGGGTTGCAACTACTGATTATTTTCATTATCAATTATGCTTTTTTTTGATGAATTGAAGTCTAACACGTCTGGAAATATGGAAATCATATTAGCCACAGTGCAGAGTTGGACTTCTCGTTTTGTTCCTCCAACAGTCTGAAACACAAAGACATTTAATTTACTTTGATATAAAACAGACTCACACATCTGAGCTGCAACCAGACAATGTTTGACAGTTCTGCTTGATAATTAACTTAAACGAAGAGTCCTTTCATCAAAGCTGTTTACGTCAATAAAAACTAATCAATTAATCGACTAATGCACATAACTACATTACAGTTAATATTTTGGTTTCTTTGCTTTGTCAAATAACATAACAAGACTTTTTCAGGATTGAACAGGGAATGGAATCGATGTAAAATCATGGAAAAAGGAGAATGAAAACTGATTATAGGATAATAAAATATGTATCCGTTTAGATAGAAAATGTGTTTGAGCCCAGGTGAAGGACGGGTACCTCCTATGTTGTTCTTGTTGAGTTTGTCTGGTGGACTTCCTGCTATGCGAGTCCTTGAGAGCAACCCGGTTCCTCCCTCACCTCGACTCGTGAACGCGGTCTTTGTGTGAAACCGTCCCAGGTGATCGGTCCTGCTGCTGCAGCTTTTGGGTTTCAGACTTGAGTCTCGGGCCGAGGGCGCGCTGGTCTTTTTCCATAGAATAACCTCGGCTCAGGTGATTGTCATCAAGCTCAGAAAAGATACCTCAGGTGGTTTTGGTACGACCTGCCTGAGGAGAATCTCTTTTAAATCACTTTATAAAACCCTTTTCTACAGGCTGGCTTTTATATGATGCCGTCGCTTTAGTGCTTTATTTTATTTATGTTGTTTTATTTTACAAAATTTTTATTCATTTATAATATATTATTTATAATTTATTTAATTTATTAGTTTGTTGTGATTGTATCGATTGGTTTTATTCTTCATCGTACTGTTTTATCAGGTTTTAACTTAGTTTTCTGTTGTTTTATTGCCTTGTTTTTGCTGCTTTGTCTGTCAAAGCACTTTGTAAACTCTACTATAAATATAGTTTTTATTATCAAATAGCTTTTAAAGTAGCACGTTAGCCTCTGTTCTCTGCTTTGGGCAGAGGTATTGTAAAATAAATAAAAATCCTGTAAATATACATTGTTTTGAATCAGACACGTGCATAATTATTAACTATTTTAAATGATGTGTCTTGTCATGGAGGTGTCTATCCACCAACACAACAAGCATCACTAGCATTTACAGCTGAAGTCTGAGTAGAAACCTTCACTCTGGAACGGTTCATGGAACGTGACCTCTGACCCCGCTGAGTGTTAACACCAGACTCCAGCAACAAAAAGGGCAAATTTAGATGAAGATGAAGGAGTTGGGTTTAAGTGCTGGAGGACATTTCTTTGAAGGTGTTCTTTAGGGTTACTGGTGTTAAATGTGCTCCAGGGCACACTTAAAGGATAGCGTCACAGTTATGCTGTTTATATTTCCACGAAGAGACCCCTTCCTAATTCATTTAATTAACTTCAGATAAACGTTTGAATACCTTTTTTTGCACAGAACAAGAGCTGTGGATTGTAGGAAGGGCCAGTGTGAACATAAGGAACAACTACAGAAAGAAAACACACTTGCAATGTTCTTATGTGCGCTTAGCTATTGTTTCCAGGCTGGTTTAAAAATTGTGAAATGTACCCTTCTAAGGCAGAAATGAAAAGTTTAAAGACCAAGGTTGATCACTGATGAAGCTCTGATGGAGCTTTCTGCTGTTTGCTCTCATTGGGAGCTTGCAGGAGTCTCAGTGAGAGACATATTCAGACATTTAGTACCTGCGACACCTTGTTACCTGAACACAGGAGTGAAAGTGACTCTGGAGATCCGTAGCTCCGCCATCTGCCGCGTTGTTGGCTGCAGTCTCTGGGAGCAAAGTTTACCCAGAATGCCTGCATGTGTTAATGATTGACAGCAGCCTGGCGCCTCGCAGGGCCGCTTATGTGAGACCTGAGAACACGGGTAGATGGTGTCTCGGTCATCAACATATATTTATATGTTGCAGGCCTTCTGTTACACAAATCCTGCACACGTGTGTACAGTACTTTTATGTGTAGTACTGTTTGTGCCACAACCGTTCTTTGCTGAGTGTGCAGCTGTCAGAGCTGAGTTGTAAGAACGTTCCCTTCAGTGTTTTCACAATATCAGAATCTCACTTTAATTCAATAACAAGTCTGGTGTCTGAAGTCGACCGCAGTAGTTTCTAACAAGGAAATATCACCGATGTGTTGGGAAACATACCTGGATGTGATGTCAGGGATTTTATTGGAGGCTGGGACTCGTTCTTTTATGAAAAGTTTAAAGCAATGAACAGCATCATACACGGTGGGATGTTGCAGCTCTGACCTTTAGCTCATGGTGAATAATATTAGCTTGATTTTTGTGTGAAACTGCCTTTACTGAGTCAGTTTGCTGACTTTGCGACACTTCTGTACTATTTTCTTATAGGGCTTCATTCATAATATTGACTTTAGAATTCTCTAAATCAACATTTGAATGCTGCACAGTTGCAGATAAAGATCAGGCCACGCTCATGTTATTAGTGTTATACTATTTGAATAATTAGGTTCTGCGTAGGATTGTTTCCAATAACTCCGGATAATTTATTCAAGAAAGATGAATGTATTCAATTCCAAAATTCACAGCATGTTTTTAGTGAGGAAGATCATAGTCTGCTTCAATCCATATTTTGTGTACGTGCGAGTGTACATGTGTACGTGCGTGTGAATGTCAACACAGAGATCTTTATCGACAGCTGATGGCGGCCATGTTGCCGGGTCAACATCTGTCTCCCTGTTGTTGTTGTTTTTTGAAGACTCAACAGAACAGATGTTATGACAGTCAGCGTTTATCATCTCTCCTCTCTGTAATGTTTAGCCCCAGTGGCTTATGGGGCCCCAGTAGCGACAGCAGGGGCTACTGGGAAAACATGACACAGTTTCTGTTTGGATGGAGATGCTTTATATATGTGTATATATATATATATTTATATCAATACATATCATGCGTTCACCTGAGATCTGTTATCACTTATTAATGTTGGCTGAGACACCAACATGTAATCTCTATATATATATATAT
>NW_022280099.1:716599-729131 GCF_004355925.1 Anarrhichthys ocellatus | reverse complement strand
GTGTGTGTGTGTGTGTGTGTGTGTGTGTGTGTGTGTGTGTGTGTGTGGAGCAGTAGAACCTAAGAATAGTGACGCACGGCAGTGAAGTATTTTCCTCTTGATAAATACCAAAGTAACTTCTGTCATTGTAGCTGTGATTCAGCCAAAAGTAGATAAATGTCGGGGGGGGGGGAACCTAAAAAAACTATTTAAATATATTTTTACCATTTACATACAAAACAAAACAATTTTTTTTGCCCCGCTTGATTGTGGAGCAAATACCTTGAATTTGGGGGGGAAGTTTTATCACTAACCCCCGATTATTTGACACTGATGATGTTTGTAAAATAGACATTGATAATGTTGTCACGTGGAAACTAAATGTACTCTAAATGTGTCTGCTTGTGAAAGCTTTTGTGAAAAATCGGAAAAGTTTGTGTATGTTTGTAGATTCTTCTAAGATGTTTCTGATAAACGTCTAAAAGGCCAAATCAGCACAAAGGAAAAACACTCGAACTGAAAGTGCTTTATTTGTTTAAAAGGGACTCGCACTCCCACTGTCGGATGTTATCGAGCTCTTTCTCCCGCGTGGTTTAAATGCACTTACTGTAGGTTACTTTGGACGAAAGCCAAATGAATGCATCACCACTGTAAAATGATCAGATCTTAACATTTCTACTGTAACTTCTTCCAGATGCATTTTCTTTACAAATGGTTTGTTTATCTTTTATTTACCTTTTAAGAAGCGATGCCCTAGTATATAATTTTAAAGCGTCAACATGAGCACATCCACAGACTCTTTACTCTTCTTGTCATCCGTATAATTACTTTATAATCCGTACAGAAAATTATTTTGTTTATTTTCAATGTTGTTGTTTTGAAGCAGGTCTGAAGTCACTTTTAATGACCGACCATGTGAGCTCCTTATAGTCTATAAACTTAGCCAAATCATGTTTGGCCACTAAAATAAAATGCTGTTTTGTAATTAACTTAAAGGAGTTCCTGTGGTGAGCCATCAGACATGTGTCTCTGTCTGTCTCTCTCTCTCTGTGAGTCCTTAAGCTTTTTTTTTCCACCATTAATTAAGCAGCAGCGACTTCTCTCTTCCTCTGCCAAGGGAGTCAAAATGAGAGTGTCTTCAAAAGCTGAGACACAGAACAGGCAGGAAGGAAGGAGAGAAGCCGGGTGAGGCTTCAGTGTTTCCACGCTGCACTCAAACAGCGTCTCAGAATAGTCCTGTTGATATGAGACCAGATAGCTTCGTAAGAAATAGGATGCTTTTATAGCTCTCTGACCAGGTGTCAACAGTGCCACATTTTCACACAACACAAGGCACCACCACAAGTTCTACAGAAATGGACATGTTGTGTCTCATGCTCACTTAAGTGATTTAAGATTTAGCCTTTTTTACGCAGGCAGCAACCTCCGGTTCTGACGATTTAGGGGGCGACTCCTCTGGTTGTATAGAAGTCTATGAGAAAATGACTCTACTTCTCTCTTGATTTATTACCTCAGTAAACATTGTAATCATGAGTTTATGGTCTCAATCTCTAGTTTCAAGTCTTCTTCAATACAGCATGATGTTCATTTAGTACATTATGGTCCATTTAGAGTCAAACAGACCATAAAGCAGGGGATGCTTTAGGGCGGGGCTACACAGTGATTGACAGGTCTCTACCAGAGACGTATACGGCGTCTCTACGTCACTCCTCCTCGGTCCTAATATGGTCACTTCCTGTTCACTGACTGCAAAAAACAAAGATGGCGACGGCCAAATCGCCGAATTCGAGGCTTCAAACATCAGTCCACAAACCAGAGAGACGTCACAATCCACGTGCACTTCTTATATACAGTCTATTGTTTTACCAAATTAAGTGATAAATATACATGGAGCTTGTCAACCCCATGAAGGAACAAATGAAAAGTTAAGTCGAGTAAAATACTAACTGTGACTGGCTGATTATGATGAAAAAATCTGCATCACAGTATTCACAAATGTTTTTTTAATGTATAAATACAATATTCTTTCAGTACTTTAATGTACCACGACACAGCAGTTGATGTGACATAATTTATAAATTGCAGAAGACAAAACTCTACGTGTGTGACAGAGAAAAGTTAAGCCGCTCATTTAGTTTTTAATTAAAACTGACTTGAAATCATTCTCCAGAGTATAATAATATTTCCCCAATAGACCACTTAAACACCAGAACTCGGCAATATTGAGTAATTTCAAGGTCCCTTCTCATATCTGAATCTAATTTAATGTTTTAATGAAGCCTGCAAATCCTCTTATCGATAGTCGCTGTGGTTTGATGGCTCGATTGTGTACAGCAGATGGAGAAGAGAAGAACATTGCTAATATATTAATTCAGCTATAAATCATGTCGTATGTGTGACTCGTTGGAGTAATCTAGAAACGAGCAGCACAAAGTACTTTGTTGTATTTTGGGGCAATGCTTTGTGTCATTTTCATAATTCAGTCTGAATAATGAAGTCCTTTGGCGTGTCCGACTGGAGGCAGAGAGAGAGACATCTCTCCAAGATCCTAAAACTAATCTTAACCATCCCCCTGCCACCAAACACTCATTAACATTCATTTAAACATTTACCTTTACACCTCTTCTCTTGTCCACCTGACACGGTTTCTGGTGGCCTTTACGTTCCACGCTGACGTCCGCTAGCTGTTGCTTGCTGTGAAGTATGAAGCCATGAATAAATAATCCTGAATATGGCGGCTGGCTCGTGCAGAGAGAGGCTGACGAAGTAGATCAGCGACCGGCAAACACTTTCAACCTCCATTCCATCCGCTGCCCGCTGGTGGCCGCCGGATTAAAAAGGATCACATTTGTAGCAGCTAAATGGATTTGTGGATAAAGATGGCTGGTGAAAGTAAATGCCCTCAGTGATATGGGTACTTTGAAACAGGAAAGAGCTTCAGTTTAGCTGACAAATCACTCTGGTCATTGTGGTCTTTGGAGTTTCTTTAAAAAAGGAGATTATTGTCAACATGCAAACATCTACAGGTTTCTTTAGCTTGAGACCGTTTAATGGGGTTATTGTAGTTGATCAAGCATGTTCATATATTGAAGCTTTGATTCACTAATTGGTTTTCTCCCCTGTGGTTATTGGATTCACTTTTCCGTCCTTTGCTGTGACATACAGAGTTTTTAATGATTTGGAAGAAGCCGGTTTAACTTGACAACTGTCAGCGCTTTGCTTGCAGCTGGTATGTGTTTGTATCCCATTCTGCTTGGTTCATAAGCATATATATGTGTGTGTGTGTATATATGTGAATAAGCATGAACAGCCAGCAGTGACAGCAGCTCAGGTGATTTATGGCTGTTTTGTGGTTTGACATTTGAGCTGCAGAGCTGACACTGAGGCCACGTTCCAAAACCCCGTCGGCTAAACATCCAAATGTTTCCTTTCTTTGAATGTTTAACTTCTTGATGTGTCGCGTTATCCTCGGTGTGATTTTGAATCTCTTCTGAGGCGGAAACACAAGCTGCTTTGTGACAAACTAGTGTCGTGTTTATAGTGGAGGTGAACAGAAAGTCATTCAGCAGTCATTTCACTCAGAAGCTCCCAAAGAAAAGACTTAATAGATGTATACGATCTTTATTAAATGATATATAGACGTCATAAGCGTGTGTTTATACCACTTTGTCATACACACCTTCAGCCTGTAGCAGATCAGTGAAGTCTGTCTTATTTAGTTAATAACCACTATTGAGTACAAACCAAATAGGTTTGAGATTTCGAGGATCCTCTCATTTTCACTTATCATCTCTGGATTTGTCATGTTTGGATTTTAAACAGTTGGTCAGACAGAACAAGAAATGTGTAGTTGTCACTTCTGGTTCTTTTTTTCCTGCCATTTTATAGATAAAACATGGATTGAAAAAGATATGAAAATAGGCAACGCAACAGCTTAATTGTTAGGGCACATAACACATACTGCACAGGCCAGGGTTCGATTCCCAGACGGGCACCTGTGTTACAGAAAAATAATAAATAATAATAAATACAGTAAAAAAGTAAAGAAATTCATTGTTGGTTTCAAACTTTGATTGAGATTGAAATAGATGATCCTGTGTTCATGGAACAGTGGGACTAACTCATGAGTAGTACTAATACCTAAGTATTTATTGTGTACAAGTAAAGGACATGATCTTCTGCAGGATCCTGTGCAGAGTTGTGTGTGTGTGGGTGTGTGTGTGTGTGTGTGTGGGTGGGTGGTTGCACTTCCACTCCAGGGTTCTTCCTTGCTGAGTGTGAAGGGTAGTTTCTGGGTTATTCTAGTCTACACACACTCTTTTCTCTCTCTCTCTCCCACATTCACACCGGTACTCTCGCGCCCCGCTCGGAGCCCGTTGGCTGTGCTGTGTCAGTGTCTCTGCAGAGGGATTACTGTGTCCTGTGTGATTATCTGTCTATTAATAGCTTCCTTTAAGGCCTGTTCACATGCTCCTATAGCAGCAGAGTGATTACTGTGATGAACCACAGCGTGACTGAAGTAGCATGCACATATTCAATGCACTGCAAAGAAAACACCATATGGATTATGATAATTCAGATACTATTCCAGCATCCACTGACCTCTGTTCATCCTCAGCCTGGTTTAGTCCTGCCGATACTTGCACTGGAGTGTGTGCAGAATGGTTTGCTTTACAGCTCTGCCGTGTGTGTTTTACATTGTACATACGTATTTCAAACACTTTGGACCGTCTGATGCATGAGACTGTAGTGGCAGATGTTTGTATAAATATTAAGATTTTGGCAGAAATGCATGTGTTTGGGAAGCAATAAGCATATGTCTGGATAAATGAGACTTGGACTTTACTGCACGAGTTGTGTGAGAGTTTGTAAACGGATGTTTTGATATAGTTCTGTGGTCGTTAAACGCAGCCTTCATTTACTTCATTTCATCAAGACTTCTCTCAGTATTGATGTACAAACAGTCATTTTGAGGGTGAAGTATTGCTGGTCTTAGGTGTGTTTGAGAGCTACAGAAAGAGCCCGACTGATGCAGGGTCACCACTGGCTCACAGTGGGTTTTTTACCTGCTAGATGTGTCACTTTATCTCACATGCACTCATTGGGTCTGTGTGGATTACAGTAGCTTGAACAGTTTTGGTTTCTGGTAATTCACAGACTTTCTGACTACCCAGGGCAGCCTATAAACGACTGAATATCTTCCTCCAAGGACGTGTAGACTTTGCAGCCACCTTAATATTCTGGTCCGCGCTCCTCTTTTAGGTATTTGGGGCACTGAGTGATCACATGCAGGGCAGAGAGGAGCTTCTTTGATGTTGTTGGCAGGTTAACCGTGAGGTGCTATCCACCACAGATTGAAGATTATGTTCCATCCTGGTTGCTTTATGATTTAATATCTCAGTTGGAAATGAAAAATGTTGCTCAAAGTCGATGCTTTTGCTCTGATACATGACGAGGTATTGTGGGAGCGAGCATGTGCTCGGTTGTTTTCTGCCCAACTAAGTTAGTGCAGTGAGGATTATCCCCTGCAGAGCTCAGGACCCCTGCCAGTCTATCGGGGGTCTGGGTTTGTTTGTGGCCGAGCTGAAGGCAGCAGGTCGTGAGTAATTGGTGGCATTTGGACCAAGAAGATGTTCACAATAATCACTTGAAATGCGCTGGATGAGATCTGATGAGGGTTGTTTCACCATGAACAGGAAACTGCACGTTGTGTTTGAATGGTCAGAGCTTCAGGAGGGTTTCAAGGGTTTAACCATTCATTCCTTCTGACCCGCTGAATTTAATTTGATCTAGAACAAAAAAGGCTGATTCATTTCCCCCTCTGGCTGGGACAATCTTTGTAAGTTGATGCATTAACTCTCTGAGGCTCCACTTACTTTATGTAATGAACTATTTACATTTTTACAACCTCTACTTCAGCCTCTCCTCTCCTCTCTGTGTTAAGCAGCTTCAGTTCAGTCCAGGTTTCACAGATTTGTTGTCACATGACTGTTGGTTTCAGGACAATCAATCATGGCTTCCTAGTTGCGCTGACGAGCTCAGAATTTAATGTTTTTTACAGTATGTAGTTGGAGTAAACAAACATTTTAAAAGAGACATGTAATATAAAGTATTTTTGATGAAATATAATTGGGTTGCTTGCGTGTTCAAGGACGATCGGATATATGAAATCTGAGGATTTATTTACTGCTTCTGGCTGTGATGAACGATGTAGTTTTGGCTCTCGTTTAAAGAAAATGTGCTTTTTACATCTCGCATGTCTTCGGGGTTCAGAGGGTTAATGGATCTAAAGCACCAAACCAAAGTAGTGATAAACAGCTGTTTATTGTTTATTACTATTCATCCGTTGATCTACCAACTATCTTCATTGATGAATTCATCATTTGATCTGTAGAATGTTATAAAATGGTTTCCTAGCGCTCGAGGTAACGTCTATAAACGATTGAATGAGCTAATTGTGAAGAGGTTAAAAAGTCATTTCATTGTTACTTGAAAAGTTTCTCACTCATCTGTATGCAGTTTGGGGACTCGACATGAAGTGCAGCGGAATTCAAAATGACAAACGAGCACTTTGAAGTGTAATTTGGGAGCGATGCACTTTATACACACACACACACACACACAAACAGAGCAGCTTATCTCTTACATAATAACGTCCCGGTCCTACTGGGACGGGAACATCGGGTCTGGGATCAGTTAAGAGCGTCTCCCTGCAGGTCTGAACTCTGGGCGACCCTCTGAGGGATCAGAATGAAAACACCTGCCTCGTTCCGCCTGTATATGCAGACGGTTTGTGACAGCTCAGCCCCCTGAAAAACCGCTCGGCGCTGCATAATGAGGCTGTCGCGCTCGTCCTACCCGCGCACAGAGAAGATGAATAAGTAAAAAGGCTGAGCAGGAAACTCACTTGTTGGTCTGAAGGCGTGTTTGAGCGTCCTTTGTTTTCTCTGACAAACATTTTATTTCAAACACACGCACATACTTCTGCTTCACTCACATTTTAAGAAGTTTTCTTTCTTCTAAATGTATTAATTTTTTTATTATTCTATCGCTGCTCATGCTAACCATGCAGATCATCTTCTGTTGATACCAGACAGACAAACATGTTTCTTTAACTGGAGATTTTACTCTACATATATAATATACCTTGCGATGAATGGATGATTATTCTAAATTTATTAAAATGGAGATTATTTTCAAGGACTAGATATATATATATAATCAAGGAGGAAATATTCCCTAAATATTGACATTATTGTTGCTGGATTATTTTTTATTATTGATCAATATCATTTTTATTTTAGTTTATAAAATAAAGCCCAGCGCTGCCTTTTCAAATAGCTTGTTTTGTTAGTCTGATGTTAAATTAAATACTATATTATGTGAATATTTAACCAACATAAACATAAATACTTGGGTCAGGTGACAACTGAACAAACTACTCACTGATGTGGTCCAAAGCCCCACAGAAAGTTAGTTATGAGACAACAACACAAAGAAAAGGACAACATGAACAATAAACAAATGCATGTCAGCATAAATAAATACGAGACAAACTTATGAGAGTCAGAAACCTCACGTTTATTTCTGCACCACTCTAACAGACTTTTCTCTCTCTCGCTCTCTTTCTCTTCCCCTCTCTCTCTCTCTCCCTCGCTCGCTCTCTCTCTCTCTCTGTGGGTGCGTTTGTTTCGTGCGTCCAGACGTGCCGGCGCCGGAGCAGCCGGAGCTGTTCCTGAAGAAGCTGCAGCAGTGCTGTACTGTCTTTGACTTCATGGACACGCTGTCGGACCTCAAGATGAAGGAGTACAAGCGCTCCACGCTCAACGAGCTGGTGGACTACGTGACCGTCAGCCGGGGCTACCTGACAGAGCAGGCCTACCCAGAGGTCGTCAAAATGGTGAGGAGGAAGAACACGTGCATTCAACATACACAAGCAGCTCACACAGGTCTTTAGATGGGGACCCCAGAAATGTCTCAAAGAGGTCAGGTTTTGTTTCAGATGCGAGCTCAAGACCCAAGTTGTACAGAAACCAAAATGAATCCTGAATCCAGTGTTTCCCAAACTTTTTAGACTGTGACTCCTTAAAAGACACATTTGCAACCCCCAAAGTTTGGACCTCTAATGTCGTGTAAGTTCTCACATATTTTTACACCTTAACCTCTGAACGCTAAAGCAGTTTTGGGGTGTTTGTTTTTTTTCACCTCTCTCACATCTGTGGCCTTGTTTTTCACTGCAATATCTAAAAGTCCTTCACCTCTATGGAAACAGAACGATCATGACTAGAAGTGGAAAGAACTTACAAATGTACTTTATATAGAATAACAGTTATAATGCCATAAATCATAGAGAGAAAAAATGCAACTTAAATTTCTTTGATATATATATATATATATCTCATTTTCAACAAGTATCTGTAAGTGTTACTTATGTTGGGAAAATAAATGGAGGCTCTATGTCTTATATGTGTTGAGCTATTCACATTTACAGCCTCTATGTGCAGCCTCTCCTCTCTGCTCTGTGTTCAGCAGCAGTTCAGTCCAAGTGTCACATGACTTTTGGTCTCAGATGAATCAATCATGACTTCATAGTTCAGAATTCAAAGCTTTTCAAATGATGTTTAATTCAAACGGTTTATTTGGGAGAGGATTTTAAATGAGGGATGTAGAATAAAATGTTTTTGACGAGAGTTTTGGCTTCGTTTTGGTTGATGTTTCCGTTCGTCTCACATGATGTGTTCAAAGACCGTCGGAAAGATGAAAATCTGACTATGTTGTTTTTTACAGCGTCTGGCTGAGATAAACGTGTAGTTTTGGGGTTCAGAGGTGAAACGATCCGATTTCTTTCACAATTCAAAAGAGAAAATTGAAGACAAGAATTTCAAATCTGGGAAGTGAACCTTTTTCTCTCCTTCTCACCGACTCCATTAATCAACCTGTCAGGGGACAAGAGTCGCTGAATCAATGCTCCACTTTCTTTGATCTTTACATTTCTGAACCCACAAAGAGCTTCAACACGAACACCAAACGCATCCTGTTTTTAAATCGATGACATTGACTCGACTATTTAGAATCCAAAGCTGACGGACATTAATAACCAAGTACAGAACAAACGGATTAGAAACATACTCTTAATAGTTTATCTTCGTTGTGTTTGTGCTCTCACGTGTCTAAATATTAAGAAAATGAGTTTCATTGCATTAACAGCTGTTTCTTTCCTCGTTTGTGGCGGCTCAGTGATGGAATATAGAAGTCCTTTACTCACTTACTCCACATCCCTAAACTCACCACACTCAAACGTGTACTCGACCCATATTCCAACCACACACACACACACACACACACACACACACACACACACTAGAGTGTCCTAGAAGAAACCTCCCGCAAAAGCAAAAAAGGAAAAACTGCACACAGCAGCTTCATAGTAATGCTTTTTAGTCAGTTTCTGAGTTCTATTGTAAATATATCAACATCACGTTCATCTTGAGGCAGTATTGTAGGTTTTTACAGCTCTGTGTAAGATGTCTGCTTCACTTAAGAGAACTCGGGAGCAGTGAAAAGGTCAATGCGTGAATTACTACTGAAAACACGATAAAGTCCATCCTCTGGACCACACAGACAAAGTTGATTTGAATGTTGGATTCTAGCTGACTCACATTTCCCTCCTTGTGTTTGGTTCCAGGTGTCTCACAACATATTCCGGACCCTTCCGCCCAGTGACAGTAACGAGTTTGATCCCGAGGAAGACGAGCCCACGCTCGAGGCCTCCTGGCCACACTTACAGGTGTGTGTGTGTGTGTGTGTGTGTGTGTGTGTGTGTGTGTGTGTGTGTGTGTGTGTTACATAATTAACACACATCTTGTTTTGTTTAACTGGTGCACAAGACAACTTTTCGGTGAAGTTATTTGTTACTTCTATCATCCATCCGCCCAGCATTTCGCTGTATTGCGGGTTGCCAGATACTTTCTGTTAGCACATCTTTTAGTCAGTGAACGGGCACCATGGTACCAAACCTGGCAACCGAAAACATCCTCCTCTGTGTGCCTGCTGCCCAGGACTCCTTTAGAGATGAGATGTACATCTCAAGGAGAAGCTTCCTGGTAAAAAGTTAATTAATTAATATTTTTTTGTCTCATTTGCACAATTTTTCCAAAGTTATAAACATATATTTCCTCCCCGATCAAAATCCTTTTAATTACCCACATGCTCACAAATCCAAACATTCGATAAACCCTCCCTTTAGACCTTTCTTTAATCCAGTCCAGTCTGGTTCGTGGGCTCTCATAAGAGGAACATGTCAGATTAAGTATTTTGTTTTCAAATTGTTCAATCAGCTTGTTGTTGTACAGCAGGAAGTTTGACTCTAGTTAGTGTCCAAAGTTAATCAGAGGTTCACCAAGTGAATTAAAAGATCATTTTAGCACTTGTTGCTCTAACAACAACTCTCTCTCTCTCTCTCCCTCCTTCCTCCATCCTTCTCTTCTTCTTCCCTCTCCAGTTGGTATACGAGTTCTTCATCCGGTTCTTGGAGAGTCAGGAATTCCAGCCCAGCATTGCCAAAAAGTACATAGACCAGAAGTTTGTCCTACAGGTGAGTGTCTGAGTGCGTCTGATGGTGAAGCTTCACGTATCTTCTACATATGTCTCACCGTTTCGTTCCTCCGTGTCTTTCTCTGGTGCTGATTGTCCTTTCGTCCGTCCGTGTTCCTCCTCTTCCTCCAGCTCTTGGAGTTGTTTGACAGCGAGGATCCTCGGGAGAGAGACTACCTGAAGACAGTCTTGCATAGAATCTACGGCAAATTCCTGGGTCTGAGGGCTTTTATACGAAAACAGATCAATAATATTTTTCTACGGTGAGTAGACGAAAAAAAGTTTGTTTATCTCGATCGATCTAGTAAACATTGCGAACATGAGTTTATGGTCTCAATCTCTAGTTTCAAGTCTTCTTCAATACAGCATGATGTTCATTTAGTACATTATGGTCCATTTAGAGTCAAACAGACCATAAAGCAGGGGATGCTTTAGGGCGGGGCTACACACTGATTGACAGGTCTACCAGACGTATACGGCGTCTCTACGTCACTCCTCAGTCCAGATATGGTCACTTCCTGTTCACTGGCTGCAAAAAAGCCAAGACGGCGACGACCGAAACGCTGAAATCGAGGCTTCAAAACAGCAAATAACAAGAAATGCATCAAATTCAGTCGAAAAGAATACCTTCTTTGGTTATTAGTATTATTTTGATCCAAACATTCGATAAACATTTCTGTCCAAAAGATTTGGACAGAAATGTTGCACAACATGGAAGTGAAAGCAATCCTCTGTTTATTTATATGTGAAAGTGCAATAAATATATCTTTATATAACTATATATATCATGCTGCTCTTCATTCATTATGTTAGTTTACTAATCCTCTGTTTTGCCGCCTCTGCTCTTTGGTGTTAGTTGTCTAACTCCTGTCTCCTCTCTTTCGTCTCCTCTCTTTCGTCTCCTCTGTAGTTTTGTTTATGAGACGGAGCACTTCAACGGGGTGGCTGAGTTGCTGGAGATCCTGGGGAGGTATGTGGAGGCCTCCGACCCTCAGACGCACATTTACACTCTGTTAGCTGATGCCTTTATGCAGAGCCAAGAGCTCAGCCCTGTTTTTATTTAGTCCTGACCACACGGGGAGGTTTTTATCTTTTCATTTAGTCGCACACTCTTAATGGAGACACGGATCTTTTTCAGAGACGCCCCAGAACGCAGAAGATTGATAAGAAATGGTGAAGCTGAGTGTTCAAATCCTGTTGTTATCGAGCTAAAATCTGAGTAGAGATGTGAAGTTCAGGGAAGAGTCGAGAGCAGAGATCGACTTGTAGATAAGAAATGAATTAATCTTCTCAGCTCAACTTCTTTTTAATCCATAAAAAAATAAGTTTTTTAATACCTGTAAAGGTTCAGAATGAAGCTGAAACAATTGGTCTCTGATCATCTGTTGGTTAACAGATAAAAATAAATATATATTTTTTTGTGTTCATGTCAGCTTTAATCAGTTTTCTAATTCCATCAGCAACGAATATATTGATAATAGATATAATTAAAGATAAGCAGTCCGCTACAGAATTAAATTTAGGATTCTATTGATTATTTTTAAAGCCTGACGTGCTCCGCTTTACATTTCTGAAGTTTTAACCCGTTTATAAAATCAGATCCTGTTAGAAGTTTCACAGTTCAGGCTTAAAACCAAAGAGGATCGTACTTCTGCTGTTTTAGCTCAGACTCCCCCTCAATGTCAGATCAGGTGAGTCGGTGCCTCAGTTTAAAAGAGCTTTTTAAAAACCCACCAGTGAAGGCGTTTGTATAGATTAAAAGTTCCCAGTGAGCCTGAATGTCACATCTCTGTATTTGTCCTCCGTATAAACAGTCCTCTTTATGTCTGCAGCTCATTGATCTTCCACTTGCTCTTTAGAGCGTCACAATGAAACTCTTCCATGTGTTCATGTTTAAATTATCTTTACATGCGCTCTCTCTCTCTCTCTCTCTCTCTCTCTCTCTCTCTCTCTCTCTCTC
>NW_022280099.1:709321-716589 GCF_004355925.1 Anarrhichthys ocellatus | reverse complement strand
TCTCTCTCTCTCTCTCTCTCTCTCTCTCTCTCTCTCTCTCTCTCTCTTTCTCTTTCTCTTCTCTCCCCCCCCTCAGTATAATCAATGGTTTCGCTCTGCCACTGAAAGCGGAGCATAAACAGTTTCTGGTCAAAGTGTTGATCCCCCTCCACACCGTCAGGAGTCTGTCCCTCTTCCACGCACAGGTACGACTTACTGCTTTCATTTCTTAATGCAGGTCTGTCTGTCTGATGGCTCCGGTATGGCTCAAGAAATATGTTTAAATATATCGTATTGTTATTCATTCCTATTGCTGCTCACAGTCTCCGTCTACAGTTACATCCACACTACTACTTATTCATTTTAGCGGCGTTTCAGAAGTCACATGACGTAGACTGGGCGTGCACATGCATACGGTTTTGGTTCCTCTGAGTTGCTGTTGTAAGCTAAGCTAAAGGGGCTAAGTGTGTTCTAACATGTGCTCTCCTCTCCCTGCAGTTGGCGTATTGCATTGTACAGTTCCTAGAGAAAGACCCAACATTAACAGAACCAGTAAGTATCCACTAAAACCAGCAGCACGAGACTCCAGTGTAACAAGTCTCAACACAGAACAACTCCAGACTGTTTCTTTGTCCGCTAAAGTTAAACAATCAATCAATCAATCAATCAATGGATATTTTGGCTGACAGAGGCTGCTGTACAACCAGCCAATCATATTGCTGCTACAGCGGATGCTTTGGGTGCAGGTGGATCAGAAACGGTGCAGACACAACAACTCACTGAAGTGTTAAATACAAGTGAAAACCAATAAAACAGTCTGCGTCTCTTCCTCCTCCTCAGGTCATCAGAGGCTTACTGAAGTTCTGGCCAAAAACCTGCAGTCAAAAAGAGGTGAGGCTTGTTGTTTTTGTGTGTGTGCGTGTGCATGTGTGTGTGTTTTAACCGTTTCCCTCCTGTGCTGCGGTGGCAGGTGATGTTTCTAGGAGAGCTGGAGGAGATCCTGGATGTCATCGAGCCCACGCAGTTTGTCAAGATCCAGGAGCCGCTCTTCAAACAGATCTCCAGATGTGTCTCCAGCCCACATTTCCAGGTCGGTAGAGGACTGATCCAGCATCAGTTTACCTGTGGTGTTGAAAACAAGCATGCACAGACTGTATTCAGGTTCTTTGTGGTGCCGTTTGGTTTAAAGGGAACACTGGTTTATGATATGTTGGAGGTTTACGGGTTTGTGTCCTCGGTCCCAGGTTGCAGAGCGAGCTCTGTACTACTGGAACAACGAGTACATCATGAGTCTGATCGAGGAGAACTCCAGCGTCATCCTGCCCATCATGTTCGCCAGCCTCTACAGGATCTCCAAAGAGCACTGGAACCCGTGAGTCTCTGCAGATATTCAGCAAGAAACATGCCGGTTTCTTGTTGTTTAAGATGCTTTTCGCCCTGATGTTTATGTTCCCACACTCAGTCATCGCTTTTTTGCTGACCGGCAGCTTCGTCAACAGCTGTCCTCGTGTTTTTTTTTTTTTTTCTTCTCATGTGTGTGTTTTGACCTGAAGTACTCAATAAGCTGTCTTTCCCACATGAGGACTCTTGTTTACTGAAAACAGCAGAGAGCAGCATCTCTTAGGCTGCAGTAAACAAAATAAAATCCAAGTGAAAATGAGTTAAAACGGCTCTTTAAACTTCTCAGTCGTGATTTAGAGTTCATAGACGCTATAAACTTTTTGTTTACGTCATCACTTGTGAGTTTTGACCCCCCCCCCCCCCCCCTCTCTGTCCTCCCTCCTCAGGGCCATCGTGGCGCTGGTGTACAACGTACTGAAGGCCTTCATGGAGATGAACAGTACCTTATTCGACGAACTCACAGCCACTTACAAGTCGGACCGCCAGCGGTGAGGAGCCGCTCACATCTTCATCACAGTTGTGAATAATGTGAATAACGACCGCGTTACTGTCATCACACGCCACAAATATCAGGATCAACGTGCGCTGAGGGTATAAGAGTAACCGCTTTAATGAGTGTAGGGAAGTTAATATCTTAGTCTATTTGTGAAGCTCTCACTGGTTTAATGGAGAGAACGTCACAGTAAGGTTGGGTGTTTATTGGCCAATCGGGATTCAAAGTGTTTATTAGTAGAGAAGCATTATTCCCACTTTATTCATTCTGATACCAAAACTCATATCACTGACACAATGCACCAGTTTAAAATCTATAAATCTGGAATATTGTCATAGAGCAGCCGGAGTTCAGAGAGATGTTACGATGAGAAATATCTCCACATCTGCAGGATGAACTTATGTACAGATGTTCATGGAGCGCAGAAGAAGAATCCTCCAGACTTTAGTGATCCTGACGCAAACTAACGTCAACGTAGCATCACGCCATGTCGAGCTTTGTTTACGCAGCTCCGAGCGTGTTCAAACGGCCTTCTCGACACGCTGCTCAGAGGGCGTACAGACAAAGTGAACTGTGAAGAATCAAAGAGACGAGTGTAACTCGTAGCTCATATTCATGGACGACTTCATTGCCTTCGTACGAACCCTGTAAGACGTAAACATGGACACAGTTTGAGTTTCTAACTAGTTTAAACGTTTTAAACAATTTATTTCCAAACATGTTTGCACATACAAGGAGACTTGACTTGGTGATTGGTGCATGATAATAAACACAGGAAAATAGTATAAAAGACAGAAGATTTAAAATGAAGTATGATAAATGATGCTTACTTAAGTCTGTTATTGAAGTGTTGAATGAATTAAAGTGTTCAGTTTAGTGTGAACCTAAAAGATAATTTAACATATAGCTGGTGCAACAAACTGCTGTTATAATAATAATAATAATAATAACTTTATTTATATCACACCTTTAAACGAGGTTTGAAGGCAGGCTGCAGCGTCTCAGTCACACAATAAAACCCGTCCTCCATGTTTTTCTTTAACTCCAGTGAGAAGAAGAAGGAGAAGGAGCGGGAGGATCTGTGGAAAAAGCTGGAGGACTTGGAGCTGAAGCGGGGCCTTAGGAGCGACGGCATCATCCCAACTTAACGAAGACAGCGCCGCGCTCCCTCTGCCCCTCCCCCGCCTCCTCCTCCATCCTTACCCCTCCCCCCACCTCCCCCTCCACATCAGCCATGTCTGCCCAGAGCTCCGAGAAATCCCCGATACAGACCACCGTCTTCGGATCGACCCGGAGCGCCCGCTGGTTTCTTAATTGTTTTGTTTTTTTCTTCTGTTTATTTTTTTTCCTCCTGTATTTGTGCGACTTACTTTACAGTAGATTCATCACGTCTGTTTTCATTATTTCAACAGCACTGTAAATAATTAATTCTTTCTTTTCTTTTGTTTTTTTTTTCCCTTTAAACTGATATTATTGCAAACGGATAAACAAAAAACAATAATAATAAAAAAAGGAAGAAAAAAATAGAAAATGAGAAAATGACTTGTGTGGGAGGGTGAATTAAACGAAACAAAAAAAAAACACTTCTGGACTCTAGGACATGAGACGAACTCTTGGAAAACAAAAAGAGAGAATATAGATTGATTTTAACTCTTCATCCCACTCTTCTTCTTCTTCAGTCCTGTGTGTCATTTTTATTTTCCTGGTTCTCCTCTCGTTGCCGCCATCTTTCTGTCCCCTCCCTCCTCTCTAATGGTCCATCTGTCATTTCTGCTCCCCCCCCCCCCCGTGTGGGATGTCCCGACTGATAATGGTTCCACCCCGTCTCCTTACCTTAAGATTCCTCTCTGGCCCCGCCCACCTGTCTACAGGTTCTCCTTCCGGTTTTAAACAGGAGAAGAAGAAAAAACGCTTTTAAAAACAGGAAGTTGCTCAGTACTCGCAGACCATCTCCTCTGGGTGTGCTTACATGCGTGTTCATGGGAGAGGTAATTGTATAAATGTTAAATATACTTATTTTTATTCAATCTGGTATTTACATTTTTTTTACCCACAAACTACCTAAATAGTTTGATCTTTGCATTAAAAAAAACTAAGTGAATTATTTAAAAATCAGTTTTATTGCTACAGATCCCAGCCTTCAGTTTAAAGTCGCACTGTATTTCCTGTGGCTGTTTCACAATAAAAGCCACTTTGTGTTTCACAATTTTAATGTGAACCAGCAGCAGAAGTTTAAGTTTTTTTTTCTGCATTTACAGTGAAAACTAAACTAAACCAGCGCTGATGCAGCTGTATCACATCAATCAATCAATGAGGGAAACTTCTGATAAAAATTACCAAAGTTGAAGAACATGCACTCATCGAATGGCGGACTCTGCCACAAACAACGAAAACTACTATAAAGGTATTTTCTGAATGTAAATAAACGGATGGATTTTTGCATAAAAATTGACTATAGATCACAATTTGGGGTTTTGAAATAGTTTTGTCTTTTACGTTAGCGCCACCTGGTGTTCGTATGAACAGTGAAAAATAACCTGAAAACAAGCTGAAGGGAGACAAATTATTTATGCCACTATGATTGTATGAACATTAACGCAAAGCAATGAATTAACTGATGACAAACAAAATAATTAAATTGAATTCACAGGTAATTTAATTTCAAGTTTTTATCACAAATCTTGATTTTTTTAATCGAGCGTCTCATCCTGTTTGGCTGTTTTCGTGGATGAGCTCACATCCTGTCCTTTTAAAATCCTGTCATTCATTTTAACTTCCTGTTCATGCAGGCTTCATATAAACCAGAATATCAAACGTGTGAATCCTCATGTAAACGCACTCGATTCATTCCCTCAAAAAAAAGAAAAAGAAAAAAAGATGGACTACTTCTCACCCAGTCGGTTATTTTTCTCCCCATCTTCTTCCTCTTTGAACCTCTTCTGACCCCTCCCCTCCTCCTCACCTGTCACACCAGGTGTCCCAGGTATCAGTCTGGTACTGGTATCCTCCGGCCATAACGGGGACTTTCAAAATAAAACGCACACACACAAAATATAAATGTTTTCAGAGGAGCGCCAAAAATAAAATCTTCCTCCTGTTGTGAAAAGATGAGCGCTCCTGCCTCACCTCACTCTTCCTCCTCCGGGCGCTGCGTTGACTTCACAGTATTACAACAACAACAACAAAAGAACCCTGTACATTGTTATTGAATGCAGTACACTGATAATCTTGTATCTTGTAGTAATTTAGCCTATGTTTGAGGAGTATCCAGTATATAAAGAGGTATTATGGAACAACACTTCCTGGTATTTATGATAGTTTCCCGCCTTTCTCCCTTTCTGTCTCTCACTCCTCCCTCTTCTCTTGCTTTTTATCTCATTTTTTTGGGATATTTTGATGAAGTTTCTTTTCACCATTGGGTATATTTTTTTTTAGTTGGGGAGGGTGAGGGCAGGTAGGCAGGGAGTCAGAGGGAGGGGGGTAGAGAGGGGGGGCACAGAGCAGACCACTTTGTCCCGTTGGGGGTGTGAAGGTAAATAAAAACAAAACCTCCCCCCCTCCTCCCTCGCAGAATTAATGTGTGCTTTAGAACAGCCCGGATATAATATGATTTAAAAACTGAAATAAAAGATAAAAAAGGGTTGGAGAAATACAAATGTTTAATTATTTAAAAAAAATAAAGAGATATTAAATTAAACCTGTTTTGTGATAAAGCCCAGACGCTGGATTGCTTTATTTACTGGGTCCACAGGGTGTGTGTGTGTGTGTGTGCGTGCGCGTATAGATAGGTAGAGACATATTTAGCTAAAGGATTACTTAATTTGATTTTCTTACATAGAGCAACAAATATTTAAATGTAGCTTTTATTTTTCTAAATGTCAGAGAAATGTAATTAATAATCTGGTGTTATTTGATATTATTCGTATCGTCAACAAATCCCATGAAAAGACCAACAAACAATGTGTCTCCAACACCTCCTGTCTCAGCCCCGAGCTCACTGGTTCCTCTTGAAGACCTAAATCTTTAATAACAATAAACTTTATTTAGCTTTAACGGAAAATATTTTATGGAATGGACCTAAACAAAATGGTAGATGAAAAAGAATGATTTCAAAACCTGAAAACCTAATGAGGCGTTCAGTCAGATCACGTGACCGATCATGTGACACTCAGAATGCAGACAGGTGGATTTCATTTAACTAATTATGAGACTTCTGAAGGTAATTAGTAGCATCAGGCATCCTCTCTTTTATTTATTTTTATTTGAATTTATTTTTGAATGTGCTGCACTTTGAGCTACATAGTCTGTATGAAATGTGCTTCACAAATAAAGATGATTTATTATATTATTATTATTAATTACACAAACACACACCAGTTAGTTTTGTACTTTTTTAATTTCACTTCCCACATTTTGACTATTTTGTTTCGGTCCATCGTGTAAAATACAAATCTGGGTTTTAATGCAACAAGATTAACAGCTAAATTAATAAATGAATTGATGAACCTCGTCATCCTAAAAGTGACCGCGTGACTTCTCTGAAACTTTGACTGAATCAGTTTTAAGCTCTTTTGAAGAATAATTGAATAGTTTTGTTTTTTTACTTGAAATGTGAATCCAGTCGAAGCTGAATTCTTCATCCTCGTTTGTTCTTCATCAGATGAAATCTCTCATAAAATGACAAAATTACTGTTTTGGCTCGACTGGATTTACAGAAATATTCAGTTTAATCTAATAAGAAACGATATTTCACACAATGACTCAGACTGAATAAATAAATAGATTCCAGAATTAGGAAATGACTAAAAATGGACTATAATGTGACTTTTCTTCAACTTTTTATGATGGTTGGCAAAACCAACACCCACTGATCTGGATTGGGATTAAGGATTTAACTTCTCTTTAATAAATCAACAAAATAAAGAAAACAAGATAATTAGAACTAACTAATGAAACAAAAATATGTTAAATTAATTATCTATCAAATTATATTTGTCAGTCTTCTTGATCCTAAAAACTCTAGAAGGAGAACACCAGAATGTTTTTTGTGACCTCACAGATGTTCTCCTGACCAATCAGAGAGCAGGAGGAGGAGGAGGAGGAGGAGGAGGTGGGCAGGTAGCACACAGGTGTGCTGAGGAGCTCTGCAGGGCCATGAGAGGGTTTAAAGAGGTTTAACCCGTGGCGGCTGGTGGAACATGTTCTCTGTAGGGCTGTGCCACATCTAATCAATTTCAGCAAACATCCCAGTATGATTTAATGCAAAACAAATAAGGTATCAAACACGCATTACTATTCGCAGTCAAATATTTAACCTTTAATCCAACATGAAAAAAAGCAGTAAATAACACCTTGACAAACGTCAGGACATCTTATTTTAGTCTCAGTATAATAT
>NW_022280099.1:702878-704321 GCF_004355925.1 Anarrhichthys ocellatus | reverse complement strand
TATATAATGATGTATTTATAACTATATATCATGTCTCAGCAGGTGCTTCATGTCCGTGCTGGATCTGTCCCCGTTGTTTTAAAAAGCTAAATAAATTATTAGCATGACGTCATCCAGCTAGCCAAACCTGTCTGGTGTTCAGCTAGTGGAGAAGCTTCATGTACTGCTTCCCTTTCCCGCTAGTCTGCTGTCTGATTGTGAGGTCAGGCTGATCTGATATCAGCTCTTTGGCCTTAAGGTTCTCCTCAAAGTTCTCCTCTCAAACGGGTCTTGGGGTACATCAGACCTCCTGCTAAAGACGTCCTCCACAAGACGTCATTTCCTCATTTCCGGTTGAAGTGAGGATCATTTCCTCGCTCCTCGATCTTCGCTGGAACCGGAAGTTGTTCTGGCTGTCCCAGAATCGATTCTGCCCCAAGCCGAATCTATTTGAGGAAGCTGATTGGCTAAATTGTATGTCACACATTTATGTCTTTAACCAGCAATTGGCTAAACTGCTTCATAGCCCCGCCTCTTCTGGGCAGTTTCTCCAGCGCCCCAGAGCTGCTGAGAGCACGTGCAGGAAAAGCATATATTTACCGCAGATATAATATTTTACACATTTACTGGGTGATTCCATATTTCAAAAACACAAATATTGACAATTTGTATAGTTTAGTATTATTATTTATTTTATTTGTTGTGGCTCAAGGTGGGGCGATGATTGACCAGCCGCCACTGGGTTTAAATCCTGATTTGTAGAGAATATGAGAGTTTGGAACACAACAATGGACGGAGGAGGAGATGGATTTCACAGGAGGGAACTTTTTATTTTTCTGTCAGCTGTCAAAACTGGAGTCCGAACTGATCACCTGCAGGAGGAGGTGAGTGTTTCAGTGCCACTGTAATAAATACAGACGTAGTTTATGTTTCAAAGAGACGTTTCTCTTCTTCTTGGTTCGTGTGTTTGGACTGTTTCACTTAATACATTTTGAATTAAAAGCATCGTACTTCAAACGCAGTATACGCCAGAAAATACCAGGATGTTCTTCTACATCCGGTTACAGTTTGCAGTTTGCATCACGTGTCTACAGAAGAGGTTCAGACTCCTGATTCAGATGTAATTAAAAACTTCTCAACGACTTGGATTCATTCAGCTTCAACCTCTTTCTGAAGAAAGACACCAAGAAACCATGAGAGCAGCTGATTAATTAAATCATAATTACGACCACGACTCCACCCACACCTGTCTCTGTGTCTCTTTCTCTCTGTCTGTCTCTATTTCTGTCTGTGTGTCTCTCTGTGTATGTGTGTGTGCGCGTGTGTGTGTATATACACACGTCATTCTGACATATATTACACTTCTGTTCCCTCCTTCCTTTTTCTTGTTCGTATGTTGTACAGATTGTAAAACCCTCTGAGAGTAATTTGTAATTTCTGACTTTGTATATATACTTATATATA
>NW_022280099.1:701131-702778 GCF_004355925.1 Anarrhichthys ocellatus | reverse complement strand
AGCAGCACTTCAAACTTTGATTTAATTCAAGGAGCTGAATAATGAGTTCCAGGGGACAACTGGTTACTTTTGAGGACATAATTTACTCATCAGGGGAATTAAATGACCGCAGTGAATACGTCTTTCTAATTTATGACGAGGATTTGTACATCGAGCAACTCATTTATCAAAGACTCTCTTTATAGCACCGTGTCAGACACTTTGTTTTGTTCTACTCTGTCACTCCCTTGTTATCAGAACTCCTTCAGTCCTCCTGTGTTGTAATCTGAGACTTGAAAACTCTTGAATATACATGTGCTTCACTTTTATCTAATTATTACTTTTAACCATCACTATTAATGTATTTACTTCAGAAATCATCACTAATGTTTTATTTAATTAAATCTGCTTCTCTGGATGTGTTAATGAAGCTTCAGGAGTCACACTGACTCTGGTTATTATATTATTATTATTATTATTATTATTATTATTATTATTATTATATTATGTTTTTGGTGTTAGTCGTGTCCTCTCTCTGTCACGCTCTTCACACTTTTATTTTGTAGGTCAAAGTTCCCTTCATCCTGTTTCTGAGGCTCCTTCACGCCTCCTCGCTGCATCTCTTCTTCTCTTTTTCTGCTGAATCATTGTGGAGGCGGCCTCCTCTTCTCTTCCTTTGCTCCTTCTACTCCTCCTCTTTCTCTGCCTCCTTTTCTTCTCTTCCTTTGGTCCTCCTCTTCCTCACTTTTCCCCTGCTCTGTTTCTTTTTCTGCATCTTTTATCTTCCACCTCTCCTCTTTCTCTTTTCTTTTTTTTATCTCTTCTATTCCCTCTTTTCATTGTCTTCTCACTCCACTCTCTTCCTCTCCTTTCGCCTCTTGTTTCCTCCTATTTCTCCTTCTCTACTGTCCTTACCTCCATTGTTCCCTCCTTTCCTATGTCCTCCTTTCCTTTCCTGTCTTTTTCTTCTGTCCTTTTATTTGTACTCTTCTCCTCCTTACCGCCTCTCCTCTTGTTTCTTCTCTCCTTGCTTCCTCCTGTTCTTCATTGTTTCCTCATCTATGTTCTTGTTGCCTTTTTTCTCATCTTCTCTTGTTTCTTCCTCATCTTATTGTTTTCTATCGTTTCCTTCTCTCCTTTCTTTCTTCTTATCCTCATTTCCTACTGTCCTCTTTTCCTTGTTTCCTCCCCCCTTTCCTTTCCTCCCTTTTTATTTTTCCTCTCCTCTTGTCTCCTTTATTCCTCCTCCTTCCTCTGAAGTTTCCCTTTTTTCCATCCTTTACTTTCTTTATTTCCTCTTAGCATCTCCTCATTTCCTTCTCTCAATGTTTCTTTTCTTGCTCGTCTCCTCCTCTCTTTTTCCTTGTTTCCTCCTCCCTCACCACACACTGAATCTTTTTTATTTATGTTCTCCCTCTGTGGTCTCTCAGTCTCCCCCTTAATCCCCATGAAGTCATGAATGTATGTACAGTATATTAATAAAAGCCTCTTAATCTCACAGCGCCGCCGGCTAATCTTTACCATTTTGTGACTCTCGATATAAAAACAAGAGACGCAGCCAAGAGTTCCATCCACATGAACACTCTGTGAAGTGGAAATGCAGCAGTGCCTGTAGGGATTTACACACACACACACACACACACACACACACACACACACACACACACA
>NW_022280099.1:676062-701121 GCF_004355925.1 Anarrhichthys ocellatus | reverse complement strand
ACACACACACACACACACACACACACACACACACACACACACACACAGCTATATGTGTGTGTGTGTGTGTGTGAGAGCAGATGTCACCTTGTTAAACTATCCTGTTGCTGTTGTCTGGTTTCCATTTTATATTAATCTTATTTAATTGAGCTGATTTATTTTTATCAGAGGATGTTCTAGAATTAAATATTCCGATGTACTTAAAGGGTAATACTACAATGAAGAAATACTCTGCAAGTAAAAGTACATAAGTACCAGCATCAAGTTATACCTGATACTGAGTTAGAGAAACAAATGTAATGGAGTAAAATGTACAATACTTTCCTCCAGAATGAAGGAAAATAACCACATGAAGTACAAGTACCTTACAAGTGTACTTGACTCATTGGCATCCTTTTAAAAATGTTACTCTGTCATTAGAGGACAAAAATGTCGGCATTAAAAACATGAATGTTTTTAATTTCCACAAAATCTTCACAAATATTTTAACAGCGTTCTTGATCATAACGACCAAATATGAACCCTTTTTAAATGTGTTCACATGTTTGTTTGTTTTTTATGAAAACACTAAATTCTTAGATATTCTGTATACTTTCTCGCTGTCTGCGACATTTCCTTGCATTGATTGCACTGCATTGAATCCAACAGTGCAGTGCTCTACAATACAGCAGTGATGCCCCTAGTGGACACCAGGGGAACAGCATGTAATCATCCCACAGGGCAGACACGAGGAACAACTCTCCTTCCGGTTGAAAAATAGTAAAAACAACCAAGTTTGAAGCTCTCGATTTAAAGTCTGATGCAATAAAATGCATGATTGTATTCAGTAAAGGCAATAAAATGCATGATTGTATTCAGTAAAGGCAATAAAATGCATGATTGTATTCAGTAAAGGCAATAAAATGCATGTGGTTTGTCCTTAAAGCTCTGCGTGTTATAGCTCCACAGTTTATTATTGGAGCTGAGGTTCAACTTCCAAAATGTAAAAGAAAATGCATTAATACAGACCAAATTATTTAAAATTAAAAAGCCCAAAATGCCCCTTGTAAAGTCCTGTACTTGAATAAATATGCTTAAACTCCACTGAAGGACTATAAACAGTCTAAAGATGTCTTTTTAATAAAGGCATGATGTTCTGAGACAGAATCTCTTATTAAATGCATAAATAAATAAAGACTTCTTTACTCTGTGTGACTCAGACTCGCAGGTTTCTTCCTGGTCTAGACTCTCGAGGATGATTCAGATTTCATCAGTGTGATATTATTATTATTATTGTGAGAGGAGGTGAACACACGTAAAGAGACAATAAGTCTCACACATTTATGAACCAGAAACATTAAACAGAGAAATCATGGTTTTATTTTGTCTCTGCTTTATTGATTTTTATCTTCAGTTTTGTTTCAGTCACTTTCTGCTGTTCAGTCTTTTTCTTATATATTAAGTTATCAGTTTGTTGTTTTGGGTGTGAAGCTTCTTCTTCGTAGCTGCAGCAGCTTGTGATTTATGCTGACATGGCAAAAGTATTCTTAGACTGGACTTTGGCGAACTGGGCCGCTGTTAGCTCCGTTCATTTAATTTAATTTAATTTGGACAATCTGGTTTCAATCTGGTCTGCGATCATTCGTGCGCATCTTCTGTTCCTTAACTTTTGATCACTAATATACGACAGGAAAACTTTTTTTCGTCCTTGTCTCCTTTATTCCTCCTATGTCTTGTTACCTCATCTCCTCTCTTCTTTGCTCATTTCCTTCTCTTCTCCTTTCCTCTCTGTCTCCTTGTTTCCTCCTCTCCATCTTCTCTTGCTTTTTCTTCTTTTCTCCTCCTCCCCTCGTTTTCTCATCTCTGAGGTTTCCTTCTTTCCTTTCCTTTCCTGTCCTTGTTTCCTTATCTCAATGTTTCCTCTAATGCTCGTTCCCTCTTCCTATTTTCCTTCTCTCCTCATCTTCTTTCCTTCTGCTCTTCCTTTCCTCTCCCCTTGATTCCTCCTCTCTTCTTGCCAGAATCATTACACAATCAGCTTTTTTCAGTGCGGTCTGCATCTTCAGATTCTCTTAAAAATTGGAATGATTTATTTATTACTGCTGTGGAGTTAATTAATCCCAATAAACGTAGCGGACGCTGTTGGAGCTCAGCTTGTTCATTAGGAAGGAAACTTGGAGGCCAGAAGATGCTGGAAATCCACAGAGGACTCTAAACATCCATTTTGCCTGTTTCAAGGCAGCACAGCTGAATATTTAACACGACTCAATGCATCGTGCTGTGAAAACAGACTGATCGTGTAAAACAAAGAAGAAAAAGTGCTTTTAAAAGCCTGATTTCATCCTCCTGGAATAGTCCCATTTTTCTCCCCGCTTTTTGGAAGAACACAAAACCTCTTGACCCATAAATCCACCAGCTTGTTCACGGACGGATGAACTCGAACGCGAAAAAGAGGGTTTTTTCACGTTGTTTGTTTTGTTTAATTGTCTGAGTTTTTCTGTCTGCTGGAGATAAACCATGGTTGACTTTTTGTGCCTGTTTTTGCTTTTACGTGATGTTTTCTCATCTTATTTTTTGTAATTTAATGCTCTCTTTTTATAACATGTCATTTCATAAATTGTAATCTCGTCAAAAAGTCCTGAAGATTCATCCTCTTGGGAATCGAATATTTTTTTTTTCATAGATATCCTGTCCTCTTTCTAGATACAATGTACTGAACCAGTTGGACGAGAATAAATTGTGTCCTTATGGTGGCAGTGGAGGAAATGTCACTAAATAATGAGGATTCATCCTCCAGGGACCATGAATATACAGCACACATGATAGAAATCAAGGCTTTAGTTCTGAGGATATGGGACAGTTGGTCTTTACTGTTCTTCCTGTGGGGACCATGAATACAGACAGAACATAACTTGTCCTGTTCCAGTTAGTCTGATGGTTGCAATATAAAAGTAAAGAAAAATCATAGGATTCATCCAAACGTCTTTGTTTTATTTCTTCGTTCCTCTTTCGTTGTTGCTTTGAGCTTCTTGTTCTATGGCGGCTCGGCTCACCTTGGCCCAGGTGACACCAACTGTACGAGACCAATTATGGTGCAACTATCACCAAAAACCAGCAAATATGGCTCTATTTCATCAAACCAGGCTTCTATTTCCTGCTCCTGAGGTGGTTATTTAACTGCATCCTGTGTCCTTATGCCACTGTGTACCCAAGATTAAGAGGGCGATGATTTACTAAAAGCTTCAGAATCACGGCTCCAAAATAAACCCATTCAAGCTGCCACATTCAGACGGAGGGAAAGGGATTCAGAGAGCGCCGCACACTGCAGAAGGAGCATCAAGGTTGTAATTAGCAACAACAGCGAGACAAAGTGATCACAGGCGGGTTGATCCCAGACGCCCGTCAACCTGGTGCATAAAAAATACATTTTATATGTGGTTCAAAAAGTAGTCTGCAATTAAAGTGCCGCGGAAGAGGCTTCTGATGCCACATGGCTGTTCATGAGACTCCTCACGGCTGTTCGGGTTTAGGCTGCAGACTGTGACTCAGTGTCCCCGTTTGTTTGTTTGTTTGGAAGTTTTCAACCCTGAAGAGCAATATCGACTACGCTGTGTCTTCTATTGTTCAATTACTCTTCCTGATGTTTAGGTTTTTGCAGTGGTATTGAGATATTTAGGCACTTATCCTAGAAATAATTTATTTTGCCAAAATTTTGAGAGGAACTGTAATCGCTCAATGGATTGTTTCCCCCCCCCCAGCGAACAACTTGGTACGTTGTTGTAGCGGTGGAGCTGTTCACATACTCAGAGCAGGACTTTGTTAGGTTAAGGAAAAGCTTCATGGTTGGCCTTAAACTAATTATGTAGTTTGGTTTGGGCAACTAAACCACCAACGGTGAGGTTTGGGCAATAAAACCACAACATGGTGCAAACACCGGTCTTCTGGTTGAAAGACCTGTTTGTTGGACCTTCCACCAATAGTCGTCTTTTTGATTATTGTATACATCACCTGCTCTGGCTGTTGCTTAGTCACATGCATTTAATTTGTGTGCCCACCACAATTAAGGCTCCTAATTTGGAGGTTTGGCATTGGCGGACACTTCGACGGTCAGCGCTCTGATATTTGACCCCCATCCCCCTTATTTTAGGGCCAGTGAGAGACGGGCAGCACTGATGGAAACTGCACTAAGTACTTCTGAGATCAATAAGGAGGGATGCAGCTACAGTATGTCTCCCTCCAGATGTGCAGGCGGAACACTGATTTCCTGTGTGTGTGTGTGTGTGTGTGTGTGTGTGTGTGTGTTCGATACCTCTCTTCCCACTTTCCCTCCCCATATGAGGCGTCTACGTCGCCTTTGATCTCCACCGTTTTCACTCGATGAGCAGCAGTGCTAGAAATAACTGCTCGGATTCAGAGCTGCAGGAGCTGAACTTCTCTCTTCTAACGGTTTCTGTGCTCGTGAAGACTTTCTGCTCCGTCGATGAGGTGATGATCACGCGTCTCTTTTGGCGTCGTTGCATCCACGAACACATCTGTCGGTGCTCGCCGGCTGGCTGCTCCGAAAGGCTTGGTGGTCGTGAGCGCTGGCAAACAATGTCCGCCCGCCCGCTGAATGCTGATTGGGCGTAATTGAGGGTTAGTGGTGCGCCGTAATTGGAATGATTACAGTCATCAAATCCCAGTGGAGACTCTCCTCTCTGTCCAGCGCGGCCGGGTTCGACACGCGCAGCAGTTTCGTGGCGAGATGCAAAAAGCACTTTGCTCATGGGATCATAAACACGAGGCTTTTTAATATGTTTTGTCCAGAAAGACTTACAAAGAGTCCAACAAAACGAGATTAAATTCCTCAATCACCAAAATTACCAGCGCAAGATAATTTACTGTCTTCTCCGTGGAGTTTCTTTACTTTACAAACGCATTCTGTTTTAACCCGTTCAGATCTATAGTTGGGTCTCTCAGAAGCAAAACGACTAAAATAAGAAATTATGATTATTGTGAATGACAGAAGAGCAGAGACGCTACAACGAACACCTTGTAGAAAAGATTGACACTTAATCAAAAAAAACACAAAGGTTCTGTTATTGTGAGTGTGTGTTCTGAATGAGCCGGATCAGATCAGTGGTGCAGAAAATACAAACGCTGACTCATCGTTTTCTTTCTCAGGCATCAATCCAAACTCAGTGTACGGAAGTTTGTCAGTGCCATAAATATTAAATGAATATAAAATAATAATTTTGTATACAAAGACTTTGGCATCCTGTGATCCTCGTTTCACATGAGGAAGGAACAGCGGTCTCCTGGAGTCGTTATACTTCCTCGTTCATTATTTCGTGGATAACATACAACTTTTGTGGGATATTGCAGAACAACTGTGCGTTACTTTTTGTAGTTATTGCTGCGAATGCTGGACGAGACCCGCCCGGATTATTCTACAGGAGACATGTTTTTTTTTAATTAGGTGGAAAAAAATCTGCACATATATCATTATCAGCAATCTGCTGAAATGATGTGGAAAATACCGTCATATTGTCAAATATACGAACACGGTGTAAATGTTGGTGTTTTATTCTCAAAAAATAGATGTTGGTTTGAGAATAATTTGTCATTCAGGTCCTCCTTCCTTTAATCAATTTAAAACCAACTCCTTTATTGAGTCCTCTCCAACAGCAGTTTTTTGCCATCGGTGAGCCACCGTACATTTGGTGAAAAAGCGAGTAAGAGACCGCAGCTGTCCGACCTGCACCGTCACATGTGTTTGGTATCCCATGATGCCAGTGGGCAAATTAAAGGCGTCTCGCAGGAGCGTTTTCAACCATGCACGTTCACTGACAACACACACGCGCGCACACAATGATGCAAGCAGAGTTGACAGCATCAGATGGGAGTCAGCGGGTGTTAACAGGTGCAGAAACGTAGATGAGAGATTTGTAAATAAGACTTTGAGACACAGTCCAACATCAGTGTCAGCTGCAACAACCAACTGCTGTAGGTTTCATATAATCATGTTTATGTCTCATCTGGTCTCATAGTATTTTCAGTGTTTTGGACTCTTTAGGGGTCAGGAAAACCCTCAAGGTTGCTCAATGAATGAAAGGTCACGAGAGCATCAACGGAACATAAAAGCTGAAAAATAGCTTTTATTGCTTAATTTTCAAGGATAAGTTCTCATTCTCTCCAAGTCCATCTTAATACATTGCTCACCTGCCGATATGTCCATTGGCATACAGCTGCATTCACTCAATCAAGCCACACATCAGCTGGTTTACGACAGCTGCATGAACCCAAAATGACAAGCAAACTTTTGAAATGCTTGTTTTTCTGGATGAAGCTTGTAATGATCCGTGCGAGGATCACATTGAAGCTGCTCCATCGACCCTTAAAATAAAGTCATCGAGGCATAAGTACAGCAGCAAAGTTATTCAACGTATTCACAACGATTCTTAGTATAACTTACAAAAAAGTTAATCCTCATTTTTCGTGCGTTTCTACGGAAGTCCAGCAACCATAGTCTGTATTTAAGAAGTGGACGTATAGTCATCGTGACTTCACCCATTGGTTTGTGGACTGCGAAATAATACGATTCCTCAAGTTTGCCATCTTGGATTAAAGCCGTCGCCATGTTTTTTTTTTTTTTTTTTTTTTTTTTAAGTGATCATATCTGGACTTAGGAGTGACTTAGAGACGTGGTATATGTCTCTGGTAGAGACCTGTCAATCACCGACCTGTTCGACTCTAAATGGACCATAATGTACTAAATGAACATCATGCTGTATTGAAGAAGACTTGAAACTAGAGATTGAGACCATAAACTCATGTTTACAATGTTTACTGAGGTAATAAATCAAGAGAGAAGTAGAGTCATTTTCTCATAGACTTCTATACAACCAGAGGAGTCGCCCCCTGGTGGTTGCCGTCTGCCAGGAACACGTGTCAATTTCCACTCATTACATGCGTAAAGTCTTTTCAAAATAAACTTCTGTCTTCACAGGAAACTACTTTTTAGATTTAGGTAAAGATTGTAGTTTGGGTTAAAATAAATTCGGAAGTGGTGCTACTTAAGTACAAAACTGAGGTCACAACTGAGTCAATGTGGAGTTCTTGTTTCACACGGGGATTGAACAACGGTCTCCTGGAAACAAGGTTTTTAGTTTGACCATCTCCTGCTGATCCTTTGTGGGTTTTTGCAGTCCATGTTCGTGATTACATAAGAATTGATTTCGTGGGATACCTACGAATTACAGCGCATTTGTTTTCGTAGGTACGAATGCTGGATAAGAAAAGCCTGCAGAATTAGACATATAGCTTCATTTACAGAAGCCGAAAAGGTCACAGGCCAGTGTTTTTCAGTTCTAGTTTGATGTTTATGATCTGCTTAAGTAACACTTTTTATAGAAACCTGACTCCCTCAATCAGGCCTGTAATGTGCTTTAATGGGCTCCGGTCATTACAGGCCGTTATAAAAAAGCCAATGCAACTTAAATGCATAAGAGACTATTTAAAGCTACGAATAAGTGCAGCCTCCATAGTCAATATTGTAGATGCTCTGAGCCTCAGTGAAAGCTTTGAGTCATGATACGTTCAGTAAATAAAAAGGTTGTGGCGTCAGGCGGAACAGACAGACGTGGCGTCCTGCACGGAGCTGCCGTTGCCTCTCCGGTTGGGGCCTTCGGGGCCTTCGGCTCCTCGGGGCCCCGTTAACCCTTCATACAAGCTAATGAGCATTCCTGAGGGACTCCTGTTGTCACTACACTGCTACTGTTATTAACCACTTCACGGGTGTTTGATTTGATTTCTCTGAAGTATGACGGTGTATTTCTTAAAGGAATAGTTCGACATTCTGGGATATAAGTTTATTTGCTTTCAAAGAGTTAGATGTAAAGATAGCCTAGCTTAGCATAAAGACTGGAGGCTTTGTTGTAGGTTGTTTGTCTTCTGGCACAGTGATGACAAGAACTATTCCAATGTTGAAAGTTCCAGCACATGTCTGTAAAAAGCTAACAGTGCTAACAGCGCTAACGGTACAAACTACGACAAACATGCTGACAGAGCTAAAATACAATAATGAACTATATATTTTCACATATTCACTTTCTTTTTACAATGGTGTGTCATATTCTACTAGTGGTAAAAAAATACACCGGTCATTTATTTTATTTTTTTCACAACCTGGCAACTGAGAAGTTGATCCTTTTTAATGCATCAGTAAACGATCTGTTAACCACTAATGCAGTCATTAGTTAACCCTTCATAATGGGAGACAACAACAACAACAAAAAACTGATATAACTAAAATCATGGGTATTATATATTTTTATAACTGGTAAAATATAACATTTCTCTTTACAATTAACACTTGACATGATGAAGGCACTTGCAATGACAAGGTTGTACAAAATATAAACCGAACGTTTCCTTTTTACTTTAAGATTTCATGAAACTTAAAAAGGAACTGAAACACTGGCAATGAGGACTATCTTAATAATGAATGCGATATATATTAAGCTTTATTTCAAGATACAGATTGAAACAATATCTCAAATAAAAGTGGTGTGTTATTATTTCTGGCCATCAATATTTTGAGGACCGAGCGCGCAGCAGTCATAGGCACGCATGCGTCCTGGCGCTCCGGTCGGGCAGCGGGATGCAGCGCCGCCGCCGTGGCTTCAGTGCGCCCCGAGCAGCCAGAGCGCACGGTTACAATGAGCTTCTCCACCGGTCCGACTGAGAGCCAGCGTCAGTACCGACCTCCGAGCAGCAGACACACCGCCACAGACCGACACCAGCTCCGCCCGCCCGCAGCAGGATGCCCGGGGGAAAGAGAGGGCTTGTGGCACCGCAGAACACTTTTCTGGAGAACATCGTCCGCCGATCAAGTGGTGAGTCCGCGCGCGGCCGGAGCGAGGCTTGTTTTGGGGTTTTGTTTCACCAGGACCGGGACACTGCTGGAATACAGTGTGTTTTTTATTATTATACCAATACAACCACGGAGGTTTGGTGGAGGACAAAACCCGCATAATCTCACTTTACAGCTGCATTTATTCTGCAGTGGAGTTTACCGTCGCTCTTACCATTTTAAGTAACGTTATCTAAGTTTCATGTGAAGGGGAATATTTCCACTGGGAGCAACGTGTTTTTCAGTTTTCAGGAAAATCATTTTTTTGTTCATATCGGCAAGATGCTCACCGGGAGTCCCAGTTTACGCACCGTGTTATCCACTAACTCCAATATTCTGCTCGGTTTTACGAGATTAAATTATGTCCACAAATCATCATTAGACCAAAACAGCGGCGCTGCTGCACAAACACCACATTTAACTGAAGATTTAAAGTATATATTTGCTCATTAAACACTGAAAGCTGCTCAGCCAATACAACTGGAAACCATCTGATCATTGTTGGAGTCCCCATCTTCCAAATACTATTATTATTTTAGAGAGTTTGAGATGAATAAACTACCAAAATGTGAGCTCCGTCATTATGTAACTAATACTGCGTTTTATGGGTACAAAGTGGGTTAAGTTAGCGACCTGCTGGGGTGAATAATAGATATTTGCTCAGTTATTCATCATCTCAATGTGTTCAGCTTTACTCCGCTGCGGTTTTGTTTTTTATCAGGGCTCATGTCTTTTCTGCCTGTAAAGTGCGTCGGATTTGGCACCACCTCTGATTAAATGGATTCCTTTACTTTCCCAGAAAAGTCAGCGGAGAATCAGGCGCAGTGAAAGCGGGCTGGATGAGGAGGGCTGCAGCGTTTCTCTTGTTTGTGCCTTCCTGAAGGAGAGACTGTTGTGTCGGATCTCTTGGGGGAGTTTCATCGCTAATTGGAGCGCCAACGGTCGTAGTTGCTGTCTGTTTATTTATTTTCTGCTTGATAGGCCACACAAGCAGTTAGATGGAATGATGTGAAGAGACTGTTGTTGGACTTTCAGGCTGTTTCAGATCAGACCAGCAGCCTTTATGTTTGGAGAATCTTGGAGACTATAACTGTAACATGGACCATTTGGATGATATTTACAGGGCGGAACTTCTTGTTTACCTGCTGCTGAACAGCGCTGAAACTAATATTGCTGGTTACTTTATTGAAAAAATCTAAATTATATCGAAGCTGCAGAAGGAGAATGAGTGAAAAAACGAAACTTATACTTTAGCTTATATGAGACAGTTTCCAAATATAGATATATTAAAAGTGGCAATAAATACTCTTAAGTTAGTTTTTTAGTTGGTATGAATATGATACTTCCCAAAAAACAATGTTAACATTTATAAATTCTAAAGAAGCTCAGCAATTACTTCTTTTCATTTCAATATACTTTAGCATATTGTTTTGGCAGCAAGTACAACTTTACATAATTTCACTGTTGCAGGCAGATGGACCCGTGAGGGTGCAATAGAATGAGCTGTAAGTCTTAACACTCAGAAATGAGTCGGCATATTTGGACTTCCTGGTCTGAAAGTTAAAGTGTTTTCTGAATGTGTTTGTGTTTAGATGTCTGAAATCAGATCTGTGTTTAACACAAGCTGAAGAGATTTGAACGTTTACTTAAATTCTCCTCTGGTGAATTTAGAAGCTGCTACATGTCTCAAAAAGAGTGTAAATGAGACGACTAAGCCTCCTCACTAGAACACTATCCTCCTTTAGCTTAGTGGAGGAGACGTGAAGTCACGTGACCGTGGTGGAGTTCCTTTATAGACTAACATGAAGTCATGTGACCGTGGTGGAGTTCCTTTATAGACCAACATGAAGTCATGTGACCGTGGTGGAGTTCCTTTATAGACTAACATGAAGTCATGTGACCGTGGTGGAGTTTCTTTACTTTACTTCCTTACTTTACACTTCAAAAATCATAAAAGTGGAGTTCATTTGTGTAGATTATTTATGTAATAATCCAAAATCAAATGGAAGAATCGCATTGGCTGTTTGTGGAGGAAACCAGCGTGATGCTAACTTCCTGTTAGCTACAAAAATACATCATCCCTGCTGCACTCTTTAGCCTAATTATGATTTTAACCACTATTCATCATACTCTACTGTATTACGATTTAAACACAGTGGAGTAATTTAACTTGAAAAGCATTTAAAACAGCTTTTAAAAAGCATAGCTGTCCGTTTCATTACTTCATCTTCATGTAATTAATGCAAATGTCAATTAGACGGTAAACCACATGATGAATAAATACAAAGAAACCAGCAAAAAAACTTTCCTCAGTGATTTTCTGTAACAACTTGGTATTTTGATCTATTCATGACGTGGTCGGGTCAATATTTACTGCAGGTAGTTGAAGTGTGTTGGTTGACAGTTTGGAGGTTTCTGCAGGCAGCAGCACATTGTCTGCATGAATGCACTCGTTGTTTCACTTCGGTCTCTTTTCATTTGAAGTGTGAATTATTGGATCTGAAATTAAAAAGGTCTCATGTCGCCTCCCACCGAATATCCCGACGATTGAATGAGAGCCGTTGATGAGAATGCTGAATGATGTCATCAGAGGGTTTCTTCGGCAGAGAGTTTGATGTTTCGGAGACTTTGTACACTTCTGTTGCTGAAGGACTTCAGGGCAGCCCGACTGGTCGAACCTCGGTTCAGCTAAGTAATTGGTTGTGATGAAAGAGCAGAGCAGCAAAGGTCAAGATGATTCTGTTAAGTCTTACTCAGCTCTTTCAAACCAAAAGGTCACACGTGAGGCTGCAGATGATGACTTTAAGTCACTAAAGTTCCTTTTTTTTGTGCTGAATGTTTGGAAAGAGAGGCGGAGGACAGATGAGGGTGATATTGTTCTGGACTGTTCTGCGTTAAAAGGTGTGACCTGCTCATGGCTTACCCACAATGCACTGCAGCCTGATTCATTCACAACAAATAAAAAACAAGTTTTATTTGAACAGAATGTTTATGTAAAACAGAAGAGTTTGATTTGTGTAAACAACTTCTCTGTTCTTAGAGGAGCAGAGTTTGTCTTTTGAGTGACGCCGGAGGAAAAGACTGTATTGTAAAAAGGATAGTTTGGATGTTTAGAAGTGTGGTTGTATGAAGTACTTCTTCACAGTCAGTGTATTACTACATTAGATGGAGTTTGGAGAAACAGACAGGAGAATAGTAATGTACTGCTGTGGCCGTATTTTAGACACCTAAAATAATCATATCAGTTTAAGTGAACGCTACATTTACCTTGATGTCAGACAGACCTTTCTGACGGCGAACTGAAGCCGTTCTCTAGCTCCAGTCCTCATCCGTGGAAGCACTTTAAGATTTGTCCTCGTTCAAAAAAAGAGGACTTCACTTCCTGTAAACTGCAGTGAAAAAAGTTTTCTTGCGGCACAAAAGAAAGAAACTCGTGGATGGGACATAACATCCAGGTGAAATTCAGTCTGAAAAAATAAACCTGTACAGTTCTCAGGGGAAGATTAGTTTACCAGCCTCTTAGAATAAACTTGCTCTGAAATACCGTCTAACTTGTTCCCTGTATTTATGTGGTTGTTGGAAGGAGTTTGAAAGCCACAGAACCGATTTATTGTTTTATTCTGAATCCGATATGCTGCAGTCTGTTATTTAGAGTTTAAATGCTGTTTCACAGGTTTGTTTCCTCCCTCTTGTAAACACATAGTGCACTGTGGGGAAACACTGCACGCTTGTGAGGTTTTTGGGGCATTTGAAGAGCTGTTGCATCCCATCTTTTCATCTCAAAATTCACTGATTCACCAGCCAACTATTATTTATTTTTTTGGAAGAGGAGTTTATGTTGAATGATTTCCTGCCAAAGTTACCTGCAGCTTTGGCCGGTGTTGAGAGACGTTAGCTGCAGTTTTAGCTTATTAATTACAATTTGCATTTACCTTTTTTAGGAGATAGTTTTTTGACCTTTCAAAGAAGCTGCTGGGTCCAGTTTGCTATAAAAAAAAGACTTGAACTTTAATGGAAAGAAAAAATATAAGAAAATATTTTTAGAAACCAAGCTTTTGGAAATTCTCACCATGTTTCCATGTCTGGTTTTTTTGGGGTGTTTTTGTTGTTGGCGATTTCAAGGACAGCGTCTGAAACTTCAGTCAGTTTTAATTAGACAGCAGCAGACTGTCAACTCGTGAATGTTCGAGTGTCTTTAAAACGCAGCGAATGGAGAGTTTTTCTGGCTGTCTCTTATTGTATAAAATATCTAATTTTAGAGTACACTTTCTATTTCAGCCTGGATCTTGTTTGAAAGAAAGTTATTGTTTGTCACATAGGCCTACTCAACATCTCTCTACATTGTGCAGTGAAATGTTTTACCCCACTACGTACAAAATATCGACAAAGAAGTCAAGATAATATGTGCAAATACGAGTCTGAATATCAAATATTGAAGAAGCGGGGGCGGGGCTTCATGTATAAGAAGGCGGGGCTTTTAGCAGGTTGTAACAAACATGGCTGACTCTCTGCAGGTGGAGTGGCTGTGTCTCAGAAGAGAGGTGACAGGTGGATTTAAGTAAGTAAAGATGGACCTGGTGGTGTTAAAAAGGTGGCTTTTTTGTTTTTGCCTTTTCGTTGAACAGTGTTGATTAGCGTGTTAGCTAACGGCCTTGTGTGGCCACGTAGCTTTTTATGCTAAAATATCGTAATTTTATGTCTCCATCATGTGTTGGTAGAGGTGATTTTCTTTGAGTAGCAAGCGGAGGCCTTTCACCAATAATATTGTAGTATAACACTGAAAACTTGTGGGCAAAGGTTTCAGCTGTTTGTTAGCCAAAAATGTTTTGCTAGCTTTTCCTTTTGTAGGTAAGTGTTGAGTTTGTAGCTGCAGGTAATGAAACACCTGACTTATACCTGCAGCAACATAATGCTGCTAAATGCTAATGTTAGCCTAGCTATGATGCTAACCAGCACTTTGAACCTGACAGGCCGCGAAAAGAGCGACTCGGCCACGGCAGCTCACGTTTTTGTCCCATAGTACGAAGAGAGGCAGTTTAATGGTTGTATAGAAGTCTATGAGAAAATGACTCTACTTCTCTCTTGATTTATTACCTCAGTAAACATTGTAAACATGAGTTCATGGTCTCAATCTCTAGTTTCAAGTCTTCTTCAATACAGCATGATGTTCATTTAGTACATTATGGTCCATTTAGAGTCACACAGACCATAAAGCAGGGGATGCTTTAGGGCGGGGCTACACAGTGATTGACAGGTCGCTACCAGAGATGTATACGGCGTCTCTACGTCACTCCTCCTCAGTCCAGATATGGTCACTTCCTGTTCATTGGTTGCAAAACATGGCGACAGCCATATTCCAAGATGGCAAACTTGAGGCATCATATTATTTCGAAGCCCACAAACCAATGGGTGAAGTCACGATGACTATACGTCCACTTCTTAAATACAGACTATGGTTCCTGGACTTCCGTAGGAAAATGCACAAAAAATGAGGATTAACTTTTTTGTAAGATATACTAAGAATTGTTGTGAATACATTGAACGTGCATTAGGGCGGGGCTAGCTTGTGATTGACAGGTCACTCCTCCTCAATCCAGATACGGTCACTTCATGTTCACTGGCTACAAAAAAAACAAATTATACTTCAATACTTTAGCTACATTTTGCTGATATTACTCACATACTTTTACGTTAGTAAGGGTTTGAATTCCTCTGCCTACACCATTTTATTAATACAGTCTTCCTCCAGAGGTTGAGAAGCTTTGCAGCCTTTTATCCGTGTTTCATATTTGATACATCCTCTCTCTGTCCTGTCCGTCCATCAGAAACCAGCTTCCTCCTGGGAAACGCCCAGATCGTGGAGTGGCCTGTAGTTTACAGCAATGACGGATTCTGCAAGCTGTCTGGCTTCCACAGGGCTGAGGTCATGCAGAAGAGCAGCACGTGCAGGTAAAACCCTTTTCTGGTCATATTTTGTATTCATTACTGAACATTTCAGCATCGTAAATGTGCACAATTACTAATGTTTAATGTCGGGTCAAAGCTTAATTAGTTACTGTGAGGTAATGGAGTGATAATGACTCTTCAGTCTTGTTTCTTTATTATAATTGCACTCACAGCGTAACTAAATATGCAATCATTTTCATGTGCATCCACGCACTGAATGTAAAGTAAGCATATGTTGTATTTAACCCCTGGGTTTATGCTTTTTTTAATGGTTTAAATGCTTCATTTAAAGCAGAACTAATAAACATTTATTTCCTGCAGCTAGGACTTAAAACCACACCAGAGTAACCAGGTCCTTTTTTTTAAAGTGCTCCATTTATCCTGCAGAAATCACTCAATATGTCTATTTTATTCAGTTCCATCTATTATTTAGTGTGTGTGTGTGTGTGTGTGTGTGTGTGGAAAGAGATAGAAAAGATCACAAAGTAACAATCTTTTGTACCTTCCTGCTTCTGTCCCTCCATAGTGATCATTTTAAACCGCTTGGCGCTGCTCTGGAGAGCTGTTTACATGATGCTAACTTCGTTTACTGCTACTATTATATCATGCAGGGAAAGTGTGGCGCTCAGCAGAGTCGCACTGTACCAGAGGGGAAAAAAAGGCATCTGGCACTTGCTGTAAAAGAGAGAGGGAGAGATGGCTCACTGCTCCGCGAGAGTCGGAAATGAATCCAATTTTGTGCTGCCAGAAGAGCTCAGTCTGCTCGAGGACGGCGTCCTGCTCGCTTGTCAGTCAGGACGTTTTTAAAATTTGACTCCAAAGGACGTCTCGTCTCCTCTGGCGCCTCTCAGATCTGATGGGGGGGGGGGGGGGCTTGACTATAGCCGGTGGCTTAAAAAGGTTCCGAGCTATAAGTGAGAACAGGGCACTGAGATTTATCCGTCTGACCCCCTGCTGCTCCGGGGCTGAGGACACCGAGACATCGAGGGGACGGAAGAGAACCGGCCCAGTGTCATAAATAGTAGTTAGTGGAATAGTGCAATCTATTGGTCGTGTGTGTTGTTGTTTTTCATTTCACTCAGGACAAAGATATTGCCAATAACAGGTCAATGAGGATTCTTATTAGAGGTGGACAGTGACACCAAACTGTTTGTGGTTTTGTTGCCTCAACCTAACTTTAGTCTTTATCGTGATGTCGTCCTGAATAATGACGTTCCGAAGGACACAAAGAAACGGACAATTCGTGTCCCTGTACACAAAACAAATTCCATTTCATGACTATTACAAACTGCCGTGAGACTGTGTTGCACCGGCTGCTGCCAAAGTGACTGAAGACTTGAAGCTTGTTTACATTACAACATAATAAGATAGTAAACTTTATTTATAGCCCTTTCAAAACAAATGTTACAAATTGCTTTAGAAGATAGAAATGGCCGACAAACAACAATAAAAACGATTACAAATATTTTAAAAGTTCTACAATGTTGTGTTATTGTGAATAACACAACAAAACAGTGGGCCTCACATAATGACACGAGGGTTACAGAGGGTCACAGGTACTGTAGTGCAAAAGGAAACTCCACAATTTGGGGGTAAGGGTCCTCATGTCGCTCCCTTAATGTCTCTGCTGGACTGTGGCCATGTTGTATACGTGCATGCGTCTTCACAGTGACTGCTACTCACGTTTTCCTTAAATCTTTGTCAATCGGTTGTTTTTACTCTTTGGGCCTCAAAACAATGTGAGAAGTTATGAAGGAAAAATCTATCTTTGTTGCAACAACTCACAACTCACAGATCCCTTCTGATGAGGGACCGCTGGTCCTGTTTAGAGGCTGCATGCGGGAGCAGGTTTTCATTAAAGATGAGCCCCTCTTGCTTGCTTAGTGTCCCAAAATCCCCGGATTTTATTGAAATTTCTGTTTTTAAATTGAAATGTGGAATAAAACTTTAAGTGCAAGTTGAAGCAGGACGACGTTATCCTTCTAGTTTTATAAGGGGGCTCCCTCACGAGCTTTCCTCAACCCGTGAGCGTCGTAGCTGAAGGATGTTTAAGCTCCTCGTTTCCTCCCTCTGCTGTAAATAAATCTAAATCAGCAGCGTTAAAGTCTCTTTATTGGATAAAGCATCTGTGCTGCTCTGTCTTTTCTGGTTGACTAAACAAACTCCACAATTAAAGCACAATGAAAAATCTCCTTTATTTAATTCTAAATTACCCATGTTCACATTAGTTACTTATTTAATTATTAAATTATTATTATTAATTATCTGTAGATTTCTCCTAAATTCACCAAAAGTTGCCATTAGATAATGCCTCATTTATCTCAGTGTAAGTGGCGAAGTTTCATGGTGATATCATGAGTTCATGTGTTCACCTGTAGAGTCTCTAAATGTCTGTCATGTAACTAAACGTCTCTTTAAAGGACGTTTCCTCTCAATGAGTTTGTTCTCAGACTCTGATGATAAATCTCCACTTCAGCAGCTCTTACATTCACCAAACTTTACTTTCATTCCTCTCTGTGTGCTGAAGGTTCACACAGAGGGGTTTGTTCACACGTCACTCACAGGCTCATTTATACTACATTTATTAATAAAAACATAACGAACATGGATTTGTTTAAATGTCTGTTGACAGTATTGTCTGATTTGGCATAAAGACAGAAACTACTGCATAGCTGCAACTCGGAGCAGTTTGTTCATATATCGTTCATAGTCTGATTCACACCATATTTTATTACTTAAAACATTGAGAACATTTATTTTTTAAATTTCTGTTACATACATAAATGCAAATGAGCACATATTCAATTAAGACAATTCCTAATTCTATTTTCAAACGTTCTAAAATAAAGGTGACTTATCGGGGAAGATTCTTGGTGATAACGGTTCATTTTTTACTCTATTCACATTTAGTGTCTCCACTTAAAGACCAATACAAGTGGAATAATGAAATGCATTTTGTATCTGCATTACGTGGAACCCTTGACGTGGGAGGAACTTTTTCTATATTTGCACTTGGAGATCAGATGCGACTGCACTGGATGGGAAGCCGTGTCCTCGAGCTACAAACGCACGGTTGCATTAGCAGGAAGAATATCTAATGATGACACCAGTTCAGGCTTTTACAGATGCTCTCTGGTGATTAAAAACCCTTTGTGTTTGTCTACAAGGAGGAAACATACCGTATCTTTTGGTGTGTGTGTGTGTGTGTGTGTGTGTTGGTGCTTGAAGACACTGCGGCTGTTGGAAAAGAAAGTAATCACTCCGACTACACATATTAGCTCAGATTAAAATGTCGTCAGCCCTTTAAGGAAGAAGCGCAGTCTGCACCAATCAGAAACCAGTCAATAATCCCTCCCTGTGAGCTGCTGCATCAATTCACTCTATAAAACCCCTTTATGGTAAGATAACAGATCGACGATGGCGTTCCAAACACATGTGATGTACTGTAACACGGGGGAGGTTCAGCTCCGTATTGACCGTCTCTGTTTCCTCGTTCTAGCTTTATGTACGGAGAGCTGACGGACAAGAAGAGCATCGACAAAGTCCGACAGACGTTCGACAACTATGAGTCCAACTGCTTTGAGATCCTGCTGTACAGAAAGAACAGTGAGTGCTCACTTGCTTCGTTTACTTGACACTTGTTAACGCATTTTACTTTACAAAAGATTCACTTGTAAGATTATAAACTACATTTTTAGGAGCATGACAATTCAAGCCAACTTGTCCAAAAGTTATTTTAAGGCGAGACCTGCAGCAAGATGTTGTGCTATTCGTCTTCCATAACACGTCTTCTTTCAGACTAGTGGAAAGAAAACATCCTAATACACATTCATGTGTTTATTTAACTACTTTGTCTGTTTACGTCTGTAGATTTCTCCAAAAGTTACCATTAGATAATGCTTATTTATATATATATATATAGCCAGAACATTTCAGAAAACTTGTAATATAAAAAAGAATAATTTTAATGTCAGTAATCAACTGGTGAAGTTTCACGGTGATATCTATTAATTCATTTTTTACCCTATTTACCAAAATGAGTTTGTTCTCAGACTCTGATCCATAAATCTCCACTTCAGCAGCTCTTACATCCACCAAACCTTACACCTCCATTCCTCTCTATATGCTGAAGGTTAACACAGAGGAGTTTGTTCACACATCACTCACAGCAACATTTTATTAGAGTCCGTATGCGACAGGTTGGGAACGAGAATGTGCTGAGAAGAGACATATTTAGCCAAATATCGTTCAAAAAACGTTTGTATTTGCAGTTTCTAAACGACACTTGTATTAACGTCTCTCTTGTATCTAGACTCGGTATCTATAAGTAAGTAAGCAAGTTCATTTATGACGTTGCATCTCAAGTTAATTTACATTTTTTTGTGTTTTTATGTTCAGATTTTGCCTCCTTATTTATTTTCCTTTCTTCCTCTGGAGAGGACTTTGAGCACCTTGTTCAAACTATATTTATTATTTATGTGTTTAAGTGATTTAAACCACTGCTGATATTACATGTCAGATAATGGATGGATTGAGGTCAGATAAAACCTTTTTATGGGAAAATGATTTAATAAATCCTAATGCAAATGATGTCAGGTGAAGTGTAACTTCAACGGGCCGATCGGGTAGAGGAATAGATTCTCCTGTCCGGTGTGGAGGAGCAGCAGTGAGTCTCGGATCAGCAGCGTCGTGGAGGAGCACGATGGACGAAGTGGGCCGACAACAAATAGTCCTAAATGTTCCCGTCTCCCAAGAGTGATCGCCTACGAGTGCAAAATGCGAGGCGGAGGAGGGAGGAACGGCAAAGAAAGAAATTGAAAACATCGATATTTAAACTTCTCAAATTTGCTGACAAATCAGGAGAACGAGGCTGGAAATATAAATGAGACTTGTATCCACAGAACTTGGGCTCTCTTGAAAGTGTGTGTGAGGAGGTAATAAAGTCACAGAAAACCTCAGCGGGTTCGAGGTTCTTGTGTGCAGAAAGAACGGCGAGTTCCCTCAAAGAGATGACCTGAACATTCTGGCTGTTTTTAAACGGCGGGTTAAGAAACGATCAACAGTCGTGTTCATGCCCTGAGAGGATCAGGTTGTTCTTTATGAAGATTAGTGGCTTCATCAGGTGACATCGTTGTGCAGTAAGGACAGAACTCAACGACTCATTGTTCATTATGTTCTCAAAAGGTCACCTCACAGTTAATTAAACAGGATTCTTGATGAATGAATCCTGAAGCAGTGTCCCAATTCCAAAATGGCACCGTAACCCTCAGCAGAGTCTGAGTTTGCAGTGTGCTCATGCAAGGAAAGTGACAAATAAAATAGACTCAAAAATGCTAGATTCTGATTCTGCTGACAATGGATTCTTTTGTTAATCAATGCACAGGACATGGAGGAGCTTCTATTGGCAGAATAATTCAAACTGATTGCAGGTCATGGTCGGATTGCTTCAGGAAAGTTTCAGAAAATGTTTTGTTTACCGCCTGCTTGTTCCAAATATTTCTAAAAAAAAAGATACAGTTTGGGTTACTTTCAAATAACAATGTCAAATGTTTTGTATCATAAAATCTTATATACAAAAATGTAAATTCTTAAAATGTTCTTTCTTCTCCAATCATTCGCTTCTCCAATGAAAAATAGTCTATGTATGGAAATGTATGTTCTTACGATTGTTTTCCAAATATACGCCGTGTTTCTACAGTAGCCCAGAACGGACAAACCAAACACTGGCTCTAGTTTTGCCATTTTGTGTCTTTATTGGACACACATCTAAGATTTCTCTGATTTCTCCGCAGGAAGTCCAGTGTGGTTCTACATGCAAGTGGCTCCCATCAGGAACGAGAACGACAAGGTGGTTCTGTTCCTCTGCACCTTTAAGGACATCACTCTCTTCAAGCAGCCTATTGAAGACGAAACCACCAAAGGTGAGTGTTTCCCTGCTTTGATTTAACAACAAACTCTCTCTCTGTTAACATTTTATTGTTGGTGCACGTCAGTTTTCATTATTGGATAATTCACAGTATAATTTAAAAAGGAGAGCGACGTGTAGAGAATGATGTTCGCCCAGATGTCTTTGGAAAAGACTGATGTTCAGAGAGCATGATGTGCAGCTCAGTGTACCGAGCCACCGGAGAAGATGATGTTTCATTATTCAGGACAGTAAAGAGTTAGAGGAGAGACGGGGGATGACGTGTGACAACATTTTCAGAGTGGAAACCAAATGAGTACAAGGCCAGACGCCCCAGCAATGTAATTCTGATTGAACATATTTACACATTCTTCATCTTCCTCCCAACATGTTTGTGTTTTACTGAAATATCTCAACAACTAAGCGGATGGATTGCTGTGAAATTTGGTGCAGAAATTCATGTTCCCTTCAAGATGATTTGGAGAAACTTTGGTAATCCTCTGACTCTTCATCTTCATCACTGTGTCAAAAATATGAATCTGCCCCAAAACTTTACCTGCAGAATTCCCATCAGCCTCCGCTGTACTTTGTGTTAACTGCTGACCAGCAAATATTAGCACGCTAACACGCGAAACTAAGATGGTGAACACTACACCTGTTAAACATCAGCATGTTAGCATTGTCCTTGTGAACATGCTAACATATAGCACAGCTGTGTTCTGTATCCTTTTTCTTTTTCTTCCCTTCTGCTATCTTCACTCTCCTCCTTGTCCCCTTCCCTTTCATAGTCTTCTTCATCTTCTCTTTTGTTTCACTAGTTGTTCTCCTCCTTCCTCCTCCTTCCTTCCTCTTCGGTTCTTTTTCTCCCACTGAGAAGTCTCAGAACATTTCTGCTCGCTGCAAATCGTAGTTCTGTATTTCATCCCAAGCTGCGGCTGGATGTAAAAAGAGCGAGTCGAGTCTTATTTCTCTTGCGATGCGGCAGCGTCTCATCTGTCAGGTTGTGTTTGAGGAGGTTGGGACGCTGTCAGGAATCACGGGAGATGTGGGTGGCGGTGTTGTCCTCTGTGCCCTGACTGATGCACAGTGTCAGCTTCCTGCCCTGGGAGTCGTCCTCAGCGCCACTGAGCGGGCGTGTTTGCCCTTTGACAAGGATCCCTCACCCTTCCCCCCCCCTTTTTAATGTACACACACACACACATGTATGTAAACACGCGTGCACACATGCAGCGAGTTACGAAGACCTGCAGAGAGTTGTCGTGTGATTTGTTTATTCACTCATGTGCTCAGTGACATGTGAATAACGTGGGTTGAACATGCAATTCGAGCTTGACTGGAACTAATATTGTCACATCAGTGCCGTGACGTCTTTGCCAGTTAGCTTCTGCTGATCATGTGACAAACTTCAGATTCAGTTCTCTAATCATCTGTAACTTGAAAGAAAACACTAGAGGTCTGCTGGTTCAGAGAACATTGTAAACATGAGTTTATGGTCTCAATCTCTAGTTTCAAGTCTTCTTCAATACAGCATGATGTTCATTTAGTACATTATGGTCCATTTAGAGTCAAACAGACCATAAAGCAGGGGATGCTTTAGGGCGGGGCTACACGGTGATTGACAGGTCTCTACCAGAGACGTATACGGCGTCTCTACCAGAGACGTATACGGCGTCTCTACGTCACTCCTCCTCAGTCCAGATATGCTCACTTCCTGTTCACTGGTTGCATGAAAGCAGAGGGCGACCACCAAAATGCTGAACTCAAGGCTTCTAAACCGTAGTCCGCAAACCTAACGAGGACTTTGTCTACTCTTTATGAATAGTCTGTAGTTCAGAGCCACAGTAACATTACAAAAGCCACTCAAAGAACTTTAAATGTCTTGCAAATTCACCTACATAAGCCTTCTCTTTGTGGTCCGTTTAAAAGGTCAACTGTTCCCAGTGTGGCTTTTGATTCCTTTAGTGTGAGATGCTCAGACATTTGGAAATGAAAAGTTTACTGCACTATAAAACGGATGGCCTTTTATCGTAGTCGTATCCTCGGTAATGGAGAGTCCTCTTAAAACTCACGTTGGCAACAAGGCTGCACTTTGCCGTTGGGGGTTTGACTGATGTGCTGGCAGCCAGACTGTAAACGCCACGTGTATCTCGGTACAGTACGGCTTGTTGGAGGCCACGGTGAGTCACAGAGCGGCCAGCTGGGGTGGGGGGGGAGGCCGTTTTGTCAGGAGGGGAGAGGGCGTTCGCAGCTGAGCTCGCTCGCGCCGCAGACCCGAAAACTTTGCTCTCAGCTTCGTCTCCGGCTGCTCCGGCGGCCTCGGCTCGCCACAACGCGTCGGCATCAGCTGAGCGGGAGAGAGATCTGCTAAACATCCTCGGCTTGGAACAACCAAGTCGATTTGTTTTTATCTGCACCCTGCTTGTGCCCCCTGTTTTGGCTAAAATGACCCCCATCATTTTACTAAACTTAAAATACATTCTGTGTTGTGGCAGATGCATTTATTTCCGACCTTTTCAATGACTTCAGAACATTTTCGATGCATGCGTGGCCACTGTTGTGGAAGATTTCCATGTTAATCGGGAGAAGAGTTTTTGTTCACAAGTCAATAATGAAGTCTTCAGAAGATTCAAAGTTGTCTTTTTACGTTTATTCTCTTGTAAGAGGGAAGAAAGCACAACATGCGTATTCAGTAGACTGTGTGAATGCTTCAAAATATGTAACACACGGGCTCCTTTATTTATACAGCAACAAGTTGGGTTCAAAGTTCAGCACCCACGAGGGCTTGTCTGCTGCATCCAGCTGACTTTTCACAGCTTCGATACATTCAAGGTAACATGAGGTGTTTTCAGTTCTGATTACTGCTTATTCTGCACTTTCTTTACTCTATGTAAGGAACAAGTTGTTCTGCCACTCTGCAAGTAGTTTTGCTACTTTTTCAGTAGCCATTTTTCCATAATAGATGACTCGTAAGTTTTCGAGTTCACATCGAGGACACGAAGTTCAAATACATGTTTTTACCATTACACCACTGGCTGTTGTTATTACAGCAGAGCAGGTACAATAAATAGTCAGCATCATCGGTGAAAGAGAGCAGTAAGAAGAGAAAGAAGAGCAAAACTAAACAGGTGGCAGAATGAAAAAAGCCTAAAATTAACATTTTATTATTTAAAAAAAAAAATTCAAATTCATTTTCATCGCCCAAAATCACCAATTTCCCTCACAGGGCTTTACAATCTGTACAGCATACGACATCCTCTGTCCCAGGAACCCTCGCATCAGAAAAGGAACCCCCCCCCCACACACACACACACAATTAAAACCCCATCATGTGGCTGTTTTCTTGCAGCGCGTAGCGGAGTTCACTGTCTGCTTTGTCAGCACCTGTAAAAGCTTCACAGATGGCGGTTGCTTCAGCCTCGGGCGAGACTTCATTACAGGATGAAGAGTGACGAGAACACCGGCGCCTCAGGCCTTAGAAACATTCTAGCAGATGAAATCTCTGACTTTACTTGTTGTGGTCATAGATGTTGTTCAAAGCCCTTAATATTTACCTTAAAATGACTGAAAGGTGTTTTACACTACATGGATATTTTACATTCTTGCTATATAATTGTTTGTCAATAAAGAGTTGAATTTATGAAAAAAACAACAACAATCTGCTTAATAACGATGTGTACATTTCTTATTGTAACAATATTAGCAGGACATAATCTGGTTATCTTCAATTGTGGCTGATAACACTGAAATAAACATAATTGGCAGATTATATTATTATCTCGTATTGTCAGCTAAACGAAACATGCTGAACCGAGCATGTTTTTGCATGCTGTCTTAATGCATCCGGACCTCAGAGGTGTTGCGGAGTTAATTCCACCAAACGTCTGTGCCCATGTGATAATCTCACAGACATACTGAACTCTTTACTCCCACTCTTCTTTAACATCCAAACCTGAATAGTAAGCACAAAACCAAACACTACATGTTAAAGATGGATGTTGAATGATAGTTGTTGCAGTGCACGTGTGCTGATCATGTGTCTGTCTGTCGTTGGAGGACAAACCGCTCTGTGGGTTCAGTGCGAGTCGACCTCGTCTGTGCAACCCGCTGATCAAAATCTCATTGGAGAATTCCCTTTGGTGGTGCGTGCAGCGGTTCTGCTCCCCTGTTATTTTTAGCCCACTTTCATTGTGCTCCAGTCTGAGAAGTCGAACATTCTTGAGGGGGAACCGCAGCAGCAGCAGCATTACTATTAACCGTGAAAACAAAAAGACCTTATTTACTTGTCCTGCTGTGTGTGTGTGTGTGTGTGTGTGTGTGTGTGTGTGTGTGTGTGTGT
>NW_022280099.1:661336-676052 GCF_004355925.1 Anarrhichthys ocellatus | reverse complement strand
TGTGTGTGTGTGTGTGTGTGTGTGTGTGTGTGTGTGTGTGTGTGTGTGTGTGTGTGTGTGTGTGTGTGTGTGTGTGTGTGTGTGTGTGTGTGTGTGTGGGGCCCTTCTGTCCTCATGCGGTGGGAGCCTGTCGCTACGTATTTACACGAGTGCCACCGAGACAAATTCCTCCATTTACGTCGTGATGAGTGGTTCTGGGTTTGCTTTCCGACCAAACGGTTCGCTATTATTTATTTTTTCTCAAACACATTAGGGTGTGGTGCTCTATAATGCATGCACACAATACAGTGAATTATGCAACCTCTGCTACTGTACAGGCGGCGTAGAAAAAGCACTTCAGACCTTTTTGCTTTATTAAATGGAGTCATACCATGATAGGAAAACTACGTGGCTGCAAATAAAAGTCCGTTTTGCTTCAGTGAAAGTAAACAAGACTCAGCAGTTAGCATGTGTGACTTTAAAGTGAACGGCACAGCTTTATTATATAAATTAATAAAGAAAAGATGATTTTATAAGCACATCAAAAGGTTTTACAGCTGGTCTTTCTTTGTCAAATGTTGGATAACTTTAGCTGTGACTCAGCTTATTAGCTTCTCTACTTTTTTTTTTACCATGATGAATAAAATGCATATTTAATGTTCTTACAGTAAAACAAGGTGAGCTATTAAGATTTTTTTATTATAGCTCTAAAGGAGCCCAAGACTCTACTTCCATTACATTACAGAGGCAAGAGAAAACCTGGTACTTTCTACATGAAATCAGATACAAACCTAACAAACTAAACCTACGTTGATGTTGAGCATTTAACAAGAGATCGTGATGCAGTAGAATATAAAATGCATTTCATTCTAGAGCTCATTCAAATCACACAGGTGAGACTTTCTGTCCTCTTGTGGGACTGAAAGCAGGACGGCAGATTTATGGTGTTTCTGAAGAGTTAAGATTCACCAAACGCACACAATGACAGGAACACACTAACCGATGGAGGCAGCGCCTGTGTTCTGAGGTAAAATGGTTTCTTTAAAGAGATCCTAGATAACCGCTTCAGTTCCCCTCAGAAAGGTCTGTCTGACATCAAGGTGAAGAGGTGAAAATATTCTAAACACAGCCTTCACTTAAAGTGATATATTCTTTTAGGGGTCTAAAATAAATATAAAATAAATCAGTTTCTCCAAACTCCATCAACTGTAGTAAAACACGGACTATGGAGGAGAATACCGCACTACGAAACATCACTACTGTCCCTTTAACTGAACTCAAACAGACCCCACAGCTTGTTGTTGGCTTGCCTACTTTCATTTAGTCTCATTTTCATCTCTGTTTCATTTAGTGAGTTTTCATAATGATGTCATGAAAGTGACCGGCTCGAGACAATCCTGGGAGATTGTTACACTAGCTCAATTTTAAATGAGCTCATGTGAATGTTTCTGAATGGTGGAACAACAATTGCGGAATAATGGCGATTCGCTAGAATTAAGCCAAACGGTTGCACAAGTAGAGAATACTTGTGTGTGTGTGTGTGTGTGTGAGAAAAATGGGTTTTAATGCCTATGAATACAAGTTCACACTCTTACAAAAGTTAGTCTCAACCAGTCTTGTGGGTCCCATTGCACCACATCGTCCCCGGATATTGTCCAATAAAAAGGGTTTCTATATTAACATTGAGCCATTTAAGCGTAGTGCGTCTCTTTAAGGCTTCTCATTTCTAGATTCTATCAACTAGTTTATTTTAGCAGTTAAACATTTGTTGAATGTTGAAATAGATAACGACTTTGATCGTCTTGTTTGCCGTTCAAAAGATGGGCAGAGTGATGAGTCTGTCTGCCCTTAAAGCTATAGTGTTATCTGACTGGTCACCTCATTGTCCAGACTCCTTAAAAGTAGATTATGCTTTTACATTTTTATCTCCCAGATTACGTTTTGTTTTTGTATCACAAATATGTTTCTGATCGAAGTCCGCAGTTGTCTGTGTGGTCAGGAGGACGAGGTGGATGGACGGGTCAGAAAAACACAACCAACAGTCAGCATGGACTTAGTTTAATGAAACATTTAACGCTTTGTTAAATGTTTCATTAAATGTTTAATGTTTTGTTTATTGTTTTGTTTATTGTTTGTTTCGTTTAATGTTATGTTTAATAAAAACCTCTCACAAATACTTTTTGTGTAGATGGTTAGATCTCCAAGCTGACTTATTTTGTTTGCAGTTCACAACCTCTTCTTCTTCTTCTACTCTGTATTCGGCGTATTAAAGCCACGAGCAGCCTATTGCCCCAACTTCTGACGAAACTATGCGGCAGTCAAGTTTATTCGCTCCAAACCTGTTGATGGAAATGCCACCAGGAGCAGGATGGGAAATAATCTCAAAAGGGAATCTAGTTGTAGACTTGCAAATACTGTAGTTTCCCTGCTCGATCCTCGTTCTTGGCAAAAAATCTTCTCGTCTCCGTGACCTATAACACATTGTCTTCAGCTGTGAGAGGGCGTCGGACATGTCAAAGTCTTTAATGTATGTGAGCCGTGTGCCCAGAGAAAAGCACTAATGAGCCCAGTTGGCCAGCTCGCAGACAATCCTGCCTCAAACACTCAGAGTTATATACTTCAAACTGTACCTACAAACAGTAGCACCCCCCCCCCCCCAGCTTTCATGTTCACAAGACAAACATATGCTAAATGTACAGGTCTTGTGGTATTGATCCCCCGAAGGAGAAATTCTCTTTCATCTCCCGCTTCCACACGAAGGTCGGAGCACATCGGACAGCTGCAGAGCAGACACCCTGCAGCTGGTGGAGGTTCAGTTGCGTTTCAAGGACACTTTCTGCAGGGCGGGTGTTTGCCATAAAAGCAGGAGCTTGTGCTGCATTCACATTGTGTCGGGTTTATTGTAAATATGAACTACCAAGTGGGAACAACTCAGTTCCTGTGAGCCCTCCAGTAGCAGGTACAAGTGGAGGCTGTGGGAATATTTTGTAGCTCCAGTATGTCCCCATTAGAGCGGTGAAATGGGGAGCCGTATCAACCGTATCGGTGTTTGTGTGCAGCTGACTCTCAAAGCCCGTTTCTGAAGAATGTGGTGTAAGCTTTGTTTATTGTTTCTTTGCTGCAGGATGGACCAAGTTTGCGCGGCTGACACGGGCGCTCACCAACAACCGCAACACGCTGCCGAAGCTGGATCCCATAGACAAACACGAAGTCAGCCATAAACCGTCCCGACTGGTGGAGGTGAGCACATGCAGACTCACACACACAGTGCATGCTGTGCTCTTCTACACCTCGTACTGTGAATTATACCAGGGTCACCATGAAAGCATTTCTGCTTCATGCCCAAATTTCCTCCCAATCCCATGTTATTCACTCGTGCTGTTCACTAACCAGGTAAAACATTTAATATATATATTATTATTTTGAAATAGTTTTTAAGGATCAGCCTCTGCAATGCCAAAGAAAGCTCCAACATAGGAAAATAACCTCCTAAACTTGCAGGATTGAGCTCAAAACTTGACTTTAGTGTTCATTCAATGACCAAGACACCACCAGTATTTCGACAGGTACAATAAGGGTAGCTAACCATGTCACCTGGAAGCTAACGCTGCTGCAGCACCTCCTACACACACACACACACACACACTGCAAACATGCCACCGTAGCAACTCTCTGCTCTTAACATTATTTCTGCACAAATAAATCCTCACATAAAACATTAAGTGCCACATTCAAACCATTCTACAAACGCCGAGTTAAAGCAGCCGCACGCCGACGCCTGCATTGATAGACTGACGCACAGGCATGTGAGCATATTGTCCTTTGTCACACACAACCACGCCCTCGATGCAGCCATGCTTTAGCCTTCATCCACTTCCACTCGCACGCTAACTTCCCCCGAAGCTGCAGTTGTTTGACAGAGCGAGCGGTGCTTTTCTCTTCCCGGGAGCGCTGTGCTCCTGTGGACTGCGGCCGTCATTACTATTTCATGTTCGTTGGGGAGATGGAAGCAATGGAAGCCGGGTGCTGTGGGCACTCTGAATGATTGTGAATGCTGCGAGAAATTTAGAAAATGGGTTTTGGTGTGGGGGGGGAAGAAGACAGCTGATGGTTTTTTTCTTTTTACCCGCCTGTTTTATTCATGAACGTTTGAGTTTGAGGCGTGGCGCCTTTTAATCAGAATTTGTTTAAGTTTCATCTCTTCTTGGAACATGAGGCGAGAATCATTTTCATATTTTTAAGCAAAAGTGTTGCTTCCAGGGCGTTTTAAAGGGGAAGAGGGATGAGAGGAGAGGAGGTGAAAGAGAGGAAGCTGAATAAGAGAGGAAAGAGGAAGTAGTGATTGAAGTAAGGAAGCGAAGAAATAGCCAAACGGAAGGAAGGGAGGAGAAAGGAAGGAGAGAAGGAATAAACTCACGACACGTCAGACTTCACCCATTCAACCAGTGTGTGGTTTAAAGGGGGAGATTCGTTTATGGAAGATGTTCTCTATTAGACTACAAACCAGGATATCTCTGCTTCTGCTTCAATTTTGACAATTCATTTTAAAATATATATCTCTTGTGAGTCCGCCCTCTTTATGGACTTCTTAAATCACTGGAGTACTCTTTTTATATACATTATGAAAGGAGTAAAAGCTTTTAAAAATACTACTGCTGTAATCAAAGCTTTGTTTCTTGTATATTCAATAATGATGCACACCAACAGTCTACTCTTTCTAGATAAAAATCTCTTTACTGATTAAAACTACGTTCCAGTCCGTCTGTGAAATGTTTGTAGGCTGCTTATTAACTTTACTGTCAAACTGACGTCGGACGCCTTATTGCAACGTATCCTCGGTTCGTATGAGATCTTCTGAAAAAAGTTATTCCTCATTATTCGTTGTCCTACGAACGTCCAGCAACGTGTGTCAATTTCCCCTCGTTACACGCAGACGGTCTTTTCAAAATAAACTTCCGTCTTCACAGGAAAAAACTGAGTGAGCTTTAGGAAAAGATTGTTGTTTGGGTTAAAATAACTAGCAGTGGCGTACTTCGGTACGGAAGTTGCGTGAGGAATAAGTCAACGTTGACTAGTTGACATGCAGGCGAACTTGTCTGACCCTTCCACCTGTGGGTTCTACTGTCTTTCACTTCCTGGTTCATGATTACGTGGATTACATAAGAGTTGATTTTGTGGGATATCTACGAACTACAGCGTTGAAAAACTGAAACGTTAAATAAAGAAAAAATATGAGTTGTTTTTAAGTCATCGTCCTTATTTAGAAATGTGGAGTGAACCACAGAACACAAAGGGATTTTAGGAGCTAATACACCAGTCAAGGTGATTCTTGAATGAGGTTTTGTTACTTCCTCAACAGAACCTGAAGTTGAGTGAGTCAAGGAAGGAAAAGTGCAATAAGTTGTGCATGTAGAGAAGGAAAGAAGGATGTAAGAGAAGGTGTGGAGGAAAGGAAGAGGAGAATGTAGAGGCAAGAGAGGAGTGATGTTGGCAGGAAGGAGAAAAAAGGGCATAATAAGTTACAAGCTGATTCAGCCTCTTGCATTTCCCAGCATGCTGCTGGATGGGAGGGGGTTGCATAACGTCCTGAGCGGGCTCAATAGATAAACGCAGGTGATCCATCCTGAAAGGAACAGCTGGCGTCTTCTGTCGAGGAAGCTGTCGAGTGTCACATGAGCAGAGTTTTTCTCTCCCCCCACAATGCCGCTGGGTTCCTAATTTGAGCGACGGTGCAGCTCTTGACCAGGGGGCTGTTTGATTGGCAGCTCTGATGATCAGATCCTCAGCTCTGGTTACTTCACATCAGACCGAGTCCCACTGGGAGGGCAAATGGGGCTAACAGAGGCTAACCAAAGCTAGCTGAGGCTAACTCCTCTGAATGTGATGTTTATATTATTATGATGATTTACCTTAGTTTTAATAGTCAAACAGCAACATTACTAATGGAACTAAGTTAAAAGAAGTACCACTCTTAAGTATACTGTAGATATGTTTTCTTTTCTTTTGAACCACAGGAAGTGTTAAAATCAGTATGATTTATAATTGCAGTTCATCTGAGTAGCAGCTACACACAAACAGAATAATATGCAGTTTAATGTAAAATGAGTTGAATGGTTGTGTGATCTCTGAGTGGCCTGCAGAGGAAATCCATCTTGAATTTAATGTAGTCTGTGTTATGCAGAGGAAGCCGAGCTCAGCAGGAGAGTCATCATCATCATCATCATCATCATCATCATCATCATCATCATCATCACTCTGCAAAAGATAATGGCTGTTTTTATTTATTTATTTGTTCTTTTAGTTTAGTTTTAGTCCGTCTCGTCCGTTTCCTCATCCCCGTCCTCTTCTGTCTCATTTCAAGACAAATTTATTCATTATGCAGTTTTGTGACGGGGAGTTTTACGGAGCAACAAAAAAAGATGAATACCGATGAAAACCGGAGAAGAGAAACATCACAAATTTTAATATACTTTTCTATTTCCCCGGCTCTCGCTGCACACACACCGAGCAGCAGTAGGTAGTTACTTTCTACTCTGTGTTCGGTTGCCTCTTCAAAACAGTTGTGCGTTTATAAGGTGAAATGTAGAAAACACCCTCAGACTTCAAACAAATATAACTGACTATTAGAAATATAATTGGCAGAATAAAACAAACTTTTCTCTGTGTGCAACAGTACGTGTGCATTAATCAATAAATCAGTTCGGGCCAAATTAAATGACTGAACGGGCTTATTACAGTCCTGCAGCAGCCACTCATTCACGATGTAATGAACGAAGAAAATGATCACCTTAACCTTTTAATATTTAATCTCTGAACCTCCTATAAACCAATCCTATCCAAATACTTCGTTTTTTATTATAATAATTTAAATTGTATTATGTCATTATCTCCTGGTGATAATTATAATGAAATACAAAATGATTATGATGCGTGTCAAACCGCTTTGACGCCTCTCCTCCGATTGATTTTGGATCATCAAAAGCTGTTTCTTCTGCAGCCGCAGTATCTGTTTGGAGAGATCTAACAGAAACAAAAAGCTAAGGGCTTTTCCCCAGAGGACGCTAGTTTCTTAAAGAAATAGACTTATTGGCTTTCACTGGTTAAAGTGACATATTCTGTTTTTAAATTCCATTTTTTAACTTGATGGCTGACCAAAATAAAACATTGTAGTTGAGTTTGAGCTAAGTAACAACCTCCGGGTCTGAAAAGCGAAGACAAAGGTTAAGTGTCTTAAAGCTGCATTCTCTCTAGTGTCCACCAGGGGGCGACTCCTCTGGTTGTATAGAGGTCTATGAGAAAATGACTCTACTTCTCTCTTGATTTATTACGTCAGTAAACATTGTAAACATGAGTTTATGGTCTCAATCTCTAGTTTCAAGTCTTCTTCAATACAGCATGATGTTCATTTAGTACATTATGGTCCATTTAGAGTCAAATAGACCATAAAGCAGGGGATGCTTTAGGGCGGGGCTACACAGTGATTGACAGGTGGCTACCAGAGACGTATACGGCGTCTCTACGTCACTCCTCCTCAGTCCAACTATGGTCACTTCCTGTTCATCGGTTGCAAATAAACAAGATGGTGACGGCTAAATTGCAGAACTTGAGACTTCGTAACATCAGTCCACAAACCGATGAGTGACGTCAGGATGACTACGTCCACTTCTTATAAACAGTCTATGATCTGAGCCAAAGATTGTTTGAGGCAAGAGAAACTTCACTCTGTAACATCAAGTCCAATAGAGTCGCGCCAATTTCACGTTGTCCTGTTTTAGGCTGTTTAACATATCCTGCTTTGTTGCCCCTCCAGGTTCTGCAGCTGAACTCAGACATCCTTCCGCAGTACAAGCAGGAAGCCCCCAAGACGCCCCCCCACATCATCCTCCACTACTGCACCTTCAAGACCACCTGGGACTGGGTCATCCTCATCCTCACCTTCTACACGGCCATCATGGTTCCCTACAACGTCTCCTTCAAGACCAGGCAGAACAACATCGTGTGGCTGGTGCTGGACAGCGTGGTGGACGTCATCTTCCTGGTGGACATCGTCCTCAACTTCCACACCACCTTCGTGGGGCCTGGAGGCGAGGTCATCTCCGACCCCAAGCTCATCCGCATGAACTACCTGAAGACCTGGTTCGTCATCGACCTGCTGTCCTGCCTGCCGTACGACATCATCAATGCCTTCGAGAACGTCGATGAGGTACGGTTGTGTTTTTGGTTGTTTTTTAAGATGGTGTTCTCAGCTGTGATTGGCTGGAAGGAAAGTGTGCATGGAGGTGAAAATATTCAGAGTATATTTATTAGTGGTGTAAAGGACCATTGTTGATCCGTATGAACCCCCCTCGTGGCACACATGTGAACCGCCAATTAATTACACAGTTTAACGTTAACTGTCAGCGTGAAATAAAGCTTTTGTCGTTTTCTGCGAATGTTCAGTAAAATATGAGATCAGGACATTGGCATTTTAGAGCTAGTAACGTGAGCAACATCACTAACGGCCAACGTACAAAGGTTCTGTTAGATTATGATGCGTTCAGGCTCTGTTCAGGGAAAATGAGTATTTGTCGAAGGTAAATCTAAATTAAAAGTAGGTTTTCTGATTGAATCTTGGGGAATAAATAGGTCGTGACATTGCCGAAGCATGTTATAGATATAAAGTGGTGATTTTTGTGAGTAGTCTTTAAGAGGTGATGATGAATCCGGTTTATGCCGGTTGCTGATTGGTCCAGAGTCTCGGTGGATGTTTACGCCTGGTATTAACATGTGATTTGTATCGGGGGAAAAACTCATCTACTGCAGGTGTAAACGCATGCAGAGTGCGATCAGATTGGCCAGACCTCATCTTGGAGGCGGTCTCGCTTTCACTGTTATCTGATCTCACAGCGGTGTAAATACCATCTGCAGAGTTTGGCCACATTTTTTTTTAAAGAAAGAAAATCCACCCAGAAAGGTTGCCCAAATTGGGAGAACAAGAATGCTCATTAATAATAACGTGTGGATGCTAAAGCCTGCGATCAGATGTTGTTATTCAGATAAGATATCCAGATAACAGATGTTGGTGTAACTGGGGTCTTGAGACCAGAACGAGGTTTGTTTCTGACCGTTTCGAAAGGAAAGTTTGAGATTTAGTTTGCTAGTTGAAAGGACAGAAGGAAGAGGAAATAATTTGGATATGGTTCGTCAAACTGTTCCCCTCCTCTTCCTCAGAAACAAGAGATTGTTTCTGATAGAATAGATGGAGTAAGGACTTTTAAGTTGGAGAGAACTTGCTGTAGAATAGTGTTTTGGCTCAGGGACGCTGTGGATGTGACAAACACAGACTAGTGAAGTAACATGAATTATAGAAGCACTAATAATCGGTAGTCATTGTTAATTATGATTTAATGTTTGTTAACAGTAAAATAACTTAACTAAAGTAGAATTCATGATTAATTTACCATTTCTTAATGAGTTATTATATAGTGTAACTGTTACAATCCGTCCAACAGCCTGTACTTTGTGTTTAATACTAATTAGAGAAAGTGAAGTTATCTTATAGCACATTTCCATGTCGTCAAAGCTGCTGCTGTGTCTGTTTGTCTCGTATGAGACACAACAGCAGGTGCCATTTTTAGCTAATAAGCTCATTAAGTTTGCTGATTAATAATTGATAGTGCTCTGTTTTTAACTCGGGCAAACAGGCCTTCGTTATCTCAGCCAGGGCAAGTGGAATGTAATTGTAATTTCTAACTTTCAGCAGGTTTTGCTGTAATAGCTTCATTATTGAAATACGTTAAAAGTAAATTCCCTCATTTTAAGGTCATGTGGATGTATTTAAACCTGCTAGCATGTGGAATTGATTTAGGACCAAGTGTAATGATGATGGGACTGCAGTTTAAAAAAAACAAATAGATATAAATATACTGTATGTGCCTCTAGGAATGAGAGTTGTTAGGTTGTTTGATTCCTCCGATGCTCTCTGAGGGATCAGAGCTGCTCTCGGTGTTCTTCACGCTCATTTACACCCATCAGATATCCAGCCGTTCCATCAATACGGCCCGAAGTCCATTAAAGGTGATTTTCCACTTGATTTCCCACCGAATTCATTAGACGAAAGCCTGAGTGGAAGGACCAGGCTATTGAAAGTAAAATGAGAAGATTGTCGTACACAGGCAATGCTGAGTTTCCTTTATGTTTGAACATGTGATATTTTCATGATTTGTTGTGTTTGTGAACACATGCTGCGGGGGTTTGTTCGTGCATACACGTTCATTATTGTTTGTTTGAGTGGGCATCTCTGTCTGCCAAGCAGACACTTAATCGCATGAGTTTTTGAACGCCAGTCGTAATAATAATGATAATAAAACCATTAATTAGGCTGCCAGCAGCTTCATTTTCAACATTTATTAATTTTTTTTTATGGCATTAAATTTCTTCACACCTCCTTCAGCTTTCTATTCTTGTCCTGAGCAACATTTAGACCAACACACTAAGATGTTTAATTGTTCTTTGCAGCTCCTAAAGTCACAACTAACTTCTCTTTTTGGATAGTTTCTTGCAGGATGTTGAAGTATTTGACGTAACTGCTAAAAACTTTCCACAAGGTGTTCTTGAGTTGCAGACAACTTGTAAACAGTTCTGATGATTGATTAACAAGTGAGGTTATTTTACAAGCAAAATGAATTTAATGATGTCATTATGAGCTTTCGGAGGGACATTTGTCACTATTATTTAACATTTTACCAACTAAACAATCATAAAAAAGCCTAAAGCCATGTTAACGTGCTCACAAAGGCATTCTGTAACATTACGTAACGTCACACAGGACTTTCACCCAGCAGACCGCTGCTTGTGTCCCGTGTGAAGCCAAGAGTCAACATTGACTTATTGTGAGTTACTTAACATTCCTATGTTGCTTCATTGTCTGTCACTGGACTTTATGTAGTGTTATGTAATGTTTCTGTGTCAAGTACGTAACAGAATCTCATGGACTATTTAATAAACAAACCTATTTTAACCCAAAGAAAGAAATTGACACGATGAAAACTGAAGCTAGAGATCCACTTAGAGACGGACTGAAATGTAGGACCACGGTCTAAAGCTGCCGTATGTGACGAGTTGGTTGTGGGAAGGTGTTGCTTCAACTTAAGAGGAAAAAGTTAGAAAGTAGTCTGTTCTGTACTTCAGCCAAGGTGCCAGCAGTTTAATATACCTCAAGCCAGGATGTAGTACTTAAAGGAGGTAAAACTGTGTTTTTACTCACTTTTTACTCAGAAACCAGTATCCCTTTTCCCCTGAGGATAACGTTATTGGAACATTGTCCAACAGGCCGTGAAGGACTTTAAGGTGTAATTGCCCTCCTGGGATACATTACCTCTTTTAAGTTGCAAAATCAAATATTGAGTGCATAAACAAAGTGTGCCAAGAAAATATGTTTTATGTATGTGATATTAGTGGCTTAAATATTGCTAATTCAGGCCAATATTGAGCCCTTGTGTCTCAGTTTAACACTCGGCCTTTTAAACCTCTCAGTGTCTGAATGGAGTATTGAACTGTGGATGCTCCTGATGCCGTGGTTCAGGCGTCTCTCTTCGTGGGTTCGATGAGCCGCCCGCTGGGTGGTGTTTTCTGTTTGTCTTTTAAAACAGCAGCGAGTCGGGGGGGACGCAGGCCGAGAGGAAATCAATGTCTCGTAACTTTCCAGCCACTGAAGAGGACACAGTCGAGAGTCTCTCGTCGCCTCTTTGCTAACATTGACGTTTTTGTTGCCACTTTCCTGTATTAGCAGGCTGGAAGAACAGACGGATGCTGACTGAAGGGCAGGGTGGGCGGCTCGAGGTGCAGTGTGGAAGAAAAAGCGGCAGAGATTATTATAGACTCCTTGCGGACCGACTTCCCCTCGTTGCCGACTCTGATGGCTGAAGCAGGCGGGAAGTAATTTTAGTTGGAAAGCCGTGCCGAGCTGGAGACATGCAGGCGCTGCCAACTCGTGTATACGCACACAAACGCGTACATATACCTGGTTTGTGAGGACCTCGCAGGTCCAAACTGTTTCTGAGTTAATCAACTAATTGTTTAACCACTTTGAGAGACAATTTACAGTTGAAACATTAATTATTTTATCTTATTTGGAAAACTTTTGACCTAAACTGGTGTAAACAGGTCTTTCTTATCTGCCTCCTTGTTGAACTTTGTCCTTTTGTAGATTAACAGCTTGACGTCATAACTGACATTCAGTCATGTTAACTTGATGAATTTGCTGATATGAATCTGTTCATTTGTTTACAGCTTACAAACTGGGATAGTGGCACTTTAGAAAAAGCACGAGCAGATCTCTTAATACTCATTAAAGCGGTAAGCTCCCGGTCTCTTTAGGCTGACAGCCCTCATTAAAGCACGAAGTCCTGCTTCTATCACGATCACACGTCGTCCTCAGGCGTTCACGTTTAAATATAACTCACCTTTCGTTCATTAAAGGTTTAAAGTTGATGAACGATAAAGTACGACTCATCCTGAAATCAAAGACATAACATCTTATGGAGCTTCTTCTGTATTCAAAGTTCAGATGTTGACATATAACCACTTATCACTTATGAATCCAAACATGTTGAGTATTCAAAGAGCTCTTGAGGGGGATCACTACAACACATCAGTTAAATCCAACTTCTCATGCAGGATTTTTCACTTTTGAACAGATTTAAATCTATGAAGAGATAGTTAAATGGCTGATGCATGTTCCAGCTCAACACTGTAGAGCAGTGTGCCGTGAGAGATCCTCAGGTCTGCCCTGGGAAAATGTCCATGTTCACTTAATCGCTCCAAAAGAATTCATTAGAAAGAAACAAATGTAGATTTTGAAGACCTCCTGTTTCTAAGGCATCTAAAAACAAATTGGCCGTCTTTGTTTAATCCCTAGACATGTAAATAGTGTTTTTATCAGTGAAATATTTGTGACAGTCACGTCTGAAAAGCTCGGACAATTTAGTGCTTTAGTGCACGTCGCGTCTGCCACATTGACGTAGATTTCTGGAGTGCGCGCCGGCGTCACGACGCCGACCAGAGTCGATGCTTTATACTGTGTTCTCTGTTACAAATCCCCAGAACTCAGCTATTAAGATGTTGAATACGATGTTTACTTAACCAAAGACAAGCAGAAGTTATACAAACACACCGTTTTCTTTAAGGTGAAAGAATGTTCCTCTCAGATTCTTCCTGTTGATGTGTTGGAGATGCAGCATCACACCTACACGGAGACTCAGCAGTTACATCAACATGAAGAAGTCGAGCTCTGGCTGTAAAACAGCAACAAATGATGTAAGATTCTCACGAGGACGAGTTGTGCTGCTGATGCTCCGTCACGTTGCAGCAGAGGTGGTGTGAGAAGTGTGTGTGTGTTTGAGGTGGTGGAGAAAAAAACAACAAAACCACGGGGTCCTGAAGCCACCTGCTGTCACCGAGGAGCCCGCCAGCTCACAGCGGGCGTCTGCAGGCGCCGTGGCGGATCAGAAAAGGTCTAATCCGGGCTGACCTTTCCACGTGGCGTGCATGTTGCCACTGCCGGGCCAAGCTGACAGAGCCCTGGAGGAAGCTGTGCACCGTGGAGTCAGTGGGGGGGGGGGGAATATAAACACTCTGCATGTTGGCACGGAGATAGGAGGAGGAGGAAGAAGAATGGAAAGGTGGAGTGTCGGAGCATTCATTTAACAGCGAAGATAGATGTAAGAAGTCGACCAAGTTTGGCGTTTTGGCGCCATTTCTTTTTTTTTTTTTGCAACCTGAGGTGACACATGAGGGTGGAGCTAAGTAACAACCAAATGCTGAATAAGACATTTTAGGAAAAAAAAATGTTAGTCACCCTTCATCAAGGTATCCTCATACAACGGTTTATATGGTGTCAAAGTCCTCATTTTTTTGTGCGTTTTCCAACAAAAGTCCAGCAACACGTGTCAATTGCCACTCGATACATGAATACAGTCTTTTCTAAATAAAGGAGTTATTGCGAGTAGATTAAGTGGCTGCTTTAACACTTATTTCCACTTATATCCCACAGATAGTTTATACTTTATTTCTTTCACGAGTCTAAACAAAAGGCTATTAAACCAAATGTACTTTGTGATTCAGTTTGACGTTTATCCTCGTGTTTCAAATGTTTCAGGATTAAAAAAGCACCGTTGACTGCGTTTTTTGGTGAAAAGTGACAATTGAGAACTCAACTGAAGCGCGACGCTCGTCTGCTAAAAGCTGAGATGTTTTATACATTTTTAATGCCACCATAAAGAATGAGCGCTGAAACCACGTTAAGCTCCCGGTGCTGGTAGGAACATGCAACAGAGCGTCGCTCAATCTGAGAAAAATAATGAGAGAGAGAGTCGGCGCTGTGAGAAGAGCTTCCCCCCCGCGGACTCGTAATCTCTGTCCCTATGCTGCCTTCGTTCTGTTGGGATAAACAGGTGCTTATGAGGCTGTGATTTTACACGCATTGCTCGCTCTTGACTCATGCTCTTTTCATCTGTGTTGCTCTGTCCTGCGGCTGCTTAATTTGGAGGCATTTACATATGAGCTGGGAACCCGTCCGAGTCCCAGGGGGGGGGGAGGCCTTTGAAGCTGTGGCTGCAGAGAGAGAGAGAGAGAGAGAGGCAGGGAGGGCTGGCTGGGTTTGTGGCGTCAGAGGGAGGACAGTTTCAGAACCTGCAGCAGGAGTCTAAGCTGAGGCGACGGTGCGTTCAAGTCCTCCTCGGTTGAGATCAAGTCAAGA
>NW_022280099.1:627407-661326 GCF_004355925.1 Anarrhichthys ocellatus | reverse complement strand
ACAGACCATAAAGCAGGGGATGCTTTAGGGCGGGGCTACACAGTGATTGACAGGTCTCTACCAGAGACGTATACGAAATCATCCACTTGGACTCGAGGATGAACTAATTTAGAATTTGGTGCTCAAAGGTCACTGTGACCTCATATAAAACATTTGTGACCATAACTTTAGAATTGATACAAATGTCTAACAGGATGAAGTGATGACATTTTGGACAGACATGAATGGAAACTGCAACTTGACTGGTTGGCAGATAAAATAACCATGAGGCGATTATTCTAGTTTTCCAATAACCATAATCCTTTTTTGTAACTTTATCTATACCTGAGTTGCAATGTGCACATACAATATTGAGGAAAAGAAACAATTGGGGTTTTTCAGAATTTTTAAATGTCAGTTTTCTTGTCTGGCTATAGGATTGCTTTCCTTCCTTCCTTCCTTCATGCCTTCCTTCGTTTCCTCACTTTAGGACTAGTGAATTATCCAGCACCAGGTGTGTTGCATCAAATGGAAATGTTTGCTGCAGGAATCCCAGTAGACACTTCACAGATAACACGCAACTCTTTGCAGGTAAAACATTGTGCAAGACAACACCAGCTTTGCTACCTGGTCCATTTTTGTTTACAGCCGAGCTCAGAGGCACGAAAGTGATGAAAGATTTTCTAGCTACGGGCGACGAGTGAAACTTGCTGTTTTCTGAGAGGTCGGAAGAACATGTGATTACAGATGAGAGTGCATGTTCAGATTTCTTCTCTAAACTGGTTTCTCCAACAAACCCGGTCACTTAGATTTCATGTAAACATACTGATTGTTATAAAATAGCTGTTGGTATTTGCGAAGATGTGCTTGGACTGTGTGCTTACTCCACACAGTTTCTATTAGTTCTTGTAGTTGTTTTGTAGACGCTAACAGTGCTTCTCAAGTATTCTCATGGTTTAAGATATTTAAGCAGCTTCCAGTGTGAGAAGAAGGCGTTGAATAATATCCATGTTCATGGATTTAACAGTGTTTGTTCTGTTTCATACCTTGTGGTTTTACGATCTCTAAGGATTAAACTCTTTCAGCTGTTTTGGGAGATTTGTTTTTCCCAAAAATGTCTCACAGAAGCCTTCTTCTTTCTGGAGTTCTTGCTGTCCCTGCTGGCCTGAAGGAGCTTTTGTAACAATGTCCATATCCTGCAGGAAAAATAACTTTCAGGGAATCAATTATTAAACTCTATGCACAGTCTGCAGAGCAGAGTACAGACGACTACTTTTGTTTCTCCAGTCGTTGCCCTGGAGGCTTTAATGGAGATTAACAAACGGAACAGACATGTGAATCTGTTGGCATTAAGGTGAAACGGATATACAGGATGCGGCCATCAGATTTCTAAACGATTTCATTCAGACGATTACCTCAAAAATAACAAGTGAAATGTCTCCTAACGGGCAATTCTTTGGTGAAATCACGATCGGTTGCATTGGTTTCCTCGAAGCTTCCAGCCTTCAGGCCAAAGCTGCTGTACATAATTCAACACATTCTGAATGCTTGAACGCTCACAAGGTTTTATCTCATCGTGCAAATAAGTGTCACACGTGCAGGCTGCTCATATGGAACCTCTTTAGATTTGTTGTTTGATTTGTTGCTCAATAATGGAAACGATTCCTAGAAAGCTGTGTTACACCACAAGAACAGGAAAAGTGTTAAAGGCTGAAGATGGGGATGTTCTTCATGGACGTTTGAGTATCAACCAAAACCACGACTTCCACCAGACCTCAGCTTGGTGTTTTAGTTGCCCAACCATAACTACACCTCAACCACAGTTTATGTGTCTTTCCCCAGCACTCAACCCACAACGTCTTCAGGTACTCTTAACGTGGCAGTTTAAGCTAAACAACTTCCAACCCTGGTCAAGTTTCGCATTGGTAGAAACAAAAGTAGTCCTCATGTCAGCGGCTGATGTGGATGCAAGAACAGTCTCGGGTTAGTGCAGAGGGCAAGGGCTCAATGGGTGGTTTAGGTAGAAACCAGAGCAGCAGTACCTCCAGAAGGAAGAGTTGAGCTTTCAGATCGCTAACGTATTTTCTGCTATCAGACTCAACTGGAGCTGCTGGAGGTCCATCACGTTGTGTGCATTCGCTCAGTTACAGGAAGAAGACGTGTAAACCGAACATCTTGTGAGTCCAGAAGCAGAAGGCACGCAGCCAATGCTTCTTTTTTTAAAGTGTTATCATCATCTCTCCTTAAAGTGTTTGGCAGGAAACACCAGTGCTTTTTATATTGTACAAATCTTCAAGCCAATGTTTCAGTTTGCCAGAACTCCAGAGGACTCTTCCCTCAGCAAGTGTTATGACTCAGTCCTCTTTACAGCACCGGATCAGTCTCTTGCTGAGAGCAGGCGTTTTTTAAAGGAAATGGACAAATCTCCTTTTGGGAACAACAGTGTTTTATTGTGTCTTTGTCTCGGTCCGATCTGCCCTGGAGTTTAGTATCGGGGGGGGGGGGGGGGGGGGGGGGGGGGGGTGCAAGCCTCCCTGGGCCATCTTCCATATTGTTTGTTCCTGGCAGCGGGACAGCAAACAGCCTCAGCTCGCTCATAAACAATACAGAGACACGATGCGCTCTGGCTGTGACTGATAGTCTTCTTGGCGTGGCAGACAATCACACAGGCTGTGTGGGCAGTTTCATGATCTCAGGCAGACAGACAGCGGGCATTCATTTTGGTTTCCAGAGTATGACAAAATGAATGATCCGCTACACAGTGTTGTAGAGCTGCAGTGAGAGAAAAGATTATTTGGTACCACTAATTAGGAAATATTACAGCTGTGTTAATGGTTAATACATCATTTACTGCTGCTTTCCAGATGAGTTAGAAGACGATAACGAGAACTCATTTAGGGGTTGTGAAACACACGTGTGGCTGTTCATCCTCCTCCAGCGCGACGTGTGCTTTGCCTTTATTGCTCTTTAATTCATCGGGAAAAGACCGCCTGCTAAAAGATTAGTATATAGTCAATGAATGCATTACTAAATCGGAGAATTTAATTCAAGATTAACTTTGATGTGCCACAGAGTGGAACATTAGTCTCTGTCTTTTTCACCCAAACTGCAGCCATCAAAGAAAACATAAACATATTTTAATGTAAAGCAAAAACCCAAAACACATCCGATGTCCATTTCTTATCCGCCACTATTTAAAAGTGTTATTGTCTTTAACGAGAGCAGAATCTTAGAGGCCGAGTTCGCTGAAGGTTTAGTCGATGTCAAAGCAAACTGTCTCACGATGCTTTGTCTGTTGATTGATGGAAGTCGAAGACAACAAACCTAACCTTGAGTGAATGAGGCGAGAAGCTATTGTTCATCCAGTAGAATGATGTCAGGATCTGTCAGCAGATTACACTGATTGATTGATTAGGCTTACAGACAACACATTCACTTATCAGTTCTCAAAAATGTCCTCTTTTTAGACATTCATTCATTCTATAGAAATAGAATATACAAATGCATATATTTTTATTTTATTTATCAGAACAGAGCTGGTGAGCGTGTCACCGTCCCGGTGTCTCCGTCTGACAGAGTGTCCTTCTGTCCCGTCAGTCAGTCATCTCGTAGAATCGACCCAGACTGAGCCACACTGACATCTGACTGACTCTTCCTCTTGTTAGTGCGACTCCGTCCCTCCCTCTGTCCGTCCCTCCCAGCTGTCCTCCCACATGTCTCGCACCTCGTTTGTCACGAGAAGGTTCAGGATTAATGGACCACTTAACTGAATCAGCCGCCATCAGCAGAGACCTGAATGGCTTTTTCTGAACCAGCACATGTCTCCCTGTTCTGAGGAACACTATCACGTTCAACTCACAAGCAATCACTCTCTCTCACTCACACACACACACACACACACACACACACACACACACACTGTACCAGCACAAAACACACACGAATAAAGTGAACTGCACAAATACACACATATAAACACAAAGTGCACTGCACAAATAAACACATACAATACACATATAAACACAAAGTGCACTGCACAAATAAACACATACAATACACATATAAACACAAAGTGTACTGCACAAATAAACACATACAATACACATATAAACACAAAGTGCACTGCACAATACACACAAAAGCTTACAGTACACCTGCACAATACACACACACATTAACACACAGCGCTACACACTGACACACAACAGTTAATGTGCAGAACCATACAACTTTGATGAAGCACCATTAAAGAGCGATTAGCATAATAACTCATTCAAATCCCCACATCAGTCCAGTATATCTAACTGCATAACAGCATTAGCATGTAGTGGTAGCATCTCTTTGTCGCGCTATCTCGTGTTCACACCTTCAACACGCAGGATCTTAACCCATCGTGGGATTATAAAACTCCTTTTAAACATCATCGGTGATGTTTACAGTTGAATGTTTCCCTCAAACAGAACAATAACTCATCCATCTGTGCTGATAACACATTCGAGTTTTTACTGAACATCTTTATTCACACACAGATAACAGAGCTCTCCTCCTCAGCTCGCTGCTGTTTTCTAAAATAAACAGACACAGAAAACATTAATAACTGTGGAAAATCTATCTTTAATCGTGTTACAAATTCTCACTATTGTGCCGGTAAAAACCACTTGGCTGTTTCTCTCAGACGTTCTCCCGTCTGAACATGAAGTGTGATTGAATACTTAACGACAGTTATAGCGTGACATCCTCTCTGTCGCACTCGTCGGATGTAAAGAGTCTCTAAAACATTCATGGGGCCGCAGCAGCGATGTAATGTGAAGGGACGCTGTTCTCTTTAGTATTTCTGTGCTGATGTAAAGTCAGCAACACTAACAAGCCGAAGGCACAAGGAAACAGTCGTTCAGCCGCCGTGCTGCGGCTCATGCGGCTCAAATGTACTGAACTGTAGCTTGTAATAATACAGTAGGTCGTCCTGCTGGATGACTGCATCTATTCTGCATTAACCCTCTGAACTCCAAACCCGCCGGCAGGATGGAAAAGCATGTTTTTCTTTCAACAATCTGCAAAACTACACCATTTATCACAGCCAGAAGCTGTAACAACTGCCAGAGTTGTCAGATTTTCATCTTTCCGACGATCCAGGATCGACTCGGCTGAGACCAACATCACTAATGCAACAAATAAAAAAAATAAAAAAGTACTATGGGGTTCACGTTTGCTGTGTTTTGCTGTTTGCTGTCCCTATTTTTCATGCAAAGGCGAGGTAGAGCGGCGATAATATTTGAAATAAAGTGTTCGCTTAAAGATGTTTTTATTTTCGGTGGAGCTAAAATGTGTTTTTCAACTCCCGCTCTGAGCCGCTCACCTTGCTGTCAGTCGACGGGGGAACTGAAGCCGTTATGTAGCTCTTTACAAGATAAACCAACAGTCACCTGATGGATGTGGAAGTCATCTGTAAACTTCATCTTCCGGAAGCATCCGAGACCAACACGAGTCAAAACTGGACTCAAAAACTATACGTCCTGCACAGAAAACAAAATGTGCAGGTGATTGGTAAATATTAGAACATTTAAAGGTTTCTGTAAGAACATAAGAATATCATTTACATCCATTGAGTGCGAACTGAATTGCGGTTTGATTTATTAAAATAGTAGCTTTATTGCTTTTAGGTTTGCAGCATAAAGTCATGTTAACAGAATGAAATAAGTATGGCTGTCATTAAGAAGTTATGAGAACGTGCTGTGACTTTCTGTTGACAGTCGTGTGTTTGTCTATTCAGAGGCGTTTGAATGCTTTATTTCTAAGGTGAAGGAGCTTTTTTAAGAGGAGCATGTCGGCTTCCTTTTCATTATAAATTACAAAACTCCCCCACTATTAACCTGACAACATGTTCATTCTTTGGAGCAGATGAAAGAGCGTCTCTCCTCCTTTGTGAGCTGTAACATGCATTTAAGGAATAACGGTGATTGCTGTCTGAACAGCCTCATTTAAGAGCTTTCTATGAAACTCAAGCTCTTCTGTCTGATTCCTATAATCTTCCCGCTCCGGCTGACACACCACCAGTTAGTGCATTCTTGTTCTTGACACTAACATCAGCGAGCTGAAAAGGTTACGGCTGAAATATATGAATTTTAAAATGTATTCAAGCCTCGTCAGTGTTGACCCCGGTACTCGTAGTTTTCAGCAGAATATAATTGGCTGAGAAAGATGATTCCTTTTCTGAACTCGACGACCGTTTTTTTTCTTTCTGAGTGTAAAAAAGTCGTCAACCCCTTGCTGCAAGTGTTTTTCATGATACAGAAGGGAAATGTGTGAAGATAATTTAACAGGACAGCTGGATCACAGAGGTGAGGCCAGTTAAAACCACACAGCGATGGGAAAGAGATGCAGGTGAAGCTCTGCAGAGCCGGCTGGTGCAACAAAAAACAGAGCCATCTACGATTAGAACGAGTATTTGTCTTATTTCTTAATGGTGCTGGAATATAAACTGCCATTGTTGTGAGGCACTAGTTCCATTAATGAAGAAGAGAGTTCCAGGTAGATTGTGACAACGGGGGGATGGTCTCATCCAGCGTTCACACTGCAAAAAATGATGCGTCGTAACTCGTTGGTATGCCATGAAATTAACGAGAAGTCAGCGCTGTTTTGTCACTTCAGTAACAGCACTTTTGTAGTTATTTTAACCCAAAACGTTCTTTAAAACCTAAGTATTTCACAATATGTTCCTAAACATAACTAAGTATTTCTCAATGTTCTCAACCGATCAAAGTAGTTTTGCTTCCTTAACCTAACTAAGCAGTTTCATGTGAAGACAGATGGTTATCTTAAAAATACTGTATTCATGTAACCAGCAAAAATTGACACGAATTGCTGGACTTTTGTAGGAAAACGCACGAAAAATTTGTAACTTATTTAAAATAAGATATCATACGAACCGTTTTATGACGATCCATTGAACCAAGATGATTTAAACCTGATGAGTACTGCTGCACTGGAGAGGCACAACATGTACGACAAGTTCCAGTCTGGGTTTCGCAGACAACACTCTACTGAAACCGCTCTCCTGAGGGTTTCAAATGACATTCTCATGTGTTCTGATGCAGGTGACTGCTCTGTGCTAGTTCTTCTGGACCTCAGTTCTGCATTCGACACTGTAGACCATAACATCCTGATTAAGAGGCTACGTGATTGGGTTGGCATATCTGGCATAGCGTTAGACTGGTTCACGTCTTACCTCAATGACAGAACTTTCAATGTCTCTGCGGGTGATTTTGTGTTACCTCTCCACTGTCTTGTGGCGTACCGCAGGGCTCGGTTCTGGGGCCTCTGTTATTTTCCCTTTATCTGTTACCTTTGGGACTGATTATAAAAAGTTATAATGTGTCCTATCATTTATATGCAGATGATATCCAACTCCATCTGTCATTCAAACCCAGCGAGGCCTTCACATTAACTAGGCTCCTGGACTGTGTCAATGCCATCAGAGACTGGACGGCAGAAAACTGCTTACAACATAACGACACTAAGATGGAGGTCCTAGTTATTTCTCCAGATGAGTTTGTCCCCATGATCAGGCAGAGTATTGGTCCACTCTCCTCTCCGATCTCTCCACTGGCTCCCTGTAGCATTTAGGATACACTTCAAAATTCTCACCATCACCTACAGAGCACTTCACGGTCAGGCTCCTACTTATGTAGCTGATCTACTTCACCCATATTCACCCGCCCGCACTCTCAGGTCAAATGCTCTAGGTCTTCTGTCAGTTCCACGCACACGATTTAAGACCCGTGGTGACCGAGCCTTTGAGGCAGTGGCGCCGAGGCTGTGGAATGCTCTGCCTGCGACTCTACGCCTCGCAGATTCTGTGAATACTTTTAAAAAACTGCTCAAAACCCACCTTTTTAGGCTGGCGTTTGAGAAACAACCCATGTCCTAGACCTGCTCTTAACATATGTTTTATTTTTTATTTTTTCTCTGTGTATGTGATTTATTGACCCTATGGTCACATTATGTTTTTTATGCTTTTAAATTTCTGCTCTGTTAAGCACTTTGTGATTTTATGTCTGTGAAAAGCGCTCTATAAATACATTATTATTATTATTATTATTATTATTATTATTATTATTATTATTTATGAGTAATCTTCATTTCACTTCTTGTGATGGAAACACAATTTTGAGACTCGACACCAAACTAAAAAGACTGGTTAAAAAGGGTGAGGCAGCGCGAGAAGGGGGATGGTAGTTTTAAGAAAACGAGGCTCACTTGACAGGCTGCACCTCGCAGGGCGTTATGGGTATTACCTGGGTTCAAAAGGGCTCGGCAGGCACCGGTGATGGAGCGCAGCGAGGCGGAAGGATGCGGCCGATTTGGCCCGGGGATCCCCGGCTTGACGGCCCTGTATGCTAATAGGAAGAGACTTACCAGACTCAGCATGGGGAGGAAGAAAGAAAGAAAGGAGGGACGGGAGAGGGAAGGAAAGAAAGCAGGGAGCCGGGGGGAGAAAAGGTCTCTTTGTAATGCTCTCGCCCTTGGCCAAGTATTTATCCGACTTAAAACCCCGCCTGATGCTAAAAGCGCTCCAGCGAGGACCCTCCTGGAGGCGAGGAGCTGCTTCCACACAATCCCCAAGACGAGTTTGGGTTTCACTGAGTGGATTGGAAGTCCTCCTCCTGACCCCCCCACCCCCTCCACCGCAGCACCACGTATCCAACTCTCCACAGAGGCCTGAGGAGGGGAGGAAAAGGGGAGGCGATGGGGAGAAGGAAGGTTTGATGAAAATGATGCCGGGAGGAAGGGGATAAGATGGTGGAGCTGGAGGGAAGGAGAGGACGAGAATTTAAATAAAAAGAGAAGTGGATAAGGGAAGGAAGGAAGCAAGCAAGCAGCTCAGGGTGTCGCCCCTCTGGCCCCTCGGCTGAGATGCCCTGATTAGTTTGGAAAGAAGGAGAGAAACAATGGGGATGGTGGAGGAGAAGGAGAGCCCTGTATTGTCTTGTTGGATGCCTTGGGAGGTTGTACTGTGTTCTCTCTCTCTCTCTCTCTCTCTCTCTCTCTCTCTCTCTCTCTCTCTCTCTCACGTTTTCTTTCTGAGGCATTCCCTCATTATATCAACCCTCTCACTTCCCTTTTCTCTCTTAAATTCCTCTGACTCATCAGGTTCAGCATTAGGCTGTGAACACTAAGTAGCCCAATTCTGGGGACGATGTGCTCCCTGATCATATCAATTACTTCACCTCCTCCTCTGAGGTCTCTCTCCCGTTTGTGGTTTTGTTACTTTGCAGGATAAACTACCAATCAGAGTTCAGTAAGATTTAGTAGAAAGTTCAGTCATGGGTTGAGGAAAAACTCACCAGGTTTCCATTTATAGATGTTTTTACTCATAACTCCTAAACTGTAGGAAGCAAAGTCATTTATTCCCTTTGACTAGTTTGTCCAACTAGATTGTGTCCACAGAGGTTTAATAACTAATCTTGACTAAATGTAAAGGTGCAGTAAACGGGATCCAGAGCATTAATATAGCAGCAAACCACTATTATCTATGTAAAGTTAAAGAGGAGTAACGTTGGTATCGGAGCTTCTCTGTGCTTCGTTGACATAGCCGGGCCGGCTGTGTGTGCATGTTAGTGCACGTGTGCGTAGACTTGATCAGCATTATTGTGTGAACCTGTTTGGGTTTGAATGTAAAGGATATTTATTTCTATGTAAAAGTCCTTGGCTGCTTTGACCGTCATCACTAGATGCATTTCTGCCTCCGTTGATTCACAGGAATGATGGTAGCTGCTTGTCATACAGAGTACTTGTGGTATTTGGACATTCATGTGTGTAAAAGTTTGGTGTTCTCTGAGTTTTACTTTGGAATATCTGGTCCTCTTGAGTCCATTTCTTTTTTGCAAAACTCAAAGATTTTCCGAGGACGTTTTTCAGCAGCGCCCTGCTTCATATTCATACTCTTCCTCTCGTTTCCTCCTGGCAGCTGGCCACGTCGTTTCCTCTGTTGATGGACATCTCAGCAGCAGCTTCAGAGGTTAAGCAGTGTGTTATTTGTTTAACAAATCCACCCATATGTTCCCATCTCGTCCAGGGATTATAGTCGCAGTGACCTTCTGTCTTCCTTTCTTTTTTAAAAACGTTGTCGGCCTCCTGTGTGCCTCGATACTGTAAGTGCATGACTGGTTGCAGTCGTCTGTCTGTCCTCTGGAGGTTGCATTACCAGCCACAGCCTCACAGTCGTCTTCTCTTGAATCACAACGCCGTCCTATCCTCAGCATCTTTCAGAAAGTCACGGCGTTACTCGTAACAGAATGCTAAACATGGCGGAGGGAGAGCGCTGGGCACCTTGGCGCCGTGAATAATAGATGTGAAGGAGACGAGTGTACTGTTCTTGCTTTTCCTTGCACTGTTTTCACCACAAGGTCTTTTGAGCAAAGTGTCTCCGTGAACACGGGTCTCGTCACCGAGACAAAGCAGACGATGTTTGGTTAAATCTGCTGCATGTGCAGCCGACGCAGTTGTTGAAGAGAAGCGGCATTAAGCGTCGTGATATTGACTCGTGAACTTGTCCAAAAGGTGTTTATATTTATTATGTATTTATTTATTGATTGATTTTGCTGCTGTTTTCCTTATGGTGCAAATTTAAAAAATGCACTCCAGGAATGTACTACTTGTGTGTTTCTTGTGTTACGGATGGGCTTCAACTGAATTTAGTTGTGTCTCTGTGTTGCATAATGACAGTAAATTATCCAAATTTATATAAACCGAAGGCTCATTATGTATTCGTAGATGCTTTAGTTCAGGGCATCTGACGTCTAGAAAGTAGCTTAATAACTGTACATTAAGATGGTGAGTTCTTGCAAAATCTGTTGCTGCATCCCAACACTGAACATGTCAACGCAGGCGAACAAGTTTCACTTAGTTTGTTAAAGCAGAATCACAGTCAGCTCTTAGTATCCCACAATGCATTGTTCAATAGAGCAAGAGGTGAATCTCACTCAGTCGTCCCTCCTGATAACCCTTAATTATCCACGATGTTTGCTTCCCTTGATTGTTGGAAAAGAGTATGCATCAGACCTTGGTTGTTCACTTCTAGAGCCTGAAATGGGTCAAGCTGTAAAACCCTGGCTCCTACACTTCCCAAAATGCAGCTCAGCAGTCTTTTTTTATACGATTCTCACAGAAATAAAAAGCTTTTAACTGTTTGTTTGTGATGAGTTTCCTACCTGAAGCTCCCAGACTTCCCTCTGACATGTGAGATCAGATCCACCCCTTTGAGACAGCTCGCCACCTGTAGAATAACTTCTGTTGGGGTTGGTAGTCGCCTGCTGAGGTGAGAGATGTAGATTGTGAAGACATTTAATGCCCAACTGGAGATCCGTGTCATATTGAAAGCCATTTCCTAGAAGGATTGACTGACACAACCTTTAACGAACCCGCCCGGCTCTGTCTTACACCCCGACATGCTGATCTCACCACGGCAGGAACCCAACTCGCACCCGCTGACAGATCACACTCGGCTGTTACTCTTCTACCTGTCGCATGCCGTGATTCTCCGACCAGAAAGAAGACATCAGCTGGATGGACAGATGAGCAGAGTGACGGTTCTCGGGGGAAGTCTGCTCTCCAGACGTTTAACGGCAGAGAGAATGGAAACCTCAATCCTCTCTCGCCTCCACCTGCCTCGCTAACATGTTGACATGGCCGTGGAGTGAAACCTCGTTACTCCTATTTGGGAGAGTTTACTTCTGCTTTTTTTACGGGAGTGATTTTTTTCAACTGTTATGAAAGATTTTCTCTGCTGGAAAATGCATCCAAACACGGCTGAAGAGTTGTCCATAAGAAGAGATGTTTTTGTACCAGACAAGAACAATCGGAGTAGATGAGCGTCCTGTATGATGCAGCTGAGCAGTTCATTCTCTGCTCGTGTCACAGTGATGCTCTGCTGAGCAGGACCGGCTGATGTTTGACTTCTAGATGGGAAGAAGAAGTACGTTTAAAGAGAGGTTGTTTGATTGCAACTGGCCAGTGTTTCAATTGAAACATCTGCATGAAAGTTTGGTTCTTCAGTGTGAATCCATAATGACTGTGATTCCCGTAAATTAGTGCGACGTATATAAAGAAACACCAAAGGGCAACTCGATCAAACAAACCTCTGAGCTAATGCTTCCTGCAAATCAAAGGTTTTGTTTAGTGCTTCCTGGAGTCCGAAAGAAAAACTGGCAACGAGAGTAAATGGGAATCGATGCCGCTGTACGAGTTGCTGAGAGTCAACATGCAGATATAGCGGCTTTTATCAACGTCATATTTCTTGGCAAATGATAACGGCAACAGCTTCTGTGTCAGCTGAAAAACTGACATTAATGAAGACAAAACCGCAGTTAAAAAATAAATGGCAGTGTATGATCGGACCGCGTCAGCAGGAAAAGTCCCTTGATCTCTTGCAATGTGTCGAGCTCTTAGGTTTGTAGTGTGCAAAGCCCTCATTACAAAGGTTTGATTGTTCAGCGGTGCAGAAACGATGAACCGATGAGGCGGCCGTCACCATCTTCATGGGTTTGGCTCCTGGTTTATGCTGTGGGGTCGTTGCTCGGCCTTTGTTTGGACCTGCATCAAACTATAAAAGTGCAGATCTTGCGAGGTGCGTCTGCAGTGACCACTGATGTTAATGTTTGATTCAATTAACAAAAAAAACACAATTTTCTAACCCCCTCCTTTTCTAGACTGCAAGCGTATCAGACTTTTATTTTCACCCACGTGCGCGCGTGTGTGTGTGTGTGTGTGTGTGTGTGTGTGTGTGTGTGTGTGTGTGTATGTACGTGTACAGTATGTGAGTTTACCAGAATATTAAAGCACAGTCATTGGCATGTATTAGTGGGGAAAAAACAAACTAAAAATCATTACCAACGATGAATTTCACAATTACAGCTGAGCCATAAATAATTGATATCAGTTTCACCTATTTTATGTTTTCTGTGTAAAATCACCCCAGGGGTTTGGTGTGGGTGTGGGTGTGGGTGGGTGGGTGGGTGGGGTGATTCACAGCCCATTTTCCATAATTATCACCAGTTGTAATCGCGGTGAATCTCTTCCCGCTCCTTCATTTCTGAAACTCAGTCGTTCCCACAGTGAAAAGCCTCTGAAGGAGGCAATCACTCCTATTTTTATTATAATTTTCTTGTAATTTCTGCTCTTGTAATTTACGGCGGAGCAGAAAAGTGTGTGGAGCCCACCGTCAGACGGATAGCGGTGGGGGATAATTGAATTAAGCAGGTGTGAGGAATGATAGATTGGTTGTTCTCAAGTATAATAGCTGACAGTGGGGGACAATTGGGCCACGCTGTGATTACCAACGAGTCTCAGAGTCTCTCTGTAACCTGTCTCACTCTCTGATCAGTCAGAAAGCCACTTCACGGAGCAGAGAGTGTGAATATGCCCTCAGATGTTTAGATCCCCCTCACATGTCTGCTAACCGGCGACCTCCGATCCTCCCCGAGCTAAAGTCAGATGTAACCGGGAGCTGGAAGGTCGATCAATGTCTGCAGCAGGCGTCATCTGATGCTCGCGCTCTGTGCGGGGCCGACTGGGGGCCGACTGACGGACCGTCAAGGACTCATCAAAGTAACACACTCTGCTCTGAAGGACTTTCACCCTGGAGACAGCTGTTTGTGTCCCGTGTGAAACCAAAAGTCAATGGTCACCTATTTGACCTTACTTTGGAGGTATTTGACTACGTAAGTTATGTTGCAAACGTAGTTGTTTGAAACCTAAACCACAATCTTTTTCTAAAGTAGTTCTGTTGCCTGAACAGGTTTCTGCCCTGCAGGCGCTCTGATCGCTCGTGTTGCTGGACATTATTGGACAACGTGCGAAAAATCATCGTATCCTCATGCAACGGTTCGTATGACATCATGCAAAAAGTTACTCCTTGCTGGACTTCCCGACAAAAGTCAAGCAACACCTGTCAATTTCCGCTCCTACATAAATAGTCTTTTCAAAATAAACCTTCCGTCTTCACAGGAAAATTCATTTAGAATTCGGAAAAGATTGTGAAATACTGAGTTACGTTTAGGAAAAGATTGTGTTTTGGGTTAAAATAACTACAGAACTGCTGTTATTGAAGTATGCAGGTTACGTGACAAAAACATCAACATTGACTTCTCGTATCTGTGTTTTTTTTTTTTTACAGGTCTATATTTGCAGGTGTGTGTGTCTGTGTGTGTGTGTGTGTGTGTGTACCAGAATATTAAAACACATTTATTTGCACTTGTTTGCAAGTGTGCTGAGTTGTCAGCATGCCTTTAGTGGAAAAGACGACTAAATACTAAAAACATTACCAGTGATGAATTTCACAATTGGAGCTCAGCCATAAATAGTTAATATCAGTTTCATCTATTTTGTGTGTGTGTGTGTGTGTGTGTGTGTGTGTGTGTGTGTGTGTGTGTGTGTGTGTGTGTGTGTGTGTGTGTGATTCACAGCCCATTTTCCATAATTATCTCCAGTGAATTTCTTCCCGCTCCTTCATTTCTGAACCTCAATCGTTCCCACAATGAAAAGCCTCTAAAGGAGGCAATCACTCCTATTTTTATTATAATTTTCTTTTAATTTCTGCTCTTGTAATTTGCGGCGGAGCAGAAAAAGTGTGTGGAGCAGTCAGACCGTCGGACCACTTTCTCCATCACGTGTGTTCCTGTGAGACCTCGTCCGCCTCAGGAAATATCCAAACCTAGCGGGGCTTTAAAGTGGGTTAGCTGATCTTTAAAACCTCCACTCTGTTCCACATTTCATTTGTCCATATCTGACTGCGACCGTGTGACCCAGCGTACAACAATCACTTTCCACAAATATTGACTGCTGTTCCACGGTCAACGTTAGCCCAGCGGTGAGCACAACTGGCTCTCACATGTTCCTCCTCACCTAAAAAGCATCTGTTTACCAGCCGCTTGTGGCTCAGTATTGTTCTTGGTTCTTCTGCAGGAGTCAGTTTGCATACATACAGAAAAGCCTTTAGCTGTCGTCATCGATAGCGTTCTAAAAGACAATTACAAAAACATGCAGAAAAGTACATTAAGGCAGAATATCTTACTTCAGTGTTCATATCGGCACTGTGAGGAGGAGAAAGTTCTCTTTTTTTCGAGCTTTTAAAAGACAGTTTCGTGACATTCTCGAGGGTCTGCACACTGGTGCATGTTATTGCTGAATTGTTTTCCTGATTCTATCAATAGATTTTAAAGCTCCCTACCGTCTGTAATGTAACATTACTTCCTGGTGTTTGTGGTTTAGGTGGCCACAGACATCCCCCCCCAAACCCAGACACACACACACACACACACACACACACACACACACACACACACACACACACACACACACACACACACCTGCAGCTCTAAAACAATAAGTAGTCTCTTAAGTTGACCTAATGAGAAGTAGAGGCTGGACTGTGACGAACGCCGGGACGCCTCTGCACATTCTTTCACTCGATACCTCTGTGGAGACAATCAGGCAGAATGTTTTTCTCACCCAGACAGAGCTTGGTGCACAATTACAACTTGTCAAAACAGATTTATAGAGGAGCTTTTCATATTTTTTGGGAGGTGTTTGGACTGTGATACGGCTGACTGGCTCTCTGAGCGTTTTGGCTGGCGGAGCGCGGTGTCCTGTTGGTGTGTTGTGATGCAGCCTGGACACCGACTTGGCTCACTGAGCAGCAAATGGACTGAGCTCTACGCGTCGTGATGGAGGTGGCTCCTCCAAACGCCTTGTTTTTACTCTGTTTATATTTTTGTTTGTTTGCGTAACAAATGTTGTGTTCAGGTTTTTTTATCTACAATAAAAAAAGGTTTGATGTGGGCAGCTCCATCTACTTAAAATAAACTAAAACCAAACATGAAGTCACACACTGTTTATCGTAATGTGCTCACGTCTAAATTCCAAATAATCTCCTGCTTCATTAGGTGTGAAAGTTGTCAATCAAACTCCGGAGTTTTTAGTTTCTTGTGTGAATGCAAAGCAAAAGCTTTGACAACAGATTTACACATAACCCCATAATATTGAAAGTCGGCACAGTATTATAGTTAAATGAAAAGTATTTGATACATATAAGCCTTGTGAATTTTTTCCATTATTTACACATTTATAGACGATTTAGTGTTTCTAGATCAGAAAACGCAACACGACTAAACAACTATTACAGTATTTATGGGTGTTCTCCCATGTTACTAACAGTGTTTCTATATCTGCTGCATTTAAATTCAACAGGTACGTCAGCCCGAGTCAAAGTATTCAGTATTAAACTGAGAGCGACAAATCCTCACATTTTAGGAGCCAGAAGAAGAGATTTTTGTTTTCTTTTCTTTTTGCATTTTTGCTTGATAAGTGATAGATTCAGATTATTTGAGAGTTAATGCACACAGCGTCTCAGACATCCAGTCCGTCTTCATTCCCGTTACTACATCTCAACAGATCCAAGTCAACAAGTTAACATAAACGTTTAAATGTGAAACATTTTTTTAATTACTGGATGCTGTTTTCTGTGGCTTCCCTTCTACCTTCAAAAAGATGAATATAAATCTCCTCACTTAACCTTCGATAAAAAGGCAAATAGGATCTTTCCGCCCAGTTCAGACTAGATTAAGTAGACTGGAGAGCTGGTAGTGTGAGCTTCAGTGTGTGCGTGCTACTGTACTGAGAGTGTTTGTGTGTGTGCTGCTTGTCTCTTCATGTAGGAGCGTCTTGATTGATATCTTCTGGGCTTCGGGCGGTGACACTCTGTCTCCTCCGTCTCACCTCCTGGACTGACAGATTTCTGTCCTGCTCACTCATTCGCTCTGACAAATCATCCTAAACTCCTCCCAAAACCTGAAGGGAAATAAACATGACACGGAGGAATGCGGCCTCTGGTCTCTCCTGATTTCCTGTAAGACACGGCTCCGTTATCATCGGAATTAAAACGATCATGCTTTCTTTGACCCCATCACCCCATTTGTAAACGTGTAGTTTTCATCCTGTCACAGAATTGTTTCATCATCCAGGGCTGCTCGTCTCATTTCGCCCCTTTAGGAGGAAGTAATGACTGGAGGATGGGGAAGTGAATCCTGGTGAAACATCCCTCATTGAGATCCTTGACATCACCTGGAAAGGATCAAAGAAAGAGGTTTTCAGACGGCTGTCAGGTTATTTGTGTCTTTCTGTTTTTACACAACAGAAACCGTTTCCTCTTCTGGTGACATCAGGATCCGGTTTATCATCAGACCTTCAGAAAGCTAAAGACAAACACACATTTCCCAAAGTTGCCACATTCCTTGGGTGGAGAAATATTAGAAGTAAATAGAAGGGGAATTAAAACACGTTTGTAAACAGCCAACGTATCCGCGTATGGCATCTTACGAAAAATTACTTATTTTTACTGTCATTATTTTTCCTGCATGTCAAGCAACAAGAGTCAGTTTCTGCTCGTTGCATGCAGTATTTTCAAAATAAACTTCCGTTTCCACAGGAAACAACTTGTTTAGGCAACAACACTACTTAGGTAGGTTCAGGAAAAGATTGTTGTTTGGGCTAAAATAACTACAGATGTGATGTTATGTGAGAAATAAATCAACGTTGAGTTCTCGTTTCACACGGGGAACGTTGGCCTTTGTGGGCTGTATTTGACTTCCCCGTTCATGGATAACATACGAAATGATCTTGTGGAATATTTACAGATTACGGTGCATTATTGTTCGTAGGTACAGCTACGAGCGCTGGATGAAAACAGCCTGAAACAGCAGACAAAAATCTAATCTTAAACTAATGTAAATGATAAATTAAGTGAGCAGCTACAACAAAATGCCACGCAGAAGAAGAGCTACAGAAGAGTGCATCTGATTATGGGATGTCCTTCAGAATAGATAAATAAATCAATCAATATAAACATTTTTAATTTGGTGTTTATTACCATTTACATAAGTACAGCTTATAGAAACATACCTTGTAATATAATGTAATGAATACAATGCTGCATTATTCTGTTCTGTCACAGATTAACGTTGCTGCACTTCTGGTTTAACACATCATTTGCTTTTCTAAACAAGTAGAAAACGTTCTTCAAACAGGAAGTGATGCACGTCTGCTTTCACCGAAAACGTCGGTTTGATTTAGTAGTTAAAACAAGAACAAAAAGAAAGAGACCAGAGATCTGAGTAGACGTCACAGACCGCCCACACGGGGTGACGTACAGGTGATGTGCACTAACACGGCGGTGATGAGCGCTTAGCAACAGTGTGGTGAAAAGAAGAAGAAGCTGCTGATGTCACACGACGATGAGACCAACCGATGATGATGATGGTGATCATTTAGATATATCTTCCTCAGAGAAGACTCTCTCTCTCCACTTGACGAGAGCCTCACTTTGACAGCGCCCGGTCCCCCCCCCCCCCCCAGGCTGCTCCATCAACTAATAAATATGAGGGAATAAAGCTCTTCATCTGCTCCCCGTCCTCATCACACAGAGACATATTTAGATAAATAGAGCCACGAGGGACATGTCAGATTACAAATATAGTATTGAAATGACAGCTTTAAACTGTAGCCCGAGTACTTTGAATGAACTGTTTTTTATAGTCCAAGCAGTGTGCTGTAGCTGGAGTATTTAGTTTTTTTATCAGGCTCAAGCTGCTACACAAATGTTCCCTTTTAACTATTTAACTACTAATCACTGGGTTCTTTAATCTGCCTTGTTTCTTGACTTTAACAGAACTTTGTTCTTGTTGCTGCTGTATCCTCTGTTGTGTGGTGTTCATGCTGAATTATTTATTGTGTTGACGTATAAAGGTCAAAATCCTTGATAGATGATAACGCATGTCTCCGTGACGATTCATCCAGAACACTCTTGGCTCTTCTGATCTGTGTCGACTTCATCAAAATGTAATTCCTGACTTTGGAAATTGTAGTTTAACACTTTGACAAAACGATTCACAGTTTATCATCCACTTACCTTTCAGAGGCAGTTGAGACAAACTGTCGTGGAGAGTTTGGACGTCATTGATCCATCTGAGGTTCTTCAAAGCCACCAGACTCTGTTGGAAAAAAACCTGTAATTTAACTTTCCAGAACATGCTGGTTTCTGGTCTACTGATGCCTTCATCGGTTAGTTTCTTTATGTTATTGTTTAGTTTGGATTCACCAAAGTCACATACTTAACAAAATAACTGTTTTTTCCCCCCAATGGAGTCTGGTAGTTTTCAATGTGAGCAAAGTTGATGGCTTGAGTTCTCTGAAAGTCTATCTATCTATCTATCTGAGCTGTAAATTTTAAGTGGCGACAAATTCCTAATATCATATTAGTAAATACCTTATTTCTTCTCAAGTGGGCCAAAATAAAACCATTGTATAAAAAACTATTCGTTAAGAAGTACAAGTACATTCTGACATGTTCACAACTAATGAACAATCCATTTACAAAACACCCTTAGACGTCTCGCAAACCTGTCAACAATTCATACATCCTCTGTATTTTTCTCCATGTTCAGTCTGATACCTTGAGCACTGAAAGGTGCTGTGAACACACCGAACAAAGTCCTCCAGTGGGCCTGATCGGATCCTTTGGCGGGCTGGTTTTGGCCCTCGGGCCGTATGTTTAACACCCCTGCCTTAAACACGTTTAGTTTTTTTAGATATCTCCACACTCTTCTTGTTAGAGGACTGAAACAAGTCAAACTTCCTCCAGCTCACCTGGATAAATGAACCGAACTAGAGGACGATTTGTCAAAGAGTTTGAACCTGACCACTTCAAACAGAGAAACTTCAGGAGGTCACACCTCTGTTTCTTTACGCTGAGGTGACATAAGTCAACCGCTGAGCCACCGAGTCGTCCAATTAGGAGTCTTTTGTTTGGTGGAGGTGAGAGCTGTGTGTCTCAGCTTTCAGTTCCAGAGCCGCGGTGTTGTCGGAGTCTTGAAAATGTCCTGGAAGGTCCTGGAAATGCTGAGCAGAGTTTATCTCACGCTACACTTTTCTGTCTGTAGCTTTTGTGTCTCATCCAAACTCTCTTTTTCCTGGTTGTCCTTCTTTGATTTGCTATTTTCCTCGTATACATACATACGCACACTTTATCTCAAACACAGACTTTTGTCCGTCCAACATTTTCCTCTCTTCCACACAACTCGCTTCCACTGTACTTTCAGCCCAATATCATGGCAGTTCGTGAAATAGTCACAAAATGCAATCTATTGTTTCTTGTACTAATTGTCTGTTTTTTTCATGTCGCTCACGACGAAAATGATGCCAATGGAAAATCAATTAGGATCCTTATCCGTGGTGGACACACAGATTAAATGAGCAACAGTCAGAGCAAGAGACGTACTTTTTAGTATCCCAAAAGACGACTTTTGGTGGGCGGAAGGGGAGGTGGACGGGTCCAACAAACAGGACTCTCAGCCAGAAGACCGTGTTCGACACCATGTTGTGGTTTTATGGTCGTGGTTTTGCCTAAATCAAGCGGTTTGTACGTAGTTATTTTAACCATGATGTTTGTCCTTAAACAACTAAAACGTACTTTCCTTTTTAATTTAATGTGTTACGATAAAAACGGACAATTCATGTCCCTGTACACGAAACCAATAGATATCATTTTGTTTATTTCACAGACTGCCGTTAGACTGTGTTGGTACTTTCCGTCTTCTTCACCACTCTTATTTTGTGGCTCATCTTCAGATCCCACCACCTCCCATCAATTCCCATTTTTCTACCCTATTATTTCTTCTCCTCCTGTCATTTGTATTTACTGGAAGGAGGCAGTGGAGGTTAAAAAAAACTATTTGGAGGTGAGGTCTCTATGGAAACAGAAGAGTACAGCAGCTGCAGGGAACAGAGGAGGCTGACGGATCGTCACAATTGCTTTAAATTGGAAAGATCTGTTCCTCCACTTGAACATCTCTTTAACAGTGGAAGCCGCCATTAGTAGAGCTCGTCATCTAGAAGACAATCATCTTCTTCCTACGTGCAGCGCTGCCGCTAACGAAGTCGGGTGACGTCGTTTAAAGAACCACCAAGTCGGGGTGGAAGGACGGGTAAAAAAGGACTTTCACCCAGCAGACCTCTGTTCATGTCCCGTGTGACTTATTGCAGGGTCATTTTCCAAATACAAAAATGTGTATTCGGTGGAAGCTTCGAAGCATCATTCATAACAGTGACGTTTGAATTTGGATCTGTGTGTTTGGAGAGGCTGAACCTTGCACCCTGTATTGAACTATTCATAGTATTATACTCCATACGACTGTGAAGGAGCGTTGTAAAGTCCAAAACTTCAAAAAAATCTTCGCTTCAATCCATGTTTGTTGGTGTTTTTCTTTCACAAACAACACTGAGGTAAAAGAGATGTTTGTTCTCTCCGTTGCTGCACACAAAGGGCGGCGGCACTGACCTGTTCGGTACAGCCCGCGTAGATATAGGACCTAACCACTCGTGTGATTGGTTGCTTTGGTTCCTCCAGCTTGTGATGGCTTTATAACTTCTATCAGCATGAAAGACCTTCAGGAGCTGAGTTATCTGACTGCACTACGGATCACATTGGGCAGATTTGTATTCATTAAGTGCTTTAACAGATTTATGTTTCACAATGATGAAAAAGTAAAAAAAATAGAAGCAAACTGACAATTATAGAACATGGGGCCTTTGGGTGTGTGAGAGTGGAAAAGAGAGAAATATTTAGGTTAATAAAAGGCTTTAATGAGGGCAACGAAAACAAAGAAGTGAGAAGAAGGTTTGAACCGAAGGGATAAGTGATCAAATGTGGAAAGAAAAACGACTCGTGTGTGTGTTTCCATCCCTCTCCAGCTCTGCTCTACGCCACCATCTTTGGAAACGTGACCACCATCTTCCAGCAGATGTACGCCAACACCAACCGCTACCACGAGATGCTCAACAACGTCCGGGACTTCCTGAAGCTCTACCAGGTCCCCAAGGGGCTCAGCGAGCGGGTCATGGACTACATCGTCTCCACCTGGTCCATGTCCAAAGGCATCGACACGGAGAAGGTGAGACTCCAGACGTTTTGTTCATCATCAAAAATATCACGACAGTCACGTCTTGTGATTGCAGTGATCTGATTTTGTACTAACGTCAACACTTCATATATGTGGAGTAATGTGAACCAGACCATTCAGTCCGGTTAAATCCTGTTTTAGCTTTTGTTTGTTTTCTACAGTTTACTTATTTATTATAGTTATTTATTGTACTGTCCACTTTAGTAGTTTTTTTGATTGCAAAAACATCAAGTCAAATGTGAGGATGCAGAATCTACATGGAGGATGTGCACTAACGTTACATTTGTTTTGTGTAATGTTACAGCTCACTTATACTAGATAGCCGTGTAAAGACAGAAAAAGAAATCTCAAACATAGCAAAACAAAACAAGAGACGTGAAGAAGGAAATAACCACAGAGTGCCTCGAAGGCAGCCACCGGTCACACGCTGCTGTGACCTAATTCACCCAAACACTCGCTGAGTCGTCACCTTTGACCCTCTGCACCACGATGACATCACACCTGCAGTTCTGAACACACGATTCACATCCTCAAATTATATTATATTATAAAAAGATGTTACGTTAATAAAGAACTGATTAGTGTGACTGGTGGCTGTGTTTCAGAACACGTCAGTGCTCCAAAGCTCTACTGCTGCTGATAACTTGCATGTAATGAATTAATTACAGTTGATAATCATGCAGTTAACTTCCGGCTGCTCTGCATTCCTCTGCATTGTTTGTTTGCTAGCTAGACAGTGTTCTACTTATCAGACAGTTGTAATATTACCTGCAGTGATTTGTAACAACTGTGTTGAACATTGGTTATTGTAATTGAACATACATTTTTATACGTCTGTAAAGTTGAGTCTGTCGTTTGGCAAAGACATTTAAATTAACTTTGGAAACAGACTTCAAGTTGTTCTTTGTGGAATTGGGACCCGGCCAATCATCACGCCGTGACCTTTGATGGCTGAGAGGAGGTTTGTGATGCTCTTAGATTTTATTGTCCAACACAAAGGCGCGAAACTTAATTTATTACGTCATAAAATCTCCTCTTTGAAAGGACTATTTCTCCATCTAATTGGTTTTTCTCAGCATTCTCCAGTTGACTTTCATGCTCTCTGTCTCTCTCCTTTTAGATCATAAGCGCCTCCTCCTCCCCCATCAATATCCATTTTCCAAGTTTTTCTTGGGATTATTATACACTCTTAAAGAGACATAAGCCGAGACTGCCCTCTGTATAAATACCTCGCAGCCAGAGCTGGGCCCAATTAGTGGATATATCTCGTCACTTTGGGAGCCGTTGCATTATACACAGTCAGCTGTTTATGCGAGTACACACCCAAAAGAAGACCGGAGGCTCTGAAAAGCATCTCGGTGCGACTAATATCCTCCACTTTAAATGGAGCAGAGGCCATTTTCAAAGAGTGTTGTGTTTTGATGCTGCAGAGGCTTTCAGATGTTTTATTGTCCTCCCCTTGGTTCGGTTTTGTTTGTATTTAATTAGGCGGGATTGGGAAAGACGGGATAATATTTTGTTTTTTTGTGTCTTGCCTAAATTTCACAGTTAATTAGGCTGGATCTCTGGATTTGTGTAATGAGCTGGACAAAGCGATTTACAATTTACAGACAACAGGCTTTTTTCGGGCACAAACTGGTATCCAGAGGGAGTTACTGAATGCAGCACAGCTGGATGGGGAATGAGGAGGGAGACGATTCCTCATTTGGAAGTTTAAGAGTATAAAACTCCTCATTACCTGCTAAAGCTTCTTCATCTCGCCACCAACAGACCTCCATCAAAGACTTCTGTCTCTCTGTCTTCCAGGTCTTATCCATCTGTCCCAAAGACATGCGCGCCGACATCTGTGTCCACCTCAACAGGAAGGTTCGTATCTATGGTTTCCTTAAAGACACAGCGCTTCACTGTATAGAGACGGATAGCGTGAGTTCTGTGTCTTGTCTGTTTGAAAAGTAGGGCGTAATAATGCAGTCAGCTCAGTTTGATGCATGTAAATACTTTTAAAGCCACTACTTTTATGTGTAGACATTGATTTTAGACTCCCGATGAAAGTTTTTGTTTGCAGACAAATTTGAAAATTATGACTTTCAATATAGTTTAAATAAAAACTGAGACTGTATAAAATGCCCAAAAACTTTAAACTTTCATTATTCTTACTGACATATTTTGAATAGCCTGTGCAAAGTACGAGTGCAGACTGAAAATTGACACGAGTTGATGAAAATGCACCAGAAATTGAGCAATAGCTTCTTGTAAAATATCATACAGCAGTTGTATGAAGGATATGTTGCTTACCTTTATAACACTATTGGTTACTATTCAGACAGAAAGTCTAATGGTTGCAGTTACATTTTCCAAACATCTGAATTGACCTCAAAACCCACATTAAACCTTTTTCAGACGAACAGGTTATTAATTTTCTGGAGTATCAGTTCCTTTGTGCATTCATGACATAACTAAATGCAGGTTAGACGCTCACTCGACTCATATGGGTCTCAAAACTTTGGTAGACTCAATCTGCTGAACTGGCTTTGAACAAAGGACACATTCGGTTGTGTAACTGTTCTGTGTAAAAACCATCTCCAATGACTCAGAATGCCTCGTACGGTGCCTCTAATATCGTTATTTATTCAGTGAAAGTACAAGTTAAAGAGAACCACGGCATTTCAATCAGAACTCTTTTCATAGTTTTTAAAATTACATTTATAGACAGAAATCCTTTGTTGATTACCAAACATTTGAACAGAAACAGGTGGATCTTTCAAAAGAAGCAGATGAGTTTGAACCAGATTTCTTTTGTCCTTACATTCCAAAAGTCCTGGTTTTCTGTTTCAAAGAGGCCCCGTCCCCCACATGTGTACCATGAATGTCCCCCACATGTGTACCATGAATGTCCCCCACATGTGKACCATGAATGTCCCCCACATGTGTACCATGAATGTCCCCCACATGTGGACCATGAATGTCCCCCACATGTGGACCATGAATGTCCCCCACATGTGGACCATGAATGAGCTGGGGAAAACAACACACATCAGAAAATACTTTGTAATAAAAAGTGAGAGAAAATGTAGTAAAAATGAATGCAAACATGGTGCTCCTTAAGCAGCCATTTAACTTTGTATAAGTTAGTCTGATAAAGTTTGATAACTAATTTCTTAAATAATGATTTAATAAAAAAAGAATGCTAATGAAATGCTAACAGGTCAGTAAAGATAAAAGAGTCTTTGGCTGGTTTTCTCTTTTTCTCCAGATGAAATGTGGTTGCTGGTTGAAGATGTGAGACTTGATGACTGAAAACATGAAATGCAAAATATCTTTGTTTCTCTTTTTGATGTAAAGCATCAGAAACCATCCAGGTTCTTACACAAAGTGTCTGCAGTTTAACAATGTCACGTTAGAGGATTTGGGGGATTTTCTTGGGAAACTTGAAACACTTCAGTCACATAAACAAAGATCCCAAATGAAGACAGTGAGGTTTGTAAGGCGACGTGGTTGCATGTGACGGATTATTTCCCGAGAGCTTCAGGCGATTTCTCCGTGAACCAGATGACGCCTCCACTGTTACTGCGATGGATTCTCTCACTGTGTGGAAGCTGTGTTTCATTTTGCACAGATTGGATTTCAGCAGATGGAAAGAAAATGTAGATTATTAAGAGGAAGACCTGTATGTTGCCTCTAAAGTCCTGAGAGGAGGCTGCAGTGTACCTTTCACTAGCAATCCAAACGTGTTGAATAAAAATCAATTTACTGAGAGCTCGATGTAAACAAACTGTAGCCATGGCTGGAAACAGGCGGCAACCTCCGGTTCTGCCGAACTTAAAAATGTGCATTCTCTCTAGTGTCCACCAGGGGGCGACTCCTCTGGTTGTATAGAAGTCTATGAGAAAATGACTCTACTTCTCTCTTGATGTATTACCTCAGTAAACATTGTAAACATGAGTTTTGTCAGGTGAAAGGATGTTTTGGGGTTACATAAATCAAAAAGGGTTCATCCTCTGGATAGCATGAATGTGGTTAGCAAGTATTCTTTGCACACAGCTAAAGCTTTGGTCGAATAGTAGATGGTCTTATAGTAGACTAGAGAACTACAAGAAACATAAAGGATCATCTTCCGTGGATCTTGAATATCAAGAGCTAATTTCATGACTCCTGTGCCTGTTGAGGTGGACAAAAGTTCAGTGCATGTCAATGAACACTCAATTTCAAACTAGACTATTAAACTAACTAATAAATACAAAAGCAACATAATACTCTTAACTCAGGGTCTACTTGCTTGTCTTTTTTGTGAGCTTTTAAAGCCAGTTTCTGTGTTTAAAGCTGCTGGTCAGCTGTTATCTAAAGGGTACTCAGAAATTGTGTCTTTTTGTTTTGTTTTATTTGTTCAACAAATTCAAAGCAGCAAGAGTCATTGGGATGTGAATAAAGTGTAAAGTTCAAACAATTATGAATTTGTCAAATTCAAGCGATGCACAGCATTTCAAACATTGTGCAGAAGTTCAATCTCATTGTACTCTTCATGGAAAGAACAAATGTCTCTAACCAGCGCTAAGCGGTTTTGTAATCAAGTCTCCGCAGCCTCAGTACAACGTTAAACAACAGGTAATGAATGTCAACTTCCTGCCCTCTCACTCAGGTGTTCAACGAACATCCTGCGTTCCGGTTAGCCAGCGACGGCTGCCTGCGCTCGCTGGCGGTGGAGTTTCAGACGACCCACTGCGCCCCCGGAGACCTGATCTTCCACGCCGGCGAGAGCGTTGACACCCTGTGCTTCGTCGTGTCGGGGTCACTGGAGGTCATTCAGGACGACGAGGTCATTGCCATCTTAGGTACGTGGACGTGTGGTTTAGTCTTTACTGAAGGGGAGAACGTGATTCAGTGCTGTTGAATAATCCTGTGTGTGTGTGTGTGTGTGTGTGTGTGTGTGTGTGTGTGTGTGTGTGGATTATTCAGGAATCAATTGATTTATTGGATTAATTAAGAGAAAATATCATTGTACATTGTAAATGACGTTGGGTTTTGGACTGTTGGTTGGACGAAACAAGACATTTGAAGACTTCTTGGGTTCTGGGAAGACCTTTTTTTGTCATTTTCTCTTTTACAGACAAAACTAATTGTTAGCTGCAGCCGTACTGTGGATTCGATGCGGTGAAATCAACTGTTTTGTTGTGCAGCATTGAAACATCCACAGTGAAAAAGCTTATGACTCATAAGGAAGGAGGAGAAGATAAATGGCCGGTTCAAAGACCTATAATAAGCAGTAGGTGCTAAATCGTCATTGATTCATTCAGGAGATAAAATAATCATTAAAACATGATGTGTTTGTGTCTTGGGCAGCTCGTGAAGACCTGAGAGATGATGTCATAGTCCAGCACATTAGATTAATGAAATACGTCACAATAAAGCAAAAGAGAAACAAATAAAATACTTAGATTTGACAAAAACAGCGTCTGTTGTTTAGTTTGAGGCTGTTTGAGAGAAGAACAACCAGCTAAAGGGCGAATGTGTCGAACATTTTAACTCCAAATTGTCACGTTTATAGAAAGCAAGAAAAGCTGTCGTGTCGTTCCTCTTTGGTTGTTTATTGTGACGCATTTTGGGGTTTTCAAGGGTTTTCATAATCCTGTCAGGTCAGAAAACTTGCTTTTTAAAAATGTAAACGCTGCTTACGCAGAAAGAATGAAAGCTGAGTCACCAGCAGTCAGCTGACGTCGTTTCTGTGTCAAAGTGTCAAATGCAAACAGTTCGACTCTTATCTGCCTCCGTACATATTGCTCTCTGCAGCCTCGTACTGTAATATTCACGAGGAGGAGAAGAACGAGGGAAGTGGAGAAGGAAGCTGACGGAGATGGTGTCGAGAAACTGCTTTTTTTTTAACCGAGACGAGCACAGACGGCATTGATGGCTGCATTAGCCAGTGTAGTGCACATTCTCATCACCATCAGCAGGCCCCAGATGAGCGTTTACTGACACAGAAGAACAAGAAGGAAAGATTATTATTATTACAACAGAGAGCGAGTGCAAAGCTGCACACGCATCGTTTGGAGATGGAAGCTGTTGTATTGAAACTCACTCAAACTTTACTTCGGTCGCTGTTGTTGTGAAATTTAAAACTGGTGCAACTTACTAGCTCATGGCAGAACAATTCTCTTTATTTTCTATACATTCAGGGTTGGTTTCCAGTTATGTTTGTTTATTTGTTTGTGCATGCGTGTTTAAAATCCAGCTAACAACACGGTGCAGCATGTGGTCTTCCTCTCCACATTGCTGCCTTCTGCAGGTGGCTGAAACATCAGTTTTGTTTCATCTAGGCTACTCATGAAATACATTGCAAATACATATTTTATTTTTCTATTTCATTGTGGATAGGCCATTTTATCTATAATAAATCAGTGTTGCATTATAATGGAAGATGGTGATCAAGGACGGTACACGTAGAAACGGCTGCAGCCACAGATTGCAGCAGGATTATGATCTGCTTATTATGATGCTAGTTGCTGGCATGCGAGATAGTGATCCGTTATGTTGGAGCCATAGTGAGAATCAGCTGCAGGTTATAATCTGTGAAAATAGACAAAATGGGGAAAAAAAGGATAAAAGAATGTGAAGAGGAAAAGAAAAATATCATCGCAGAGAATAAATATTGTTGGGAAGGGACATCGTTTTTTAAAAAGTGGGAGACACGATATGAGGGAGATATAAGAGGAAGAGAGGGAGGCAGAGTGAAAGCATGACAGAGTGAGCCCTCCCCTTTGTGTTTCCTCCTCACTTCCTCAACTTCATTAGGAGGCTGAGTCAGGCGAGGCAGCAGTCTGAGGTTCATAAAGAGCATATTAGATGTGTGATGAACTGCTTCATCACACCAAGGACGTTAATGGATGAATCGTCAGCCAGTTGTCATTAGGAGCTGCTGTTGCATATATCTGCCGCTGTTACATACGTATGTTGATGCTATGCTTTATTTATATTTTAAGTAAGTTGCATTTTGAATGGAGGACTTTTACTTGCAACAGAGTATCTTGCACTATGTTCTAGTAAATGTGTTGTATAAAAAGTCACACTCGCAACACATGGAAATAAGAGAGGCTCACTGAGGACGGTTTCCACCTCGGCTAACGGTCGCGCCAAGTTTACGGCACGTAAACGGCACGGGGTGCCGTGAGGCTGACATGGACACTTTCACTTTCCCAGACAAACTAAAGCCAGTTGCTGCGCAGCCAGCCCATTTGTTGAGGAGTGTAAAAATATTTCTGGGTTATTATGAAACAGTGGCGGGACAAAATACACTTTGGCAGGCCGCCGCCATCTTGGTAATTAATGGGAAACACTGAAACACTCCCAAAAACAGCTAAATAAGAATACACAGGCAGAGTCAGAGTCTGTTATTTTTGAATGAGTCTATACATGGGTTTGTTTTTAGGAAAATCCTACACATTGTGCAGTTAATTCTGATGCGTTTCCTCCAAATTGTGCGGCTCGCATTCTGAATTCATTGGGCTTCGGGCGTTTTCAGTGCTCAGCATCATCAAAGTCACACAGAGAGAAGCGTGTGGTTCTCTGCAGGGAGGCGAGGAAGCTCTTCCAGTCTCCTGTTGAGGAACATTAACTTTAGGTGATATACCAGCTGCCACTTCTGGACAACATTCACCAAAGCTGAGGCCCACACTCTTCAATGTGAGGTGGAATTTAATGCTTCACAAATGCACTATTTCGAAAGAAAGTTTGCAGAAAGATTTTGGGAAACTGCATCAAAGATGAGTGGCAGTAATGTTACAGCTGATTCATTCATCACACATTTTATTTAATTTCTTTGCAAAATGTTGTTGCTTCACTCAATGATTTCCAAACAATTTTGTACCGTCGACCCTCTCAGATACGTATATATTGGAGCCCATGCCTTATTGAATAAGAAAGTAGTGGTCAGTTTTTTATACTGTACATCAACTGAAAAGAGATTCAGGCCTTTATGTCGTTTTTTTATTTTTAAATCTGGTTTATTTGTTGATATTCTGAGCTGCTCCTGTTTGCTGTCAGTTTACTGCTGTTAGTGCAGAGTCAACACTGTTTCATATGAAAAGACTTCGGAGCCCCTCGAGGGAGCACCCTCCTCTGTGAGGTGTTTAACATCTGGAAGTGACCAGTTTCATTAACAGCAGCCTGATATGATGAAATCACAGCAAAGTGGAGCAGATGAATGAAGCCGCTGGATGTGAGAATGAAGAATCGAGAACAGCATAGTGTTGAATATGACATGAATGATACCTTGTTGTTTCAGGCTACTGATGGGTTTCATGCTGTGGAAATGAAGATTGGAAATAGATTTTTAAATATCATATATTTTTGGGGTTTTCGACCGTTAGAGTTTTTTGGGGGGAGCTTTACCTCAACCGGTGTGAGGGTTTAAGGACAGAGGATGTTGTGTTCTAAAGATTTGTGATATTGAGCTATGAAGACAGGAATGAATTGACTTTTGACAGAAATATCTCACCAACTGTCGGATGGATAGCCATGAATCTTTGTACAGACATTTCAGTTTGCAGAGGATGAAACCGAATATGTTTTGGTGAATATGTCAAAATAATTGCATTCTCATCAGCATTATCTGTAATTTGTGTCCAATGCTAATTAGCAAATGTTAGCATGCTGAAAAGCTAAACTAAGATGGTGACCAATGCTAGACATATAGCCTCGTAGAGATCTGCATGTTAGGATTGTCATTTTGAGCATGTTAGCGTGCTGATCTTAGCATTTAGCTCAAGGCACTGCTGTACCTAAGTACATCCTGACTCCCAGCCTTGTTCAACCCAGCCTTTTCGAACTGACCACACCCCTGGCTGTTAAGAGATTCATCCATTATTTAAGTACCACATTTTATTTTAGAATTTATTGAAAGTTTTGTCAAACAAGTTCAGCTGTGAGGATAACATCCGCTGAGGAGAGACCAGCAGAAGGAAAACAGGTTGCTTATTTTCTTATAAACCCTTAAAAATCTCTCAAGGACCCTTTGGGGTCGATAGCCTCCATTTTGGGGGAAACGACTAATTGGATAGCTTGCAAGTTGTTGTCAAACTTTATACGAAGCAACTTGGTTCGGTTTAGGCAACAAAACGACTTTGTTAGTTTAAGAAAAAGATCATCGTTAAAATACGTACCTTTGCTAAATAAGTCAACTCCCTCTTTTGGTTTACGTAGGGGACACAAACACTGGTGTCCAGGGTGAAAGTCCTGTGTCTTCCTCTTGTCCTCCTGCCATTACTCCGGCAGGCTGGTCTCGTACAGCATTTGTTGCAAAACCTACGAAAAGTAATATGCCGTAATTCATAGATGCATAATACACAAACTTATTATTGTATTGTCAAGTGACTTGCGCACTTCAGTAACAAGACTAATTTGAACCCAAACGACAATCTTTTCCTAAACCTAACTGAGATGTTTCTTGTCAAGACGGAAGTTTATTAAAAAAAATACCGTTTGCATGTAACGATCGGAAATTGACACGTGTTGCTGGTTTTCATAGGAAAATGCATGAAAAATTACTTATTGTAAGATATCATACCAACCTTCGTATGAGGAGACATTGACTCTGGCCACGTAGAGCATGATAGTTTAAAGCGACTGACCGATCAGTCAAAGCCTCGGCAGTGAGAATGATGTGAAGGGAAAGCACGAGAAGAGTTTGTCTGAGTTCACAGCATCAAAGGAGGCTTCTCTCTTAACACTTCCCTCCTCTAAAGTTTTCCTTTTCCTCGTGACAGCCGTTCCGTTTTCAGCCAACTTCCTTTTTTTTAACTCTTGTGCTGAGGAGTAGAAGGAAGTCCTGCCAGAACCAGAGCTCATGTTGGGAAACAAGAGAAATAAAAAGAGAGAGAGAGACAACAGGTACAATAAAAGAACAAATATTCTTTCATCATCTGTCACGTCACACTGATTTACATTTACAAGCTGCCATTTGTCATTGTTTGAAATGTAGTTTGAGGATGGACACACAAGAACAGTAGCATGTTGGAAAAGTGCTGAAGTTTTGTTTCTTTGTGAAAGGATATATTATTATAAGGAGACATTGAAAGATGGACTTCTTCTTTTCTGCAGGGATTTCAAAAAATTTGGTGGTGTTTTTTTCAGTGGTTACATTATGGACTGAGTTCTTTCTGGGGAGAGTTCGGCGTCTTGAAGTTGTTTTGTTGTTGTAACATCAGTGGAAGTATTTTCTATGTTTAGCATTACCTAATGGTATTAGCTTTTTTGTACTGGCTCATTTTCAAATGAGCAAACATTAGTGTGTCAAGTGTTGCATCTTAACACGGCAGTGTCTGAGTTACCGTTAGCTGGTATACCTCGTCTAATGAGCTGAAATGTCCTAAACTGACCACCGTACATGACAATAAACTGTTTTGGTTTTCGGAAAAAACAACATGATATTGCATACATGAATGTTCCCACATACATGCATTTACTATCGGTGCATACAGAGAATTAGTAGGCATGTAAGACTGTAATGTATTGTAATGTAGGCATGTAGCTCCATCCAATCATACGCTAACGCGTATGATAAAGTCTGATAAAGGGACGAATGGCCTGACGATTTTACCAACAACTTACCTACATTTGCTAGGTGACGGGTGCCAATTTCAGACCCTGCACACACACCTACAGACACACACATGCACACGCTGAGGGAGGGGGAGAAGAGTAAAAGGAGGAGGCAGGAATGTTTTGTGGTTCTCACCGGGTCAAATTATCTTTTTCTCGTTTCCAAACACATTAAGTGTGTGGAAGAAAGAAAAAGAGGAGGGGGCAAGATGAGATGGAGGAGGAGAAAGGGGGTTTGTTGAAGAGAGGATGGACCCTCAGTAGAAGGAACAGATGGTGTAAAAATAAGAGGTGACTTGCAAGGGAAGGATGAAGAAACAAAGGTTTGGAAAGAGGATAACGACAAAAGATGGACAGTAATAAAAAGAGGGAAACAGAGAAGGGAAAGGTTAAAATGATGGAGGAAGCGATCAGGAGAATTTGAGAGAGAAAGGATTGGGGGGGGGGGGGTGAGGCAAAGTAAGGCGCGGGAGACGATGGAGGAAGAAGAAGAAGAGGATGGAGGAAGAGTGTGCCGGTTGCGGTTTTTAAAGCCACTGATTTCCCCAGGCTGAGGAGTGAGGCTGCTCCCCGAGGCTGTAACACACTCTGCTCTCATTAGTGTCCAAAGGCATCCGGTTCTCTCTCTCACACACACACACACACACACACACACTACGTACATGTAGGCATGCCAGTGTGTATTTTCTTATTATGGCTCCTTAAAGTCTCCATGTACCAGCTGTGGAAAATGAGTTTTCTCTTGAGAGGACAATAAAGTATCTGAATGCACAAACGCATACGACATCTTGTGCAGATCAACCCACAAAAAAAACCCACAATATTTTTCCCACAGCACCAAGGCAATCCTGTGGTACCTGCGGTAAATACTCATAAGTAATAATAAGCCTCTCATTTCCCATCATCAATCAGGCTTACTGCGTCCTGTTACCGAACTCATTCAGCAGCGATGGGGAGGCAGCTGAGACGTGCAACAGTGAGAGTAGATTTAAGAGTCAGTGATGCTGCTGCTTCATATTGGCAGCAGCCAGTGAACAGTCAATACTGGTTTCTGTCAAGGAAGTAGCGACCAGGTTGTTTGTTACAAATAAAATACGTGTAACTCGAGATCAGTTTGTCAAAAGGTCAGAGCGACACGCTTCCATGCTGGATGATCAATAGAGAGCTGCGGGGATGACTTACTGTACAGGAAGTTAGCATCACTGGTTCCCTCCACAAAACACCGATGGGATTGTATTTTAGATTATTCCTGAAATAAATCTCTGAGGCAAACAAACATTTATGATGCTTCCAGGTTTAGTTCATCAAGATAATCTTCACTTAAAGGAACTCCACCTCGG
>NW_022280099.1:610445-627007 GCF_004355925.1 Anarrhichthys ocellatus | reverse complement strand
ACGTCAAGGTGTCAGAGCTGCGTTCAAGGGGGCTGGACTTAAAGAAGGTTTGATTGTCAGAGTTTACCAAAGTTAAACTTGTAGAAATATCATCATTATGTTGTTGTTCTTTATCATGATGTGAGATCTATTGAAGAGTTTTAGGATGTTGCTTTTGGGGCTTTAGTTTTTGCATCTTGTTCCCGGGATTTTTTAACTACGCTCCTTATGAGAAATGATTTATATTAATGTGAGAATGACCCGACACTGCCTGAAGTACCGCTTTAATCCAAACCAGCTGCATCCATTAGGCTATTAAGCTGTTTCACATCATGGGTTGAATATCCATGTAGGGCTACTGTATCTTGGATTGTTTAAACCATCCGTTATAGCCTATTAAATGTGCTAAAATCATATTTACAAAAGAAATATTCAATCACTTTTCCCTTTCGGCGTTGTCTCGGGTTTATTTTTAGTTGAAAGTCGTCTGTTTCTATCAAAGCTCGGATAAATTGTTGGCCGTCTGGCAGTGACGGCACAGCTGGATGGAGAGACGACCACACACCATCAGACCTTTAGCCTGAATTATTTATTGATGATTTTTCTTTGCTCCTGCTCTCGAGAAAATTCACTCACACTCTTTTCTTTTGCCAAAAATGATGAGCTGATTAATTTCTTAATCCATTATTCATGTTTGGTTATGAGAAGGGGAATTCAGTCTGGCCTTCTATTCACACAGCAATATGTTCTGGCCCAGCAGGCAGTATGTCAGCGGTGAACAGGAGGAGATGAGGCTGCAACCACATACGAGTCTGCCTGCATTACAACAATCCAGTGACAGGAATCAGTGTGGGGCTGTTTAGATGTGGAATACTTTAGAGGAGGAATAGATTGAGTGTCGGTTAAATGATGATAGGTGTTTTTTTGAAAGAGAAATTATTTTAACATGTCGTAACGTAGCGCTGCTTTTTATGAGCATCTTAAGACTCGGATATCGTCCTTTGAAACTGACTCTTATCACTTCATATAAAAGTATCCTTTGTCTTTTTTTTTTTTGACAATGTTTTGTACCAAACAGGATGCACCGTTTTTCTAACGGATTTCTGGATAAACACCGTTGTAACAATTGGACAAGCTGCTTATGCTATCGGGCTTCGGGCTACAGCTTCTTAGTTAAACGGTTGGTCTCTTATTTATTTAGTTTTTGATATCGTTCTGTAGCCTTCCACTGGTATTAATTATGTATTCAAATCTGAATATTACAATTTTTGTAGCAGTACGTATGTTTTGGCATCAAAATGCTGTTTTCCAAAGCCCTTCTGAAAACGTTCTCCCACGTGACCTGCCGTATGTTTCTGCATGATGACGTTCTACATGTGTCCTTATCCACAGACAGTGTGCATCCTACAGTAGCTTAGACGGAAGTTGTTATGCTCCCATTTTGGAGACGGGAGTACCGGCACGGGCGCTATGCAAATGAACTGCTGTGGACACCACGCTAGTTCGGATCCGAAACCCGAAAGTCACACAATAACACAAACAAACTAAGCGATGGATTCAGCGGTAGACCAGCAACTCCTCTGTTCTGTGAGGTCAAATTACTGTTTTTGTCAAAGGAGTCTTGTGGCTTTGAAGACTGAGATATAACAGCTTCAGTTCCCTGTCGGTAAATGTTGTCTGACAGCGAGGTAAAGCCATGAAATATTGTAAATCTAGCGTCCCCTCAATTGTTATAGATTTTTTTTAGGTTGTACTTTTTTAGCTAAAATATGTTTTTCTAGCTCTTACCACTCTCTCAAAAGGCACAAGACTCCATTGACAAAAACGGTAATTTTACTTTGCGTTTCCTTTTGTAAAACCTGGAAAAGAACGCAGATGGACCCGCCCTGAAACATACCGATATGAGAGTGGTATCAATCTTCTCATTTAACTTTCAACAAGGAAGCTAATAAGCTCAGCTAAAGCTAGCACTTAAAACTAGTCGATCCGTGATGGTGGAGATTCTGGGGGATTGAAGTGAGGCCTTCATTGTCGGGTCGTGCGAATAAATCCAGAGCCATAACCGTCCAGTATCGATGTTAAAATGAGTTATTATGTAACTCTGGTGCTATGAATCATAGATGACCACCAGGTGTTTTATCTTGACATCAACATGTCAGGAAGTAGATGCGAGTTTGATTGTATTTTTTACATTTTGTGAAGGTGGTACATGTTATTTGTAGTTATTATTTATTATTTCACTACTGCAACTAACTGTCTTATAAATCCATGTGGGCTTTGCACTTATAGTGCATGACACAAACTACTGCTTTCACACATTTTTAAGAAACATTCCATGACCGCGTTTGCATATTCATTTTGGGGAATAAAAGATTTTTACAAATGAACTCGTGGTCTTAATCTCATATAAGATGCATCTTTTATTCATCCCAAGGGAAACACTGCCCATATGTTGTGGAGACGAGACGCAGAAGCATGATTAATACATCAGTTATCTTAACTAATGATCTCATTAGCATAAGTGGTTATGATTAATATCACGCTGCTGATCACGTTGGGACTTTTAGGAAGATCAAGTTTCTTTTGTTGACGACAGAATGAGTCACTCAACTTTTTTTTCCCCCCCGACAGTGAACATATTTATGTAGATCTCATTAATCATTCATCAGTTAATGTCTGAAACTGGAAAAAAGTGTCAGACATATTGCATCGTAGCTGTTTATGTGTGGCAGGGACCACATTTGTACAGAGTGTGGAACTACTATAATAATTTAAATGGGTGCTCCACATGCTGGTAGTAGTCCTTCTAATCCAATGAGGCATTGATGCTGCTGTTGGTGGATCAGTGTCACAGCAGCTGTGTAACTTTCTCCACCCGCTCAGTTTTCCGAGATATGGTGACAACAGCAGCATCAGCACACCAGCTGAAAGTATCAGCCGGAGATTGCTGGACCGACATGTGGTGAGCTGCAAGGCAAGATAAAGCAATATACACACACACACACACACGACCGGCCACAGGCAATTTATTTTCCTGCTGATGGCGGACGCAGCATTTAGTCTCATCTGCACATTTGTCAGAATGTTAACTATAAGTTGATCCTCATGTAGACCAACTGAATGTTTAACTGAGTTTATTTTAAACCTTTAAACCTGCTTCTGTATGGATAAACACAATTGACCCTTTCTAAGTCCCGCCCCTTTTCGCTTTGTGTTCTATCAGTTGAGCAAGCTGGGAACCTGGCAGAACCTGGCAGAACCTCGGTTGCACTTGATTTCACTTGATTTATTACCTTAGTAAACATTGTAAACATGAGTTTATGGTCTCAATCTCTAGTTTCAAGTCTTCTTCAATACAGCATGATGTTCATTTAGTACATTATGGTCCATTTAGAGTCAAACAGTACATGCCAGTACACCAGAGAGGGTACATGAGTGTTTTTGTCAGTTTCCGTGTGAAACGGCGTACATCAAACAATTAGCACCCCCCCCCGAGGAGTCAGGCAGAATATAATGAGTAATGGTTCCTGTTGTGGGTGTGACGACAAGGGTCACGACACCGATTCATCCATCTCTGCTCAGCCAATCGCAAAGCTCCTCGCTGCGGTTCCTCTCACCCCAGTGTAAGTGTCGCACTCGGTGCACACAGCCGCCACCTCTGAGACCTGCGTCCACGTCCATGAGGCTAATTGGCAAAGAGCTGCTGGTCTCTGGGGACCTCATTCAAGACGAGTCCTTCTGCCTGAGTCACCGGGTGGGGGATGAGATCCACTTACTTACACACACACACACACACACACTCTGTCGGCATTTTAGCGACAGCATGACGCCTCTTACTCAGAGTGTTGTGACAGCTTTGACTGCTTTTCGTCAAATCGTATCCAGGTCAGCTCAGGAAAACGCTGAGTTGATGGTTCATGGCAGGTTTGACACAGATTTGAGTCCTTATTAGCTCAGATTTGACCTGTTTTACGTGTTACAACCAGAATGCAACTGGATCTCTTCAGGGGGGAAAAGTGATGTATAATTACAATTATATTCAATCACCGATTGGTAGATGGTGCACTCCAAGTGAAATACTTTCTGAGTTTTCATCCTAACAGTTCAAATCTTTAGCACTTCTGTAGAAAAGAAGAGAATGGAGGTATGTTGCTGCAGGTTTATTGATGTAAATATGGGGACTGATTTCTACATTTTTCAGCTTTATTATTGGCAAGTGTTTCATTTTCCATCATATTTTCCATTAACTTCAGCAGTCCATCACTGTTATATTAATTCTAGTGCTGTCACAATATCAGATTTTCGCTTCACGGTTACGGCCAAAAGAAAAAGAACAACTTTTCTATTTCCTGCAGAAAATTGTGAAAGAAGATATTAACTGCTTTTAGTCAAATTTAACTTTGTTTACGGTGCGTTTTGTCTCTTTTTTTGGCAAATAAATACAATAACAATATGAGCGAGGGGAGGTGGAGAGAGTCTGTAACCATAACTGTTAATATGAATGATTTAAGAGGTGCCAGAGTATCTACATGATTATTAACATTTCACTTTTTAAATATTGAGTTATCCTCAATACTGGTATATTGCTACACCCCTAGTTCTCTTTATGTCTGTTTTCTCTTATTTTAAAGCATTTTTTGTGTGGAAGGTTCTAAACAAATACAGTGTACTGTTAGTATTAATATATTATTGAAAAATATATAATTTATTTCTCTATTTCGTGCTTCACCTGGTTCTGCCGTTTAGTTGAAAAAGCTCTCGGATCAGTGCCTTCGGATGAGACGCAGCAGCTTTTGGCGACGTGTGACGCGTCTGACGCTGCTCATAATTATGATTCTTCATCCTCTTATTATTGTGGCGTTGCCCTGGAGACGCTCACAAGTGTAAACAAGCGTTGATCTGCTGCGGGTGATTAGCATTTAGGGAATATATATGCTGGCAGTTGATAAGTCAAGTGTCCAGGTGGCTGCGGTCGGTTTGAAACCGACAGAGGGAGAGCAGATCAGAGTGCTTCAAGCGCTGCTAGATACAAGGAAATAGCAACTTCCTTCTGTAAAATCTGTTTAACTGCTTTATTCACCTGAAAGAACGCGTGCGGCACGCGTGCGGCCCTCCTCACGCACGTTGCTCTGACTTTACATGCCACCACCGGCCTTTCTTCCTCTCATTCGTCGCACCACTTTATTGTTCAGTCGACTCTTGTCATCCCAGTGTTCATGAACACCAGACGGTGCATCAGGTCTGCTGTGAGTCACACTTTAAAAACATGTCTATATATACATTTCCTTTTTCTCCGCCGTGTCTCGCTCCTTTTCATTCCACTCGGATGAAGTCGGGTCTGAGGCTGGACCTGTTCACCGGTTCTTTGCACGGTGCACATGGGGAAATCAGCAGCTCTGGTTGCTAAGGACTTGGCCAGGTAAAAAAGGGTTGCTAAGGACAGAAAAAGATGCGAGGACGTCTGTGCTTCATGCAGAGGATGGTTTATGGTTGATGCTTTACAGTCAGCGCACTGTGTGGATTTCTGACCAGCTAATCATCCTGTAATTCATCAGCGTCACACAAACCGCCTTCTTCAAACCTTCGCTTTATATTCTAACACTACTAACAGTGTGTGTGTGTGTGTGTGTGTGTGTGTGTGTGTGTGTGTGTGTGTGTGTGTGTGTCGTGTTGGTCCATGTTCTTTAATGTCCTCTCTCGATCAGCACATGCCAGCTACTGTACCTTCACTTCCTTCTTCTTCTTCTGTGGTGTTGTCACAGTAGATACGAACAAACTGTAAAGGTAAAAATAAAATGAGAAGACGCATTCCTTAGTGAGCTGAAGCTTGAGAGACTAACTTTATCGCACACACGCATCACTAAAGTCCAGGGCAGCGCTCCACAGTGACTTGATGTACTTGTGTTTTGGTTCGTGTCGGAGAATCAGAGGTTTGTACGAAGGACTCGCTGCGAGTTTGACCGCGGAATCGTTTGTTTATTCGTCTCACCGCTACATGAACTTTTTCGTCTACCGTGGCTGAAATAACCACTATTGCTGCTTTGTACATGTTGAAGTCCCAGATACGTCGGAGGTAATACGGTTTGTTCGGCTGTACGTTTCAGGTTGTGTGTTCGTAATTCATGTAATCTCATCACAGTTGTATTTAGATAGTTTTACTTAAGTGTGTTCGGCTGTTAATTACATTCCTAAAACCACAAATCACGTCTTGATGGTGTCTTGTTTTGTCCAACCAACGGCCCCAAAACCCCAAAAATATTCTGTTCACATGCAGCAAATCGGATCAATGCTGAACTACCTGGAATTTGATACAATAATGTTCATCATGTGTCCTGTAAAAACGCCTTAAACCATTAAACAATCATCAAAGTATATGCCGTTTAATTTTCTGTCGATAGTGAATTGAGTAAATGCATGTTTTGCATATGAGGTGAATCTAAAGCATCCTAGTTAATGATTGGACTCTGGTCAGTTTAGCTTCGAGGTGTCTTCTTCATCAAACAGCTGAACGATAATTAAATCTCTCGTGTCTTCAGGTAAAGGCGACGTGTTTGGCGACGTCTTTTGGAAGGAGACCACGCTGGCGCATGCGTGCGCCAACGTCCGAGCGCTGACGTACTGCGACCTCCACGTCATCAAGAGGGAGGCCTTGCTCAAGGTGCTGGAGTTTTACACCGCCTTCGCCAACTCCTTCTCCCGCAACCTCATCCTCACCTGCAACCTGCGCAAGCGGGTAAGGTATCGAACACTGTGGACACATGTACAGAACAGACACATACAGTGCAAATACAACCAAATACACCATCACACATGGTGATACACAGACCTTTATTTACACAAATGGCTTCATTGTATTCAGACCAGGCGGCAACCTCCGGTTCTGCCGAGTGAAGCCGATGCGGAAGTGTCTTAAAGCTGCATTCTCTCTAGTGTCCATCAGGGGGCGACTCCTCTGGTTGTATAGAAGTCTATGAGAAAATGACTCTACTTCTCTCTTGATTTATTACCTCAGTAAACATTGTAAACATGAGTTTATGGTCTCAATCTCTAGTTTCAAGTCTTCTTCACTACAGCATGATGTTCATTTAGTAAATTATCTAAAGTTAAGGACATTAACCTAGAATTGCAAGATATTTTGATAAAACAAAGGGATTGTGGGAATGAAATGGGTGAGTGGCTTTTTGCGTCTCTCTACCTCGTGAGGACAGCAGAGTTTGAAAGTAGAAGCTTGAGCACACAAACATTCAGAGGCCTTCTGACCTGACATTACCTCGCAATTTCCGCCTTTCCTTCACAACTCTTTTCCTCTCACAAGTCTGCTGTTGTTTACTTGTCCCTGCGCTTGTTTTTCTTCGCTCGATAGGTCTTTTTCTCAGCTTGCCTCCAAAAACACAATAAATTATACATACGATACCGGTTGCCTCATTATGTCCTCGTGCCCTTTTGCCGGCTCTCACTGACGTCCCGGCAGGAAGTCCCTTCGCTCTGAGCAGCAGCTTCTCTCCCTGTGTTTGTGTTGAAAGTTCATAGATTATGATTTATTGATGCATGTACTTCATCTAGCCGGCCTTTCATCTGGGTCTGCATGTGAGCTTATACATGTATGTTCTGTAGACATACACAATTATACATTTAACTTTACACTTTACTGCTATTGTTTACTACTTTGTTTTGGGAATTTTAGTCCTAAACAAGTGTTTTTTCCATGACTTGGCACAGTAATATACAGTAGATGTTTGAGTATATATGTGCGGGTAAACATCGGTTCTTCATTCAAACCAGGCGGCAACCTCCAGTTCTGCTGAGTGAAGCCAAAGCTTCATGTGTTAAAGCTACATTCTCTCTAGTGTCCATCAGTATTTACAAAATGTTCTTTGTCTGCTTTAATATACTGAATTCAGTCAGCACTATTGGATGCTTTAAAGGGGACTTATCACTCTCATGTTCATGTAGGCTTCAGGAAGAAATCCATCTAGTTTTTATTTATTGATTTAACTTGGGAATACTCATAATGAAACTGGCCTTAGTGACACTGAGAACCTTCATCAATCGATCACTATGAATACCTTTAATAAGTTCAGAACATGTATTTAAACAGCTGTCTGTGGAGATTATACATCTAAGAGATACTAGACTCGGAGAGTGTATTATTTCTGAGCGTTTTCCTCTTTGGTTTGCATTAATTACCAAGAAAACTTGGTTCACTTTTGGAAAAGAATACTTCTTAATTATGAAGGACAGGATGCTCATTTGTGTCCCCAGCGAAATGCTTGTTTGTGTTTTGAGGAAGAGTGTTTAAGTTGAGTGCAGCGGTGCTCCATCGTCACCTCACTGCCCTGTCAGATGGAGGCCCATCGCGTCAGATGGAGGCCCATCGCGTCAGATGGAGGCCCATCGCGTCAGATGGAGGCCCATCGCGTCAGATGGAGGCCCATCGCGTCAGATTGGAGGCCCATCGCGTCAGATTGGAGGCCCATCGGGTCAGATTGGAGGCCCATCGGGTCAGATTGGAGGCCCATCGGGTCAGATGTGAGGCCCATCGCGTCAGATGGAGGCGCATCGTCATGTTTGTAATGAATGTGGGATTAATAAGTAATAAATAACCAAAGATGTGGGGAAAATAAATAAATAGAAAATATATATTTAAAAAGTAGAAAAGTAAATGAGACAATAACATTATAATATTGATAATAGCAACAATAATTATAGAGTAATAAAGTAAATAAGCAATAGCAACAACAATGATACAAACAATAATAAAAACAATAATAATCATAACCATATTAATAATACAAGGTAATAGTAGCAAGTAGATAATAAAAAATATATATACAAACAAATGACAAATACAAAGAGCAGAATCATTAGAGTTTAGTTTCTTTGTGTTTACTAAATACTGAAAGCTGTTCTTGTTTTTAATTGTTTTGGCCTTTTTATTTGTGAACTCTTATTTTCCTTTTTATTTATTTATAGTTAATATATTACATTTTTTATCCTTGCTTGGTGATCATGTTTGTTTTGTCTAAATAACCGTAAACTCACCACAGAGGAAACACAGAGCCGAGACATGAGGATTATTATCTTCTAGTGTTTTGTTTGTTTTCAGTAGATTTGTGTTTATTCTACCTTCAGTTACACACTTCATCGTTCCTGCAGGTGGTTGATGTTGAAACCTGGTTTCTCTTGAATCACTCGGTGATCTCGGCACCAGTGCAGATCAGCTGCTGTGCTGCTGCCCTCACTGTGGTCTCTGTGGGGGCCATGGTCACACGGCCGGAGCGTCATGAAGTCCACTCGCACGTCTGGGAGATCAAATCTAATTCCAGACCTGAATTATATCTTTTCTCATCTCTTTAATGTAGAAGTGAAGCTGAACCTGAGGCGTCTGTTGTACATCACTGCTCAAAACACTACACAATATATCGATGGAGTTATGACGTCGCTCTGCATCAACAGATGTTGATGGACGGTGTAAATAACACTTTCCAGTGATTAAGCTGTGAGTAAAATCAGTCATAGGAATTACAGCCACATCTACAAATATAAGATAAAGTTGTCAGAAATGCGGACTTGTCATGAAACAGACGGGGACGGGTCAAGTTGGGATTTAAAGTACTTCATTGTGTGTTCACGTTTCTAAATGTTCAAATCCTTCTGCAGATAACAGCTCAGGCCAGCGTGCTCTTAGTTTCTCAAGTTACCTTCAATTCAATTAAAGCCGTCGGGTATAAATCAACGCTTTCTGTGAAGCCTTCACCAAAGGTCAAAAAGATTAAACTGATAGTTTTGTTGGATTTTCTAATTAATAATTTATTAAAAGTAGAAGCCTATAACCCAGTGCAGTTGTATCATATGTATTGTTTTCTTTGTACCAGCTCAGCTTTTGGTGAGCAATTACCAAAGCTGCTGTGAAATATGAACTATGCACACGTTGATGAGATGGTGCTAATGTGGGCTTTCTTTCAAAATAAAAGTCCTTAGTGGTGGTTTGTGTGTGTGTACAGTAACTCCTCAAGACGCTGCAGTTACAGTACACAGAGCTGTGTTCCTGTTTTTATTTGCTCTCTTGGACGTAATTTGAAACGGCAGAAGGTCGTTAAACGTTTCTTTTTGTCCGTCACACGAGTCTAGAGATGTAGCAGCAGCTCGATACTGTCGGTGATTAAAGACAAGTCTGCAGTTTGACTCTCAAAGTCTCGTTAAGATGCAAAAAGGCCTGGAAGCAGAGCTAGATAATAAATATTTTTGGGGGTATTTATGGGAGCTCAACTCCTTTAAGTTATTGCTCATTTGGAGTTGTTTTGTTTAATGGGGCTCTTCTGTCCAGCCTGAGATACAGAGACCATCAACACAAAGTGCTTCAGTCCTAAAAACGTCTGCTGTGAATTTATCCCGAATCACCGAACGTCTGCTCGTTTGCAATTTGACGTCACAGAGTTGTTTTAAAAATAAACTATAAAAAGATCACAATCAATAAAATGATGCAGTATGTTACTAGTATGATCTAAACAGCTGACATCGTGATTGGCATCCCCTGCTTAGTCACCCAACATATGAAGGCGAAAGAACTCTTGTATCGGGGGAAAGAGAGAAGACATTAGTTCCTCACCTTCATGAGCATCAGACGAGTCTGATGTGGCAGTTTTAGTTGGAGAGGTAAATAGAGGGAAAGGCGAGATGCATCAGCACAGCGTGAGCCAGAGGTGCGGCGCACTAGTTCACCAAACCTCCAGTCACCAGAGCTCAGATTACATAAATACTTCTGTTTACTACTTCCCTCCAGGCTGTTAAATGCCTCGTCACCTGTCTTAAAGAGAGATATTACCTCCAGAGAAAAACACTGCAGATCTGCTGTTTTGCTGCTATTGCTTCAGAGTGTCGACGGGACTCGTTAGCCTCGAGTACAAAACGCTGCATCTCTCTCTTCGTCAGGGAACGACTGTCACAGACGGAACTACACTAATCGGCACAAATGTTTGCAGCAGTGGAACACAGAGTTGGTGATCCTAACGATGCACTGTGGACAAGCTGTTCAGCCTGTTGGAGCTCATAGTTTCACATAATGTGCATCTTATCAGAGACCTTTTTCACTCGCATCTGAACGTGACTTAAACGTTCCAGATAGTGTTGTAACTCCCAAGTATACATGCTGGATAAACAACACATCTGTTTAGATATGTAGAGTAAAGAAGCCAAAAAATGGTGGAAACCCACCCAAAAAGTAATGATCCCTCAAGCAAAAGAAAAGTAAAAGTAGCGACAGAATCCATGAAAAGAAACGTGTTTTCATTTTGCATTTTTGCACTATTATTATCACAACTAAAGGCCTTTACACAACGGGGGAGTGTCGAATAAACGACACACAAAAAATGTGAAATACTCGCCTACAAATATTCTATGTTTAGGGCTTTTATTGTGAAAGGTGAGAACGGAGGGAGTGGAGTAATACAGTTTGCCGTCTTGGTTTCAGACTACGGAGCCTGTTTGTTGTTTTACAAATATAAGCGCAACTCATCCTGTTCCGCAACGTGATTGGCTGATGCCTTTTATTCGCGGTGCAACAGCTCTGAAAATTTTAACTTGTTCTGAAAATGTTTTTGCATTGTAATATTCACAATCTTTAAGTATTAACAACAAAAAGCAGTTCAAAAAATACATTAACCTACAAATGAATCACAAAGGCCTTTTGTTACTCTTTATATCCATTTGTTTTGTGTTATATAGATGTTGTCTGAGGCCTGCTTTCTGGTTAAAATTAATAAATGTTAATACAGTTTTCATTAAAACACTCCTGCTTGTTCAGGCCCTCAGTCGTCTGATAAAACCCTGAATATTTCTCTACTTGGCCGGTGATTTCTGCTGCCGGCCTGCAGCACCAGCACAGAATGATCTGAATCCACAGCAGGCGGAACTGGCTGCAGTTAACTCGCCGGGTTTTGTCTTGGGGGCGTTCACATTTGTTCTGCAGAGTTTTAGAAACCTAAAACAACAAGTAAACAGCAAACAGACTTGTAGCTGTTTTGGTTTTTTTGGAACTTGGAGGAGCTGTTAAAGAAGCCCGCTGCGAGGCTGCACATGCTGCACCGTGTGTCTTTTACCAGACAGATTGTGAGCTGCGAGAGATGGACTTTGGGGCTGGAGCCTGCAGACTGGGAGGCTTTTATCAGCCCTCTATTGGATTATTCGTGTGTGTGTGTGTGTGTGTGTGTGTGTGTGTGTGTGTGTGTGTGTGTGTTGTCTCACAATGGTAGAATCTGTATACAGTGACTGTTAAGGGCATATTTTTTAAAAGCAAGCAGACAGGAGGGCAGAGGAGGACGGTCACTAAGTGCAGTTTAGACGGTCTGGTACTTTACTTGAGTATTTCCGTTTTCTACTTGTCCACAACGGCGTTACAGAAGAAATAGCTTCAACTTTTCAGGATCTTTGGAAAAAAATCACAATGTTTGACGTTATTTCAGATACGTTTTTAAAACCTTTAGAAAAACATCCACCATTAAACTGCAGGAAAATCCACAAAATCTGTGATAAAACAAAAGAGAAAAGAGAGCAAATAATGGGTAAAGGTTGAATACGGGACTTTGTGTGTGTCTGTGTGCACGTGCTCTCACGCACACACTCCGGCTGATGAAGACGACGTAATCTGCCAGCAGAGTTGTCAGAAGCTCTTCATAACAGGCTGCTGACCAGCAGCTCGCTCAGGGCTGAGCTTCCCAAAAACAGAATCCTCGTTCTGCTCACTCACTCGCAGCGGAGCAAAGCTCAGCGTGATAATTAATTGATCGCTGAGAGGAAGTTGTTTTTCACCCCTCCTGCAAAAAAACCAAACGCTTTTCACCTCGCACTCGGAATCCAGGAAGTTTACGTTTATTAGCCACAGAAATACAGACAGACACACACGCAGACACACACGCAGACACACACGCAGACACACACGCAGACACACAGGCAGACACACAGGCAGACACACAGGCAGACACACACACACACGCGGAAACACACACAGGCAGACACACAGGCAGACACACGCAGACACACACGCAGGCACACAGGCAGACACACACACACACGCGGAAACACACACAGCAATACACACACAGCAATACACACACAGCAATACACACACACAAACACAGACACAATACACGTGGAAATACACACAGAAACACACACACAAACAGCCTTTTTATTGATCTATTTTAATTAGGTTTTTTTCTTCCCACATCGATGTGTGCAGAAGATCTTCTCGTGTGGGATTCACTGATTCTTTCAGCATGTTAGGAAAAAGCCAGTGGAGCAGTAGATGCTCATGTTTTGAAAAGGTCAGAGGTCAGGATGGGCTGCAGGCTTCTCTCTGCTGGAGATAGTACCGTCAGTAATTATTGACAGCCAGGCAGCGTGGAGGAAGCTCTGCTGTCAAACCTCCACTTCTCACTGTTTTTCTCTGACAGACGCTTTATTTTTACTTATTTTTTTGGTGGGATATTTCCCTCCATCTTTGTGTCTTTTGTTCACATCTGGGATAAAAATAAAAAATAACAGGAACTGAAGTCTTTAGGTCATCCAAGCTGCAGATGTTTGCTCTTAAAAATAATGAAAAAATGCATCACGTACCAGAAATACACAAGCTGTTTCTGTTCATCACACGCTATGAAAAGTATACATGACTTCTCTCTCACACACACACACACACACACACACACACGCACAAAGAGGCCATCTGTGTGCTCTCGGGCTTCAGCCGACTTTAAGTCTTCTGTCAGTGTCTCGTTCTCATTTAAAACATTCTCACCAATGACGTGCTGCTAACAGACCGCTGATGTAGCTCACAGTCGTGTTGACAGAAAAGAAAAGCAGAATACACGTTTCAGCAGCTTTCGTGTCAATATTTGTATCTATTACACTTAGCCCCAAGGGCTGGAAGGCATTCTGGGCCATGTAGTCCGTGGCTATCACCTCACTGTGGTGTGATCTAAAGTAGGCTGAAGCCTTTGCTCGGCTGCGGGGTTAGCCCCAACTTTCCCGGGCTAAAAATAGAAACGTAACCGCGGGGCTAACTGGCGTGCTGCAAAAGAAGGCTGAACAAGAGCTGCAGGACAAACCTCAGCTCCCAGAACAAGATGTCCACTGGCCAATAAAACAGATCCCAAACACACACAGTAATCAGTGGTTCTCTCCAAACTGACTTTGGCCTGTTCTCGTCTGACTCGCCTGCTCATCTGTGTCCTCATTCCAGTCAAATGTGACCTCTGCAAAGCTCTCACGGAGCACACACCACGAAAAACAATCCGTTGGTTTCGTTTACAAGGACACAAATTGTCCATATATTACGTTACAAAACGAAAGTTAGGTTTTAGGCAACAAAACCACTTAGTTGAGTTCAGGACAAACATCATGGTTGGGCTTAAATGAACTACGTACAGTTCAGTTTAGGCAACAAAACAAACGTTAGGTTTATGAAAACTGAACAAGGAGAGACGAAAGACATCCAGCTGTTCAGTCCCAGTAGTTGTGACATCACTTGGAGACTCGAAAGGAAGCAGATCTTGTAAAAAACCAAAGCAGCCACGACCTTGCAGATCCCTGCTGATTGTAGTCTGCGCTCGCTGTTTTACTTTCCTCACATCTCTCCTCCTCAGAAGGGCGAAGACGCAAGTCTTTTATTCTCCTTTTAGTCTGCAACTGAGGCTGTCACTCCGCAGAGCAGAGGCAGAGAGAAAGAAGCGCTTTCAAATTGAAGGCTCGACTCGATCAGGAGCGCTCCGTGAAACGTGCACTAATTGCATTTATCTGTTTATTTTCAGCCCGTTAAAGGTCAGCGTATTACCACGATGTCAGGTTTAATATGACTGTATGTAAAGCAGGTTAATACGTTCTGAGACCTTATTGCCTTCTGTCGTTCAGCGTCGTTCTCTTTTTTGTGATGAACTCATTGAAATGTGATCTAATAACAGGCTGATAACAGCTGTTCAATCAGCCGGTATCAGTCAGAGCGGCTGGTTGTTTTAACCCAAACCGTGAGGTTTCTCTAAACACAAACGCACTTTAACCAGCAGTCATTTCTAGCAGTTATGACAAATTACAGCAAGTTACAACCGACGTATTTTGTGGTTTTATTTGGAGGGCTTGTTGATTTGTTTATCGTCGTGTCCTGCTGCTGCATGGCTCTGAAATAGAAACATGCAGCAGGAGATTTGTTTCACAGAAGCATCTGTGAAGCCGTCGTTGGAACAGATGATTGGATGAACCATCTGTCAATCAAAGTCACCACGACAAATCTATGACTAAACTACCATTTTGTTGACGTGCAGAATTATCTTTTAAATCGACAAATAACGTGTGCTTTGAAGCGCATCTTATTATTTCTGTCTATGCTTTTCCTCGTATGTACGTCGTATACGTTAACTGTGGGAGTCGGCAGCAGCATCGGGGACGAGGTGCAGCCGCCACGAGAACAAGTCATCCATGAACAGTCTCGTTTCCTTCTTCTCCTCCCGGTCTGGTAAATAATGAATCGCTCAAGTTAAGAGGAAAAAGGAAACTGCTGTGTTTGTCTCTCCGGAGAAGTCGGAGCTGCACTAAAGAAAATCGAGGGAGGGTTTTCTCCGTGGACTCTGCGGAACAGAGGAAAACCAACACGCTCTTGAGAGGAGTGGACTCTGAGTCCACAAGCTTTCCTGCTAACGCTGCAGCAGTAGAGGCCTGTATGCACGGGTGGGATTGGCTTTACCGTGTGTGCCGGAACAATTAGTTGATGAAGGAATGTCTGGATTGATCCAGTGGAACATGAAACATTTACAGGCTTCTCAAACGGAACCATTTGCTTCCTTCCATTTTCTCTGATTGAAGTTTAATATCTTTGGGGTTATTTGATTTTTAAGACTTCACTTCGGGCTCTCGTAACTCGTGGAGCACAATAATTATTATTCATATTTCATATTATTGATATTTTATTGTATTGTTTAATGTCATTTAAAGACTTTCTCTTGTCTAACTTGATTATTTCAAGGACAATCATGTGTCATGTACAACACTGCTTAAATTCCCGATAGTGATGCTGCACATGCTCACAGTCAATAATCACTAACAAGGAAACGATGTGAGTTTGCACTTTTATGTGTATTCAGGCTGATCTCATGCAATTTGTATGTAAACCACGTAATCACTTCCAAAGTTATTTTAAATATTTTCCTGAATCTAACTAAGTCGTTGTGTTGCCTAAAACTAACCAAGTTGTTTCCTGTGAAGACTTCATGCAGTAACACGTGGGAATTGACGCGTGTTGCTGGACTTTTGTAGGAAAACGTGCAAAAATTGAGTGGTAACGAACCTTTTTATGAGGATAAGTTGGTGTATTTATGCGTGTGTATGTGTGTATATACTGTATATTCCCTCTCATATCCTGTGGTGTGTGTGTGTGGGAGGGAGATGATAGGCAGTACTACCTGGGGACACCTTAGGCCTGTTTGTGTTGCGCTATGGGGGCAAGAGACAGAGTCGTGATAACAAGCTACAAAACACAATACATGCACAGTAGTGTGTGTGTGTGTGTGTGTGTGTGTGTGTGTGTGTGTGTGTGTGTG
>NW_022280099.1:609201-610435 GCF_004355925.1 Anarrhichthys ocellatus | reverse complement strand
GTGTGTGTGTGTGTGTGTGTGTGTGTGTGTGTGTGTGTGTGTGTGTGAGATCAGTAATACCGGCTACTTTAATCATGTTGAACATAAACTCTCTTTCTGTACCACATTCTCACTCCCAACTCATCAGAAATATCGACGCTTGGTCTGTGACACTGCGCTTTTGTGTTTGGACACCGTGACTGAAAAGAAACAAAAAGAAACGATGTATTCGTTCATACAGACAAAAGCACTTTAAGGAACAAGAAAATGGGTACAGCCTCTCACAATAATCCCTCTCGGTAATGGTGTCTGACCACTGGAAGTGTTTGTTGGTGTCTGCATCTGCAGAGACGCTGCTGCTTTCTGTCTGGGTTTTATTATTTCTGCTGTGTTCGGGACGTTTCTGGGAATCAGCCTCTATAAAAATGTAGCGACCAAGTGCCAGATCGCATCCAAGAGGAAGCTACGAAAATGCAAATATAACGAGGCCAAGCTGACAAAGCTCGTTCCAAAAGGAGAGGGACTCAGATGTCGTCTTTCACCTGATAGAGGAGGAGGGGCCAACTTTGAATGTTGTGTCTACTAAACCACAACCGACAGATCTCATTGTGCCTTTTAAGATTAAGAACAGATACTCGGGTCACTGTGATCTAGTTGTATTTAACCAAACCACAACCGTTCCCTAACCCTTACCGAGGGATTTGAGTGCCCCAAACATAGCCATAAAAATGTATATTTTTGCAACATCACATATTTTGGTGGAAAACAAATGTCGTGTTCTGTATTTAGTGTCGTGTTTGGAAGGTTTAAGTTCACAGTTTAGCTTTAATAACCGCTGGAGTGAGCAGTAACTCATTAGAGGCCGTGGGGTACCTCAGAATAATCGGATCTAAAGTCCCTTCTTCTCTCTTAAATCAGTAGATTGCATCTCTTCTCACAGTCGTGTTTCCTGCCCAGCAGTCTCTCTCTCCCTGTTTCTATTTTTAGCAGCTTCATGATACGAGCTCCTTCCACGTCTGCCAGCACAGAGCTGCAACGTTCCTCCCTCGCCGCCGCTTACCGCCGCTCGCTCTTATTGTTATTTCATTTTCTCATTGATGCAGTCAGAATCCAGTACACGCGAACCCGCGGTCCAGCTTAGATCCTTTTATTCAGTCCAGCCAATTGTTGTGTGAGCCAGCTGAGCATATATCCATCACTGACTGCTAGTGTGTGTGTGTGTGTGTGTGTGTGTGTGTGTGTGTGTGTGTGTGTG
>NW_022280099.1:607522-609191 GCF_004355925.1 Anarrhichthys ocellatus | reverse complement strand
GTGTGTGTGTGTGTGTGTGTGTGTGTGTGTGTGTGTGTGTGTGTGTGAGAGAGAGAGACAAAGACCTACAATTCAAAAAAAGAATTTAATCATGTGAAGGATTGAGTGCGCCAGCCATAACTACCGCCACGTAGAGCGTCACAGTCTGACGTGTAGTGCCACTGACCAAGCTGCAGCAGTGGACAAGTTGGCAGTGAGAGCTGGCTGGAAGAATCCCTCTAAAATACATTGATAAGATAAAAATGTGCGAGGGACGGTCCAGCCGAACGCTGTCACTTCTGACCTCCGACTTCAGAGACTCTGCTGCTCCACAACATCTCCAAGCTTCTTCTTCTTTTGCTTCTTACAGACGAGATAATAACTCACATGGTCACCAGAGGTTCTGGTCTGGGAAACGTAAACATACTCTTTGTTTTAAGCTTTTCAACACGACAAATGCTGTCGTGTTTTCTGGGTTAGATTTTGTCTCCCGCCTGTCAACACTAACTGGACCAGACTGTTAACAAACTCCAGTTTGTCTAACTCAGAGCTATTATCATCCTTACCTGCCTACCTGCCTCGGCCCCCTCACATTTGTCAGCCTCCTGACATATGTGAGCCTGTTCATTGATTTTTGAATTACATAAACAACCAGCTGTGTCTACATTTGGATCTTTTTTTCCTGCTGCCTGTTATTAGAGCTGTTAAACCTCCAGTTCCCGCTGCTGCAACCCATTTCCTTTATTTTATTATTGCATAGTTGCAGCTAATGTGGGGTGAAAGCGAAAAAACGCCTCCACCGCAGTTGGATCGTGTTTTATTACTCTGAGTACTTTGTATAATTTACATTGCTTTGACGGACTGCTGCTTGGCAGCTGCAGATGGGAGTTTTGGATGTGTTTCAGTGTGCTGAGCTGGCTTTGGCTTCGTGCAGCAGCACTGCTGCTAATTATATACATTTCCTCTACATCGGAGCCGGCAAAGGAAGGCGAATTAACACGGCTTTTTGATTCTCACCTTCGTCAAAATGAGTCAGATGTGAAAAGACGAACACACACCTGGCCTTCATTACAGCTAAATGGTGAGGCGCGTTGACATGCACTGCAGCAACGTTTCATTTGAGCAACTCGAGGGGGAACGCATCTGTTAAAGGCTTTACCTGTTTTCAGCCTTGTACTTAAACCTGCAACACATCACCAGCTTTCAGTTGAACTTGATTGCAAACATTTCCTTATTCACACATTCAGCAGTTACAGATCAATAATATAATTCATTTATTTGAGTGTAAGTCCAAAATTCTCTCTCTTTTAGCTCTGTTTTTGGTCTCCACTTCCTTATGAAATATCTTTAGCTGCTAAATGCTCCACTTTGTTCACCAGCTAGTTTTTAAATGAGTCCGTCTGCTGTCTGAAAAAGATGCTTTCCCGCTTCACAATAAAAGCCCACCTGTGGTTCTCTAGTTGGATGCTTTTAATGTGAAGCAGTTGCAGTATGAAATGTTGAGTTGGCTTCTGCAGAAACTTAATCCAGCTCATAGAAGAGTAGACAGTGAGATAATCAATTTAAATCCAGAATACACGAGGGCCTGCTGCATTTTAGTCACTTTACTCCCTCCTTAAAAATAGTTGATTTATCACAGGAGACAAGTAGTACTCTTGTTGCTTGAACATAACCTAGTAGTACTCTTGTT
>NW_022280099.1:600984-602522 GCF_004355925.1 Anarrhichthys ocellatus | reverse complement strand
AGTAGTACTCTTGTTGCCTGAACATAACCTAGTAGTACTCTTGTTGCCTATATATCCTTTGACTGGCTCATAACAGCATAAAAAGCGTGGGTTTGATTTCATGAACATCTTAAGGATTCTAACTTTAAGTGAATCAAAGTCAAACTTCAGACCTGTAGACCTCTTTGTTAGTCCCGCTTTACTTCAGTAAGGACAGCAGACGTCCTTCTCATCTTCTGCTCCAAACCATTTAATCAAGGAATACTTCCTTTCCCCCTAAATGCCCTTTTTTACGAGATCTTCCTCCTCTACTCGCTTTAATGTCGCTCAAAAGGGAAAAGTCAACTTATCTGCCTTTTTCTTCTTCTTAAGTCCCGAGTTTGAACTTCCTTCTTATGTTTTAGACTCTGTGATCAAAAGACCGCGAGGTTATTACTTAACATTATAGTTTAAAAGGCTTTGTGTTGTAAAAGTGATGTTTTAAACAATATTACATTCTCTCTTCCTTGATGTAATTTACAAATCAGGGTCACACTGAAGACTTTAAACTCAATAACTCATTTATTTTGATACTAAAATGGGAAGAAAATGAAGCAAAACTCATCAAGAGTCCATTTAAAAGTTTCTCCCTAATCGATGTGGAAGTTAACTGTGAGAGACAGAAGACGTCTGGTTCAGTTCCAATCTAAAGTTTCAAGACCTTGTGTGGCCTCTACGGTCGTCTCCTCAGTTCCTTCATGAAACTCTTGATCTTTCTCTGACTGTCAGTTGTTTTTTGTACTGTGGATCAATTCCATCGTGGTCGAGGTTCAGTAAATTATGTTTAGATAACCTCATAAGTTCAGAGAACACTAAATAAAGCCCAGAGTTTTGATGCCTCACCGGCTGCCTCCCTGTCTGAATATGGAAACCTGAGAGTGCGAATAAACGCCTCTATTTTCACAAAACATGCCGTTTTTTGTTATGGTAATGAGCCCCTCCTTCTGTTTTGCATAGCCAGTAAGCCCAAAGTTTCTGTAACCAAATCGGTCAAGAGTAAAGCCAGACCAAGTGTCTGCCATCGTTAGAATGTGATCTGTGACGTCTCTGTGGATTGAAGGTAATTTTAAAAGACACGGTAAGGTGATCATATTCTCAGGTAAATCAATACGTGATCGTCCAAACTGTACAATTCTCAATCATCAGTGAATGAAGACACTTGTATAGTGCCCACCTGCTGCAGTGACCGAACCCAATAGTTATATTTACACTACAATGAATAAAAGGGTCATTTCAAAAGACGATGAAGGCAGGCAAAGGGAATGTATTATCAGAAAAAATACTATTTATTCTCCGAGTACTGTGCAATTCTCAAAGACAGACATAGTAAAAAACAGCGGTTTTCACTGCTTTAAAACGCCTCAAAAAGCAGCGTTCTTAACATAAATCGTGTGGAATTACAGCCGTTTAATGGCACTTCCAGCTTTCCGTACTTGAAGCCTCAGCAGAGGTAAATGTGTCTGACTTCTCGCTGAGAGAGAGAGAGAGAGAGAGAGAGAGAGAGAGAGAGAGAGAGAGAG
>NW_022280099.1:591234-600974 GCF_004355925.1 Anarrhichthys ocellatus | reverse complement strand
AGAGAGAGAGAGAGAGAGAGAGAGAGAGAGAGAGAGAGAGAGAGAGACACTTTGGATGACATTCATTGACAACATTTTTAAAAGTCTCTCTGACAATTAAACTGTGTTTTGTTTAAATGTAATTTATTTAAAAGGGACCATATACAGTTTAAAACATAATTGTCACCTTTACCAGATTACAGCTTTTAGCTGTTGTTGTGACGCACAGCTACGTCGTCTGAACTGAAAACACACACTGACTCAAATCTCTCAGGAACATCCGATTCATTTGCACGAAAGTTCTTAATTAAATGAGAAAATACTTTTCATTTGTGGAGTATTTAATTCACACGAGTATACAAAACCATGCGGTTATTTCATACAGACTACCTATTTATTGAATTAGCAGAAAACATGCTATAAAGCAAAGTGTGAGCATCTAGCTGATAAAAGATATAATATTACATAATATATCCTCTCCCCTTCCTCTTTCTCTCCACTCGATGTTTATTTCATTCCTTCCCTCCAGTCACAACATCACGGCCTGGATGAAATGAAGACATTACTCAGCTTAACCAGCGTCTCTCTGTGAAACCCTAAATCAACCCCGACACTGTTTCTGCTCTTGAATATTTAAACAGGCGGGGCGTGCAATTTGGGTATCTGGTAAACATAATGTTTCATTTGTTCCGTCTGTAGCTGGTGCTCCGGTTCTAGAGGGGGAGGTTCGTGTTTGAACCGTCTTTAGAACGAGAGCTTTGAAGGGTGAGACCGAAATAGATTTTTGGCGCCACGATGTTAAGAGAACCTCCGCACTCACAGCTCATGTAAGAGTGTAGACGCCGCTTCCCTTAGAGCGATACCTACTCTCTGATTCAGGGAGGTAGATTCAGTCACTTTCATTTCTCACAATGAAGCAGAAGAGCGTGCATGACTTAACACGCTGCCACCAGCTGTCGACACCGCAACCCTTCTACAATTGGCAATAACCATTTAACACATTTTTACGTGTTATTTTTTAAATAACACATAAATTAGGTTGACGTATTGATGGTACTGCATGTTAAATAATAGGTGAATGCAATTTGAGTGATTGGCTTTATTTATGAATTTAAAAAAGCTTTTTTTATGATAATCTGTATTATGATGATCTGTATGTGCAGATATTGGTACAGTTGGAAGTGATGCAGAGGTCAGGCGGCAACCTCCCGTTCTGAAAAGTGAAGCCAATACTGAAGTGTAAAGCTGCATTCTCTCTAGTGTCCACCAGGGGGCGACTCCTCTGGTTGTATAGAAGTCTATGAGAAAATGACTCTACTTCTCTCTTGATTTATTACCTCAGTAAACATTGTAAACATGAGTTTATGGTCTCAATCTCTAGTTTCAAGTCTTCTTCAATACAGCATGATGTTCATTTAGTACATTATGGTCCATTTAGAGTCACACAAACCATAAAGCAGGGGATGCTTTAGGGCGGGGCTACACGGTGATTGACAGGTCTCTACCAGAGACGTATACGGCGTCTCTACGTCACTCCTCCTCAGTCCAGATATGGTCACTTCCTGGTTGCCAAAAGAAACAGCATGGCGACGACCGTAATCCAAGATGGCGACGGTGAAATCGCCGAACTCGAGGCTTCAAAACATCGGCCCTCAAACCAATGTGTCAATGTCACGATGACTACGTCCACTTCTTACAGTCTGTGGGAAAAGCGCATGAAACAACAAAGCAACACTGATTATTGTCCGATTGCCTGCCAAAGAGCAGCCTTTCTAAAAATGTAAAAATAATATCTGAATCATGGTCTTGCCTTAATGGAAGTCACTGACACGAGCAGAACTACTTCATTAATGAGGCCGAGTTGATTGTGACTCACTGTTTTATTGGGTACATGTGTAGATTTGGCTCCTGATGTAACGAGGAAGGACACGCTGGACCCGAGGCATCGTCATCCGTCAGTCCTCTCACCTCTGCAGTCACTTACAAGTTCATTTGAAACTGATGCATCACACATGATAATGGTGGAAGCACAGTTCTTTAAGTTCTTTAAGTTTTTTTCAGAGAGCTCTTTACACAAGAAGGGAGAAACAGAAAACAAACTTACTTTTCTAATTCCAGATGCCACAGTTACAGAAATCCAGGACTATTGTTGTAAACTCTGGATTCTTCACACCAAGAGAAGCATTACTTACCTCTACCTGCTACCTCTGGACCAACACACTAGCAGCTGACTTCTGTGTTCTTGTTCCTGTTGTGATGTTAAGCATGTACATTTTGTGTAAATCCAATTATAAACCTAATACTTAATGTTGATCAAATGAATACATCCAATACATTACCTCCTTTAAATTGCTCTGATCCAGATCCTCTGAGAGAAGCTTTAAAGGCAACAGAAAGAGACCTTTTTGTTTTGCTGTCAGACTTTACGGTCAGCAGGACAAGAGGGTTCTCCAGATACCAGATCAGAAAACATGCATTTATTAAAAAAGGGCTTTGAAGATTAAGAGAGCAGACTTTGTGTTCAGTCTTGCAGCTGAAGCAACAATCTGTGCAGCAGAGGCCCTTCACATACAGTTTGAAGTAATGGGATAAAGAGATATGATGTTAATTGTTAATGCAGTTCTTAGACGACACAAACATAAATAATATAAATAATCTAAGCTGACATGCACCAAAGTCACCAAACAATTTGCATAAATAGGTTCATGACGATATGAAGATCAATTATAAGATCTGAAGGGCCGTTACAAAACTCAACTCATACAACGGTTTGTATGATGTCTCACAGAAAGTTACTCCTCAGTTGTCTATGAAACGTTACCAAACCTCAAACACCGTCTTTTAAAAATGATCTTCCGTCTCCACCAGAAGCGAGGTTTAGTTTGAATCAACGGTAACTTCTCGTTCCACACGGGGAGCGAACAGCGATCTCCTGACTGAAAGCGTTTGTTGGACCGAACCACCTCCACTCCAAAGGATCCTAAAGGATCCATGACGAGGCACAAAATGACCCAACTGATGCAGAAGAAAAGGTTACATGCAGTGTGTTCTAAGAATGACGTCGTAGTTCCTCGTATCATCTGACATTTCCCTTCCTGACTCACTCTTCTCTATGTCTCTCTGTCTCTATGATGTGTATTTGTTGTTGTTTTTTGTTGTTATTTCTGGTGGACTTCCTGTTTGGTGGGTAGTCAAATCCCCCTCCAGGCTCTGCTTCTTAATTTCCTTTTCATTAGCATATGCATGTGGAGCTCTCGGGAGATCGCCGCAGTGCTCTCTGGAGAGTGTGTGGTGAACTATGAGACACCAGACACTTTCGTCTGCCTGGTGTCTTTTTTAGACAAACACACCGTTGTTGACGTGGCCCATGTGACCGCGACTGTATTTCAGAAACGCAGGTGTGTGTTGGGAGGCACCTGTAACATAACCGCCGTTTCCACTACGATGCAGACGTCTGTGTTGTTGTCTGTGATTGAAGGCTTCTGGTACTGTGCTGTTGTTGTAGATACAGTTCCATGTGGTGTGCACGGACACCGGAGAGTAAAACAAGAGAATCAAACTTGTGCAGCAAAATAGAAAGACTGCCGATAAAGATCCTTCAACTGATCGCGTTGTTCAGAGAAGGCTTGTTGAAATGGTTGCTCATATTTCTCAATGCTGAAATAATTCATGCTGTCTCGTGCAGCTTTGACTGTCTACTAAATATACAGTCCATTTCTTGAGAGGGAATTGTGCAGCTTTAAACCTTCTCGAGACTAAAACTCACATGAGTTGATACAATTAAGGACACGACTTGACTGGAAGACACGATTTCAGACCATTGAGCTGTTTATTTTACTACTTTGTCTATTTACATCCTTTCCAGTTTCATTCCTCTCTGTCCTGAAGGTTAACACAGACGGGTTTGTTCACACTTCATTCATCTTTTTAACGGCTGTTGAGAGTATTTACAGAGAAATATCCAAGATTCATACAAAGAATGCCTGATTTGCATATTTAAACATACAAATAAATCCGAGAATAAAAAATTAAGAATAAAAAAGACTTGTAATACAAAAAAGAATTGTCTTAAAGTAATCAGCTGGTGAACTTTCATGGTGATATCTGTTAATTGAAATGTTAAACATTTTGTGTACAGTATGTACGGCATTCAGTTGACATTTGATAACAGAGTTCAAATACCAAACATTTAAAGTAAAAAACTCAAAGACATCGGTGGTGATTAGATGTTTGTCAGCATTTTAAAAAGTCTCTCAAAGAAGCAAATGACTCACCAGAGGAAGAACATCAAATAGTTTCACATTTTGAATTACTTATGCAAGTATTCAATAACTTATGATGTAACTTCATAAAACTATTCGGGTAATAAGCTAATTACATTAGATGACATGATGTAATACGATTCATGACCTCTGAAGTAATCATACAATTAATATGACAGCTGTTCATCCGAGTGCCTCTCGAGGAGCCATTTATCCAGATATTCATAGAGAGAGAGTCATTCAGCAGCATTACTCATAACTCCGTGTTGTTGTTGTTGTTGTGCATGTGTCCCGCTGGACGGCTGCTTCACACTGTGAACGAGGCTGTCGTTTTGTGACAGACGGACGGAATAATTGGGTCAGAAGAAATTAGGCTGAATGTGAGAAATGTGTCGGGCCTCTCGACCCGTCGCCACGCGGTCAAAGCGCTCATCCTGCAGAGCTGTGAGGCGTGTTGTTGCGCTGCCAACCGGTTGTTTTCTTTACAAGGTTTTAATAAAACCTCTGACTGACGGCCAAAGTCTGTGGATCTGGGAAATGCAGAGCGGCTAATGTATCGCTGTCTTTCCCCTTGAGAGGAAGCAGCATTATTTGTTAGTACCGGAGATCTTCACTCTTGTTGTCGTGTGCAGATATTAAAAAGAAAACGTTGGTATTCGACGTTTCTTGCTCCAGCTTATTTTTTGTGTGTCTTAAGTTGTTTTGAACAATCTCCGGTAAGTGGACCTTGAGTGGAGATTCATTTTTTTAAATGCCGTTTTCAAAGTTAAAGGATAAAGTGTCGAGCTCCATTTTTAATTAAGGCAACGTGAACGAGAAGTGTGCAAAAATATTGACAGCTATGAACATCACAAAGTTCAACTTCCAACTTTCCCAAGTTTGGGAAGACGCCAATGGAACTGATGGATGTGTTTGTCTGAACTGTGTTTGTCCGGTGCAGAGCCTGTTGAGCACAGTGTGAATATGGGACATAAACTTCAGGTGTCCACAGGGCTCTAATGTGTTCACCTGTCAGGTGTTTTATCATGTGAATGTCTGTGTTTTCAGAGCAGGATTATGAGCCGTCCGCTGGCCAAATCTCTGCCCTTATTCCCAATAAAATGGATAAACTGGCCTCGAAACGGGTAAGAAAGGCATGAGATTCAGCGGAGTGTTTCTGTGAGCAGGGACCAGGTTGAGGAGTTGTTAAGTTGACGGGAAACTGACATGTGACAGAAACTCTAGGCTGGACTCAAACCCAGGATGCTGTGGTTTAACAGGTGCATGTTGGGCCCATCTGAGCCAGGACCTCCAAGGTGCTATTTTCAGCCCGTTAAAAAATGATCGTAAAGAAAATCCATTCAGCCCAAACACATGTTGAACACCAAAACAAGATTTGTGCACCATATGTTTAAATATAACAGAGCTTTAATGAAAAAAACTCTTTATTTTATTGATCTGACACGTTCAATTTAAGTGACACTTCAGCAAACACTTTCGGCACATTCAGTTTAATTGACTTTTAAACATCTTATCTTCCATTATCTCAAAAGCTAAAGTCTCAGACGTCTCCAGTTCGATCTCTTTGGCAGCACCTATTGCCATAAATAATAAATGCAGGTTTGTTTTCTCGCTTCCCTAAAATCCAAACGGTGTCAATCCAGCCCAGTTTGTACCGCTTCAAATGTAAGGACTGACCACCAGTGGACCGTAGACTCAATCACCCCCATTTGGTGACAGACACTTAACAGACATTTAATTAAATATAAATCTTTGATATTATTACTTAAACTTATCAACTTCTTGGCATTATCACTTCAGCCAGCGCTTCAACTCCTTTCAGCTACTTTACTTCAACACTTCAACTCCTATCAGCACACTAACATCAACAGACTCTTCTTCTGTCAGTACTCTTATTTCCACTTTAACACGTGATTTGAAACACAATTTCACTTCAACTGACACTTCAGCTCCTTTCAAGCCTTTAAGTGGCATCAAAGCTTGTTTCAATGGAAGCGAGCACACTTCAGAAAATGTAGCTTTTCAAATTAAGATTCTAAATGTTTTTAAATTTGAAGAAAATACACTTTTAAGGTGAGCAAGGAGAGACGGATCTGTTAGGGTCTTTGCGTCATAAATTTTGGAAATTAAAATTGGAAGCTCAGCCATGCTTCCATCGGGGAATATAGAAATAAAAATACCCAGGCATCCCTCCTTGTTTTTTTAAAACCTGAAGTGTTCTTCACTTCACTGTTTGGATGCACTTGGTTCTTGGAAGCGACTGCAGCTCCTGAATTTAATACGAAGTGACTGTTAGTTAATGGAGATTCATTGTATTTGATCCGGTCACATCAGCGTCATAAACCCACCTGTGACGGACTCTTGTTTTGATTAATACAGAGACACAAGACTCATTGTTCTCTTCAGAAGGAGACGAGGAAAGAAAAAAATCAATCAAACCACACTCTACATGTCAGAGTTAATTCACTTTAAAAGTGTTAATGACACAGGTTGTGCCTCCAGGCAGTGTGCTCGGTTCGGCTCAGGAAGCTTCCAGCAGCAGGAGCTGGACGAGCAGGAAGTATAGACAGATGAAAAGCAGAGTTCAGGAGGTAGAAATGGTCGGTTATGGAGACTGACAGCAAGGTGGGCGACTCCCCTCGCTTCCATCTTTAACTCAAAGATTGACTCAGCTTGCCAGCTATTGGGGAGCATTCTCATTTCAACTTAAGAATAACACTTAAATGGGCAGTTGGATGGCTGACTGCCTCCCTGTCAGGGATTTCTGTCATTCCCAATGTAATTGGTGTGTAAGAGGAGCCAGGAGGGAGTGGCGCCACTCAGGCTGAATAATACAGGGGGGGCGGGGGGGGGTGTAGGAGCACTGATAGATAATTTAACGCAGATCTCCAGAAGCCAGCTACACTTTTGCAGTACCTGAGGGCAGTGCAGAGGATTTCTTTCTGACATGCGATTGTGCTCCAGTGAGAGCCGACTGACACATTTCCATAATTATAAATCTTCCTCTTTTATCTCCAGTGATTAATGTGCAATTCCTCGGCGGAGAACACCAGAGAGATCATTATTATTCATAGTACTCATGTGTTCTGATAAGCGCCATGTTGTTCTTTTCTGTGTGCAGATCATTTTCCGGAAGATCAGCGATGTGAAGAAGGAGGAAGAGGAGAGGCAGCGGGCGAAGAACGAGGTGCAGCTCACCATCCCGCAGGACCATCCGGTCCGCAAGCTCTTCCAGAAGTTCAAGCAGCAGAAGGAGCTCCGCAACCAGGGAGGCGCTGCCACCTCGCAGCTGGACCTGGAGAAGAACCTGCTGCAGGTGGAGCAGCACCACCTCCTCCACCACCACCACCAGCAGCAGCACCTGCACCCCAACAGCCTGCAGCTGGGCCACTCCAGCCTGCAGCACTCCCTGCCGCTCAGCCTGCAGCGGCCCCCGTCCTCCATGCAGAACGGGGCTCCGCCCAGCAGCAGTGTGCTGACCGTGTCTCAGGTGACGCCCATGCAGAGCTCGCTGGCGTACAGCCCCCCCGGCGAGCCCCCCGTCAAGCAGAACAACTGCGACATCATGGAGCTGCAGCCCAGCTCGAGTGGAGGCGGAGGCGAGCCGACCGTCAGGGTCAAAGTCAGCACCAGCCCCGCGTTGGCGAAGCCCGTCGTCAAGGCCAGCGGCTGGATGCGCCTGAAAGGCAACACGGCTCCGGTGGAGGCCAGGAAGGAGGGGCTTAACAACAACGTCAAGGCCGTCTCTGTGGAGATGCTCTCCCAGGAGGGCAAAGGTCAGGAAGCAGGAGGGGGCGGGGATGTGGAGGAGGGCCGGGTGCCCAGCAACAATCCCCTCCGGAAGACGGACTCCTGCGACAGCGGCATCACCAAGAGCGAGCTGCGGATCGACCGGGCGGGGGAGGCGCTCCTCCACAGCCCTCTCCCCGGAGGAGCGGGGTCCCCTCACCCTTTCTGCCCTGTGCCGGAGCAGGCCCTGCAGGCCGCGCTGCACGAGACCCGGCTGGAGCTCCGGGGCGACATCCAGACTCTGGGGGGCCGTCTGGGCGCCCTGGAGAGTCAGGTAGCGGAAATCATCAAGATGCTCTCGGACAAGAAGCGTCCATCCTTGGGGGCGCCGTCGGCCTCCGCCACGCCCAAAACCAAAATACAACGTCAGGACATTTTCACCGTTTCTAGGCCTGTTTCTCCGGACTCAGAGAAGGACGACGGGCTCTGAAGAGAGCTCAACCAGTGGTGTGGAGAGAGAACCGGAGCACACGTGTGATCACGTGGCACATTGTTCTGCTACGATCGTGATTATCAGTTCAAGGGTTTCTTTTGGTGGGCATCCAGCGCTGTCGGATCCAGTTACGCCACTGGTCTTTAACAAACACTGGCTTCTTTAACATTTGCACACTGACTTCTATCTCCAAGTCACGCCAGAGTCCAGCACTCCGGCGTGACGCGGGTCCCGTTTTTTGTGATTGTACAGACCTCTCTATGCATGTCCAGCTGGATTCTGGCCTGCCAAAGAAACAACGACTGACCGTACTTATTGCCTGTATATTATGCAGTTGACTGCATGCAGAGTTTAAAGAGATGTTTTATTGAGCTACACTGTACATATGAATATTTTTCATTGATAATTTACTATGTGGACATTCAGGGTTTGCATACTGGTAGCACTATAGACATTCAGTAACAAAAGGGTTTACTGGCAAAGGGATTGTGCATGGATTATTTATTAATAGAGATGAAATAGAAGCTTGATTCTCAAATGTGATGAAGAAGCATCCCTCAACACACGAAGGGAAGTTTCTGGTATGTTTTATATATTAATTATCAATTTTGCTTCTTATAATAATTTATATTTTTGATTACGGAGATGCCCTTGGCCTCAGTTAGTTGTCGGGTGAAACCTTAAACGGTTATTTTGTTAGAATCCTCCTCGTGTCTATGCATCGCTCGGGTACGCCGCTTGAATATAATATCATTTTTTTGTTTTCATGTCGGTGAATGTTTGTTTCTTCTTCTTCTGTTCGTTCCATTCCTCTGCATGAATCAGGGATGGCTGAATGCACTTTGGGTGAAGGCTTTTTGGGGGAAATAGCACGAAGTTTAGTTCACATGAAGGTCCACTCAGCACAGTGACGTGTAATCCCACACATGGCCGTCTTAACCAGCGAGCGTCGCGCTGAACAAAGAAAACCCGGCTCAGAATTCCGTTAACCACGGCAGCTTCACCGCAAAAGAGCTCAAGTGATTAAACAAATGGAATCCTGTACTTTTTAACGATATCGGTTGTTCTAAAGCTGCATGCAAAGGAGTAGTTTTATGCTCCGTAGTACGTACACACACACACACACACACACACACACACGCACACTTCATGCACAGTGTCTCTTGATGTGAACCCTGACGGCCCGCTGAGACTTTTTTTCTTCACAGAAGGCAGATGAGTCGTTTTTTTGTCTGAAGTCGAGGTTTTTCAGGTCTTGTTAGATTCTGACGCTGCCC
>NW_022280099.1:575259-591134 GCF_004355925.1 Anarrhichthys ocellatus | reverse complement strand
ACACACACACACACACACACACACACACACACACACACATGATCACATTGAATAAGGCAGAACACAGATGTGCGGTAGCCATCATGGAAGATCATGTCACTCCTGCTTTGTTATGGACAGTGTGAGGGGATGCACTGGTGGCAGAAAACGGGCTAATGTGAATCGGAGGTTTTCCCCTGCTGGTGGCTGCAGAGGGCTCGTTAGCTGCTGGATAAACTAACAGCTGGTTGGATTTCTTTTCATGCCTTTATTAAACAGTTAACAGGAGAGAGAGACGGGGAATGACGTGCAATAAACGTGGTCAGCATCCTAAACCTCCAGCCCACCAGGGCGCCGCTGCCCGGTTTCTATACAGACAGCAGAGCTGCAAATACAACATCTTTCTTTAAAAAGGACAAAATATAATATAATCCTTATCAGACTCCAGGATACTCAAAATAACCCAAGCTGACCTCCGGTGTCAGGAGAGGACATTGGTAGATTGCTAGAAGTTATTCGCCCTCTTTAACTAGTTCCACAGAATCTGCGACAGCCTGCATGACAATGTGGACAGCAGGGATGTTAACATTGCAAGTCTATATGCAGAGATATGCTTGAAAATAATTGATTTATGCTAATTACCCTCCTATAGAGCTGTGGTTGTCAACCTTTTTGAGTCCTGAGCCCCCCAGATTCAGCACCGGGGACATTTTTGACTCACAAACCCCCGATGCCGACCCGTTGATCGATCATGAACTGTCTGCACCTCCTTTGTCACTTTTAAAACATCTCCACATGAGCTGTATGCTGCCAAGTGGTTTATTCTGTTATTTTGTCTTCATAACCATCTGGTGACCCGTAGAAGTTAAGAACCGCTGCTGTAGGAAACGCATCTATTATTCTGAACGTTTGAAGGTGAGACAGAAAAAGCCTCCCGCTGCATAGAAAGAGGAGAGAGACGTGATCAGTCGTACAAATGTGTAACCTGTGCACACGCCGGACTCTCTCTACTGGAAGACGGTCAGTTATTAATAAAACGGATGTGGGGAGAGAGAAGTTAAAGCCCCGCCTACTTTTCCACCTGGAAACGTGGCGACGCCTCGTCCCTTGTCGTCTACAGGTCTAAAGTTTTGATTGATCCCTTAAATCAGAGCAGGACTTGAAGGCATCATGATCTCATAATCTCTCATGGCGACCATTGAAAATGCAAATATTGTGTGTAGTCTGATCGGCATTCAGTACTGAAGATGCGCGTCAACGACGTAAATGTCAACAGATGTTTTATTTTTCTTGGAGAAAAACTATAATCTCAAATGAAAAACATCCGTGTCAATATGTCCCACCAAAGCACTTATTGTGCTGAAATTGAAACATCTGTGTCTGCTGGAAACTGATGAAGATCAATAACTTTGTCATGTTAATTGGCACAAAATGTCCCCGGTTGAAGACGAGCTGAGACGCGAGACTTCTGTCTCGATATGCTGATCAGCCTTTACTCTGGACTTTCTACTTCTGATGGCTTCTGTTGTGCTGTTTTATTTAAATGTGCACACGAGCCTGTTTTCTGCACACCTCGCACTCTCCGTCTCTGCTGTTGGCCACTGAGCGGATCCCCTGCAAGAATCAGGGGCAAGTGCCTTGCTCAGGGACGCCTCGGCAGCAGGTTCATCTGGATCTATCGGATCACTTCCATGATGGCTGCCTCTGTACCCGTGTAGAGCAGCACACGCCATTATGCTTCATATCTCTAACATATATAAATATATATCGAATATCATGCAAAGCTATGCAACAGTTGATTCTCTCACAGCTGTAAAGAGGCTCATAGTGTCGACAGGTGAGCAGGATTAAGATTACACATACATCTACGTGTGTACATAAGATGAGATATCAGTTATTTATATCCACCAGCCAAACTTAATGATGAAATCTAAATGAAGAGTCCATTTTCTAAGGAAAGTAGTGAGTCAGTCAGTTCAACACTTCACTCCCCAGAAGAACAAAACCGTGTTGGTTGTTTAACAAGCTTTTCCCCCAAAACACAGAGTCCCAGTAAATGCACCTCAAATCCCCCAAAACAACTGAACACAATCTGCACCAAAGTGGCTGCATGTGACCGACTCAGAGCAGCAGCAAATCTATTTATTTTTTAATATTGCAGAGTAACTTATATCACCATATCTAACACAGATGTATGAACAGTAACCACTATATCAATAACTGATTACTTACACGTGTTTTAATGTCTAATACTGGTTTTGTGGAAGGCCACTTTAAAACGTTTTCTTGGTTTTCTTAAAATCAATGTCTTGATTTTAGTAATTAATTATAAAAACATATTATTTGAATCTACAATTTGCCAATTCTATTTCATTTTTTATTTATATTTGAAATGGTTTTTTAAATAGGTTTTTAATGCGTCCGCCCAGCAAACCAGAAATCTGACCAATCAGAGCTTTTAGTGATTTACAAAAGTATAACAAACAAAAGAAACACAGAATGACCAAACAGAATTATAAACGGTTTAAAAAAACAATTCTAATCACTTTTACATTTTAATTAAATGCTAATTTTACATGTATAACTTTATTGATCGATTAAACACGTTTAGTTACAGCACTCCAGCCTCCGTACATAAACCACAGACAGTAAGCCGGCAATATAGAGACAGATGGAGCCAGTTTAGAAGTTTAGCAGGAAGTGATTCAGAATGAGCTGTGAGTAACTTTAAAATCTAGTGCGTGTGTGTGTGGGGGTGGGGGGGGGGGGGACACCACCTCTTCCGGTGGCTTTGTCTCCAGTTTGAGAGTTTTTCTGTCAGCGAATTCGCCAGAAAACTTTGCCACTTGTCAGCTTTTGCGAGCAAACTTTTTTTGGCGAGAGAATGAAGGGGCGACCCCTGTGATCTGAGCCCTGCACTCCCTCACACACACACACACACAGACACACACACACACACACACACAGACACACACACACACACACACACCTTTCAGCGCAGGATTTTTCGGCTTTGCCACTTGAATGTACAACCTCCCGTCCTCCCTTCTCCAGCCTGTCCCAGACTTTTCACTGGGAGCAGAGATGCTTTTTTGATTCTTCCTTTTGTTTCTACTTTCCGTCTCGACACTAGAAGGAGGTCCTCTTGTTTCCTCTCTGACAAGCGCCTCCTCTCTCTTTCAGCATCTTCTTTCTTTCTCCACCCTCTCTCTCTCTCTCTCTATCTCGCTCTCTCGCTCTCTGTCCTCCCCCTCTCCTTGATCTCCATCACGCTCTCCTCGGCGGGCTGATGATGATGTGCAGTCTTTGCCGAGCGACACCGTGAATCCACCTCTCTGGAGACGGGGCGGGCCTCGTCTATTAGAAATGATCCTTCGGCTTGATTCGATCCTGCATATTGCATCGAAGGCAAATGGAAGTCATTCCCCGCGAAGAATAGATAGAATTTATACGGTTTGACTTATCTCACAATATCGAACCTGCAGACATTTTAATTTTTCATCAGCTTGAGCTCAGATAAAAGTTACCGTGATTTTAATAAACGGGGCCCTTTCTCTCTCTTTTCTACTGGAATGTTATCAATTTCTACTCTTTTGTTAAGCTGCACTGGAATCCCACACTGACTCATGTATTGTTTTACAGTCGCACATCTAAACTGTAGTGTCAGAATAATAAACAGCCGTCTGGGATCCTCTCTCGCTCTCTTCCTGTCTCTGTCTGTGTTTTAGAAACAGCTTTCCTCTTCACTCACTACCCGGAAGGAGCATTAAGTAATCAATGGGTTTATTGATGTGTATTGGCACCCAGTGGGAGCTGAACACAACACAAAGAGGCCAGAAGCTCTGCTGCAGGAGCAGCTCTTTACTTTAGTCTGTCCTGTTGTAAACGTACACAAACCAAAAAGTCCACAAAGAGATGATCATTTCCCTGAAAACATGCGGTTCATTGGGTACAGCTAGCTAAAACGAATACCGTCTAATACAGCAGTCCTGTTTCCTTCATAGCGATTCTTTCTGTTCTGTTTTGTTTCAGAGATCGTTCTGGAGGAGACGGTCTGAGGTGCTGTTGAGCTATTGGAACGTATCTTAATGCAACAGTTTGTATTTTCCCACAAAAGTCCAGCAACACCTGTCGGTTTCTGCTTGTTAAATGAATACAGTCTTTTCAAAATAAACTTCCTTCTTCACAGGAAACAACTCAGTTAGGTTTAGGCAACAAAACTAGTTGGTTCGGTTAAGGAAAAGATGGTGGTTTGGGTTCAAATAAAAAAATCAGCGTAGCCTTTCATAACAGCGGTGTCCTGGGGGACAGACCGCTTTTTGTTTGACCCATCCACGTCCCCTCCCACCAGCCTATACGTATGAAGTGGACGTATAGTCACCGTTACGTCACACATTAGTTCATTAGTTTGTGGACTGCCGTTTCGAAGCCTCCTGGTTGGCATTTTGCCCGTTGCCATCTTGGTTTTTGCAACCACAACGGTACAACAACGGTACAACCAAACGCTGACATTTTTAGGCAACCAAAATGTTACAATTAACTTTCATGAAGTGAAAACACTGTGAAAGAGTAAAAGTTGTAAGAAGAAAACACGGACAACTCCCAGACCGGAAAACCTCTTAGTAACGACCTGTCAATCACTGTGTAGCCCCGCCCTAAAGCATCCCCTGCTTTATGGTCTGTTTGACTCTAAATGGACCATAATTTACTAAACGAAGATCATGCTGTATTGAAGAAGTCACTTTCTCATAGACTTCTATACACCAGAGGAGTCGCCCCCTGGTGGACATTAGAGAGAAAGCAGCTTTAAGACATGAAGCTTTGACTTGACTTCCAGAACCAGAAGTTACAGCCTGATCGAGACTTGTATTTATTTAAATGATGTGGACAAAGTAATGCCACCTTTCAAAATGACCAAACAGTTGAATTAACAGCTTTCTAAAACAGTTTAAACTAAACTGCACATTATAAGCGTGATGAAGAATGTCTGCATATTCTCTCTGTTATCACTAAAACATTGACTGGCAACGAGAAACAAACCCGTCAGCCCTGAAATGTTGATAGAAGTTGGTGCACAGTTGCTTATGAACCTAAGTTAGTAGAATCGGTTGCCTTAAATACTCAGGTCGTCGTGCAGATATTCTCAGTTCTGCAGGAGAAACACATGGAAGTCGTTTTTGATTGAGTTTATTCATTCTGAACTTGGACAATTGGATTCTCTCTGCAGCTTCTTATTACGCCAGCTGCTCTGTCGGACATCACAGACGGATTTAGAAAGAAAACTTCTTAAAAAGTGACTTTTGCAGCTCAACCCTTCGGTGATCTTCTTTGTTCTCCTTCCTCCTCTCAGCCGCTTCCTCCTCCACAATCTCACTTTTCTTCTATTTCTGTCTTTGTGACCAGAATTGATATTTCAGGCTCCCGGCCTGCAGCTTTCTAAGAGGTTCAGAGTAAAGTGAAATAATAATCTCTAGTTTAACACCGCACAATCTCTTTAAGGCACTTTTGACAGTCTTGACATTTTGTACGACCTCTGAGCAGTCGTGTGCTATTATTTGTTTTCTTTCAGCGTTTAGAAATTCAATTTTCTTATCAGCGTAGCTATTCACTGCTCGTCTTTCTGTCCATTAATCTGTCCGGCTAATCCAATCGGGCATTTTCTCGGACATCTGGGACCGTTTGTGGCGCGAAAAGCTCAGAATCTTCGAAGCCAATTAGTGGCAGACAGCAGAATTATTATCTCTAGTTTCCTGTGCATGGTGAGTGCTGAGGGAGAAATTAACCCGTCAAGACTCCACCTGCAGCTCTGTGTGGACACATGAAGCCTCCGCTGTCTCTAGAAAACAGTTGGAGCTGTGCCGCCATGCTTATCCCCATTAAGGTCTCCTCAAATAGAGACGAGGAGACAAACTTTCTCACCCGTCAGCTCGGGATGTGCCGGCAGATTCTTGGAAAACATATTTAATTGCTGCTGCTGGAAAAGGATTTCTCTCGCTGCAGTAAACCGTCGAAGCGAAGGTGCTTTTGAAGCCCGTTTACCACAGAATTGTTTCTTTTTAGTGTTGATCGAGAAGTTATTACCTCTGTGGGAGTCGACGAGTTTCAAAAACAGCATTACAGCTCAACTAGAAATATGTTACACTTTGGGTAAAATGATTACAGTTCAACTTCAAATGTCTCAAATTTAGGAAAAATTATGTGCAGTATTTTTTCTTCTAGTTGCTGAAAGAGTGAAACAGAGACAAAGAAATGAGTTCCTGAAGAGGAGCGAGACCCAACGAAGCAAAGAGAAAGTGACGAGGAAAGTCCCACAGAAGGTCGAGAACAAACGATTATTTTAGATTTTTTAGAGTCCTCTACAAGCATCTAACATCACGTTTGTTTTTTTGTTTTTTTACCAAGAATGGCTCATTGAGTCTTTTGTGATAACATAACTACAAGCATATTCAAATCTTCATTCTTACACTAAAACAAGAGAGGACTTTATTAATCCCAAAGGAAACTCTTGTGCCAACGTCTCATTAGAGATTACAAGAGAAGAATAACAAAGAACAGTAGAGTCAAAATATACATTTATGAACAATACAACAATTATTAAGTGTAAAATAAATAATACTGACACCAGTGCAAAAAAAGTAAAAAATAAAGTTAAACAATTCCACTAAAAAGATTAAATACAAGAGTAAAATATAAAGTGTATAAGAAGGGATGCTAACGGCGCTCAGTGGAAACTAGAATAGTAAAGTAATATTGAGGGAGATATTGTCAGTTATATGAATATAAAAGATGAATAAGAATAACATTGCACATGAAATTGAAGCGTACTATTGCACATGGTGTGGTTATTATTGTTGTAGGTGATTTTTCAGCTGTCCCTCCTGCAGAAGGGGGAGGAGTCGTACAGGTTGATGAGCACAGGTAGAGAAGACTTCCTGCGGCGTTCTGTGCTGCACCTCGACGGTCTGCAATGACTTCAGTGTGGCGTTCAGGGGGTGAGAGGCATCGTCCAAAACACTGATGAATAAGATTTAAATTATGAAAGATTCGGGGAAACTTCATGCACCAGAAGATGAGGTAAGATTAATACAGCTTAATACAACTCTCACATCAAAAATGCGAAACAAAACAAGTAGTCGATGCGATGCCGTTCCACTTCATCAGACCCAAACTGGGACAGTCTCTCCTTCTTCTCTCCAGTTCATGTAAAGGAGCCACCTGAGGGTTCATTCACCCTGAAGCCGTTCCACCACCAGCAGCAGAGGACAACAGAGGACAGCAGAGTCCCGGTAATGTTACAAACAGGACTCACAATATTAAGGGGGTTCACAGATGCAGCTGTAAATGTAAACAGTTCATCACAACGAATCACTGAAGAGTTCCAATGCTTCATCTGATCTTTATGGAGTTGGTTTGAGCGTCAGCTGCTTTCGTCATTTTGTCCATTGAAAGTCAGTTATGTTCTTGATGTGTCTGCTTCTTTGATATCACAGCGGTTTACCCTTCAGAGCTCCATGAGGATGAAACGTGTTTTGCTCCAGACTGGAGACTTCAGTTCCTTTCCCCCTTCAGCTGCTCTCCATATCAGTGGAGGGAACACTGGGGCCTGGAGCTCATAGAGCGACCTTTAATTATTTTGTAGGAAAAATCAGTTTGAGGCCTTTGGAGAAATTAGACTGTTAACAGAAAATGTCTCCTCCTGGAGTCTTCCTCCTCATATTCTAAATTGAATCTGAAGATGAAGAAAATAATCCATCCTGGTCTCCGGAGGACTAAGCTGCTCTTTCCCTCAAAAACACTTTCTCCGTCACCATGAGGGTCACTTGCAAGCTCGCTGCACAAGCTATTGTATCCTCTCTGCCAAACCACCTATTTGTTCCTGATGAATCTTTACTGAAATGCCTGTTTCTTGTGAGAGAGTAGGAACTCACCAGGTGGTGGTGGTAATCTGAGGGTAAAGAATATCCACACAGCTCGAGCAGCTTCAAGCTGTGGATCACACGGTTAACTAGGAAACTGGCATTTATTGTGGCTCATACAGTGCAAGTACCAACCAGAAGTGACTGAACGCCATCCCACCGCTGTCATTATTATATTGTGATTAAATAAACAGCAAACCTGGATCAATAGATAATCAAACATCAGGAACACTAAAGGAGAATCTTGGATGTTCTGTTCTTTGAAGGGATTCAATAATCAAAATATTCACACAAGACGAGGTGTGGTGTGCAAATTTAATTGATCCCTGAGGGGCCCCGTGTGGGCCCCGTGTGGGCTGAAGAACGGAGACAAATACAATAAAGTGTTGTTATAATTGAACCTTTTGTTTGTGGCTAAAATTAAAATCAGTGCTTTTCACTAATTCCAGCGTTTATTGTAATTATGGTCATTTGATCGTTCTGTAAATAACTGCACGTCTTTTATTGTTGAAGTCCACAAGGCTTCTGTTTCATCATCGCACTGCTCACCAATAACTGAATCCTCTGAAAGGAAGTGAGTGTGTATCCGGGCAGGAGAGAGAAATGGGGTGTGTGTGTGTGTGTGTGTGTGCGTGTGTGTGTGTGCGTGTGTGTGTGTGTGTGTGTGTGTGTGTATATATATATATATATATATATATACGTGTATAAAAACAGAATTGTGAATTGTGTTTTCCTGCAGAACAGAGCCTTATTGTCTACTCTTATAAAAAGAGGGAAATGCACAAGCAGACAGCAGTGTGTGTGTGAGTCCTGAAGAGGCCTTCAAGGATAAGAGGAGGAGAGGTTAGCTGTCTGGACAGCTGGCTCTCCTGAGACCTCCGTTATCTTCAACAACCCTGACAGGAGAGTCGCTGTGATGACCCCCGCTGCCATAATCGTTCCTGACTTTACCACTTCCTCCTTCAGCTGTAGAAGGGGGGGTACTATGAAACCATCAACGGAGGTTTCTAACCTGAGGTCTATGACCTCCGCTGGGAGCTCAGAGGGAGCCAATGACTCATCGGAGACCATTTATTCAGGGTGAAACCAGCTTATATTTACATGCATTCATCTATTTCAGATTGAGACCATGAACTCATGTTTACAATGTTAACTGGGGTAATAAGTCATTTTCTCACAGACTTCTATACAATCTGACTTCTTTTTGCAACCAGAAGAGTCGCCCCCTGCTGGTCAGTAGAGAGAAAACAAGTTTTAAGACACTTAGCAAGACAAGCTAACCGATGCGGAACGGCCATGTTGTTAACGAGAGATGTACTTCACTGAGCCATAAATAGTACGACAACAAAGCTACAACAATTTGGGACTTTCTTGACGTGCAAAAATGATCTTTTAAATGTACAAACATATGTGTAATTTATGGCAGAATTCAATCAGGATCCAACAAATATTTGTCTTTTGTCGTTGACTTCTGGACATTTCTTTCTGAAATAAGGGGGGCACCAGAAGTAGAGGGGCTTCGACTCTCTATTGTTGTATCAGCCTGGCAGTTACACACCTGAAATACATCCATATGACACCTGTCAGGCCAATCATAAAAGCCAGGCCACTACTGTAAGTCTAGGTCACTGAAACAGGATCAGATTCCTTCTTTCCTTCACTAGTATAAGTCCAGGTTAAGTGCAACTTCCCCTCCACTGCCCTGAAACAGCCTGACGGGTACCAACCGTGGTCATGAATTATACAGCCGCTCCTACGGGGACGTGAGGCTGAAGGAGGAGGATCTGTGAGGACGACGAAGCTTCTGCGGAGAGGATTTCCCCAGAGATAACAGGCTGCCTTTTGATCGTCATCGCTGTTATTACCGCTGACATGTAGTGGGACGGAGGCGGCGTGGGCGAAGGTTGATTGATTAACTCGCTTTTGCTGGCTGGAAGTTCTAAACACAGCATTTTGTTTTTGCAGCTGTGGAATCATGGAAATAATTTAACAATTTCTTTGTTGTATTTTGAACAAAGGAGAATCTGCTTCATGTTAAATGGAACTATTTGACCTTTTACTTCTTTTATGTGACGGTCAGAGTTACTAGTTTAGTTTGCATGATTTACATTTACGGTGAATGAAAAGTCACACTACATAACCAACTCATTCCAACTATACTAAACTGAAAGAATATTGAATTGTGACAAAACAATAAGAGACAAAGGGAGAATTATATTTACTAAACAATATCTTTTACCGAAAAATCAGATATGATCACATTTCTAAAAAGTAAACATAAAATAGTTGCGAGCAGAATAGAACAACAAAACATACGAGCACAAACAAAGATTTCCTGTTTTTTGCTAAATATATATTTTAAGAGCAAATCGAAACTTAAGCAGTTGGCCTTTTCTTTCAGATTTCTCCCGGCAGTAATTTAAAATGTAAACCGGGGTAAATATGTATAATTTGAATAGCAATATAATGTGTGCACAAGATGTAGCTCAACTTAACATTTATAGGGTTATTAAGTCATAACAGACTCTAACTTTGTTGCTATAAATCTAAACATCTAAAAAAGGGTTATCCTCCCCCACAACCCCTTATAGTGTACTTTAAGCATTAGCATTGATGCCCATCATGTAATTATCATATTACCACTAATGAATTGTGTAGAGTGGTGCTGGTTCAGACAGATGTTATACACTCGGTGGTGCTGGTTCAGACAGATGTTATACACTCGGTGGTGCTGGTTCAGACAGATGTTATACACTCGGTGGTGCTGGTCAGACAGATGTTATACACTCGGTGGTGCTGGTTCAGACAGATGTTATACACTCGGTGGTGCTGTTCAGACAGATGTTATACACTCGGTGGTGCTGGTCAGACAGATGTTATACACTCGGTGGTGCTGGTCAGACAGACTCCACAGTCGCATCTCAGGGCCACGGGGTAGGTGAAGGTGGGCTCCACGTTTGGCAGACAGTTGGGCAGCTTCACAGAGACCAGACGCGTCTCGTTGTAGGTACAAACCCTCTGGTAGGACTCGATGAAGGGCGTGTCCAGGACGGGCTTCTGCTCATACAAACGGACAACAAAGTAGTCTGAACAACCTTTTCTCCTAAACTTTGATAATGCTCTGTTGTTGTTGATGTTGGTTCTGGACATTTCATTCTTCTCTACAGAATTTGGTGTGAAACTAGCTGGGGGGGCCGTATTAAAGATTTATAGCTCCCATATATTAACTGCACCATTAATATATAAAATAACAAATACAATTATTTTTGTTTGGGACTTTAATCACACATTTTATTTATTTTTTGTAATTTCCTGTGTATGAATCTAAAATGGACTGTACAAAACCATTTAAAAAGACGCGGTGTAGTAAGCTTTATTATTTTTTATATATATCTAAAACGGCCGTAATAAACTAAACTTTCAGAGCACATAAAAGATCTCCCGCTCATCAGGGAACCTGCTCTCCAGCACCTCTAGTGGTCTAAAGCTTCACCAGTTTACCTTTAATGACTATTTCTCACGTCACAGTAACCCGACATGGAAACAAATCCACCTCATTAGACTTTTCATTTTTGAAATGAAGTCATTTGTTTTGCTCATCGTAATTTGCACACAGTGAAGCTCCGGTGACGCTGTGTTTGGAGGGAGGTTTGTGACACATCTGCAAAGCTCCTATTAATTGCTTGTAGTGTCTGCGTTCCAGGGATTTAATCTAATTCTGCTGTTGCAGTCATTTAAAATTCTCTATCATAGCTTGGGTGCACAGAAGGTGGAGGTTGTAAATCCTGAAGCCCGGTAGTTGTAGTTAGAGACCCCCCTAACCTGTTTGTCCTTAAAGCGAGACATTGATTCCTTCTACTGTGTCCTGACCTCCCTGTGGTGGTGGGGGTGGGGGGGGATGAGTGCCCCCCCCCGAGGGGAATCCAAAGGGTATCACAAAGCTCAGCTCGGGCCTCCTGCACATAGCAGCGGCTCCACCGCAATAACAAAGCAGAGAGAGTCATGAGCCTCCTAATGCCTGTTGTCACTGAATACAATGCACCAGATGAAACTGGAGATTCCGCAGCATTTCTCTTTCTTTTCTTTTTGTAATCAGTATGCGGCAACTTATGAAATCCTGTGTCGTTTATGCACTTGAGGCATTGTTAAGAAGGCATTAATATCTCTGGATTCCACCGCCGCCTTTTTCTCATTCTTGCAGAACGTTAACTCAATTTTCAGTGCGAGCTGCTCCACAAGCCCTCCTGTCCTCCTCCGACCCTATGCAAGATTTATAGATGTCACTCATCTATGAGTATGTGACGAAAGAGTCAGTTATTATCAACACAGAATGGGCTTTTCTTCAGACGTCTGACATGGATGTGTCTGTTCTAATATTCATGCATCTATCTGCTGTATGTGGGACCTTGCTCTGACCTCATGTTGAGGGAGGAAAGAGGACCCCCCCCCCGTGGGGATCTCACATCTCTGTCTCTGTACATGTGTCTCTCTCTCTCTGTGTATTTGATTCCCTGACTCATTTACTACATTTAATCTTCTTCTTGTGTAAAGATGTCAGCTTTGAGTCACCTCTCCTCTCTGTGTGTACAGTAACCTGTCTCCCCCCCCCTCCCCCCCTGCTTACCTCCCAGGTCTCACAGCGCCCCCAGCAGGCATCGGTGGTGACGTGCACCCCCCCGCAGCCGGGCTTCCTGGCCAGGAAGGTGAACTCCCGGACAGCGCAGCCGATGAAGTGCCGCAGCTTGACGGCTGACGCCCGGTGGAGGGAGTCTGGCTGCAGAGAGATCCAGAGCAGGAAGAGCAGCAGTCCAGGCCTCCTGGAGGTCAGAGAGGCAACACAACACAAGCACTTTTCTTTAAAGCCTGGTGTGTTCAAGAGGGGTTTTAAGCTTCAGGTAAAAAAAAAAAAAAAAAAAGGTTTAAAATAGGCTGGAAAGGTGTCAGTGACTTGCTCAAGGGCACTAAAGCAGGGCAGAGACAGAATCCCAACCAGCTCCAGGCCTTGGACTAAAAAGAAAAGGAGTGTTCTTATCAGTAATATTTTGTGGCTTTCTGAACCACAGATGCATTCTGAGGTCTGTTCTGTCTCATTCAAGATGATACTAAACTAGCCTTCTTGTGTGTGTCACTTATTATAAGCTTCTACATGTATGTTATAAACTGTTTATTGTAGATGTTGTTAATGAGATTCTGCTGTTGAAGTTGAGCTTGTTTAACACTCGGCTGGTTTTAGACAAACCTCCAAGGAAAATAGACCCCAGGTGGACTTGGATCTGGGTTGTCTGCAGCTGATGCTGCTGTTTAATAAGCCGACGTGTGACGTTAATCTGACTTTAATTCCCATCTTGATGGTAACAAGACATTTGACAACTAGAGCGCCACAGTCAGGACGTCCCGTACAAGATCTAGTTCCGTAAACTGGTCCCAGTCTGGCAAACACGATACGAAGCATTTCGAGGACTTTATGCTGAATAAATGAACTGTTATTGAAATATAACAACGCATTCTGTGCTTAAAGTTATAAAATGTGATTCTTCTCTTGAAAGATTTACGTATTTGAATCCAAATCAAACAAAAAATAAGGATATTAACCTGCAGAATGAGCTCCCTGAGGTTGCATTGCTCCCCTTATTTTCCCTCAGTGACTGTTTCACTGTAGAGTCAAAGGTCGGTGAGCGTTATAAATACTTTCACAGCTGCAAGTTTGATGACAGCCCAGTGCTTTAAGAGACCACACAGAGATTGACAAGCTTTACAAAATAGCTGGTGTTGACACAACTTCGGCCAGAATTAAAGTAATTAGTGGTCAATATATTACCCTCAGTACCGCGCCCTCAGTACCGAGCCCTCAGTACCGCGCCCTCAGTACCGAGCCCTCAGTACCGCGCCCTCAGTACCGCGCCCTCAGTACCGAGCCCAAGTGGCCCTCAGCTCCAGCCCCTATCGCACAAGGTTTGTGAGAGCTGCAGTAAATCCCGTTGCCGCGTTCAAACAAAGTGCTCCACAGGCTTTTTACATGTAAACCGAAATCTCATCACAAGATCCATTCAGTAGGTGTTCTAGAGCGTTTGGTCACATTAACAGGTGGATCTTTGACAACAGATTCAAAACACGAAAAGACAAAGTGCAAAAGAAACATAAAAGGACATTTAAATACAGTTAAAAGGTCAAAGATGTAGCTTTAAAAGTCCATTCTTGACCTCGGAAACAGCAGATGGGGTGAAAAAATCTCACCAAATGCTTTTGATCATGTCACGTTTAAAAAAAAAAAAAAAGGAAATTTGGACATCACACTAATATTCCACAACAGCTGAGCCAACAGGTAAACAACAGGTAAACAACAGGTAAACAACAGGTAAACAACAGCACTCTATCAGAAGCAGTGAAGCAGAATTCACTCACCATAGTGACTTCTGTCTTTGCTGGCTCATCTGTTAACTGTTGGATTTCTACAATGAAATGCAAATGTCATGCGACAGTTCAGCCCGTCTGACGCCTGCAGTGTCGGCTCTGAAGTCACTCTTTGGCGGTGTGGCTGATAACAAGAACCGCAGCACTCGTCCCTGAACGCTCCTCAGACCTGAACCACCTGCTAATGGATCTGATGGGACTAGCCGGGGCCTTTTTATCATCTTGTGTCCTGCCACTCAGTCTCTCCCCCCTGACTCCCTAAACCCTCCCCCCCACATGCCCTGGAGGCCCTTCTACCTGTCGTTGCTCATTTAGTTCACCCACCGGCTTGTTACCGCTCCATTAGCTTGATTAGGGGTAAAAGAGTCTGCCCTGTTGTTCATGCTCATCCACACGGAAGAGAGACGGGGGGGACAACGTACTCAAACACAGTGCCTACCTGTGTCTACTCAATCATCCGAGCTCAATTAGCCGGCTCCACAGTCAGACCCTGCTCCTGTTCTCACATGCCGACTGTAATGACTACGTCCTTTTTTTGTAGCCAGTGAAAAAGGATGCATGTGTCAGTCCTCGGAGGAGACAGGAGGAGGAGGAGATGTGAAGAAAGGGGAAGAATTGATTTGGGTGAGTAAGCACCTCATCAACAAATTACCTTTCGTGCGGGGGCCCTGCGGGCAGCGTGTGGGGCCAACCGGAGCAGAACTGCTCTCAAGCAGCTCAGGTAAAGTAAAGTTGAGGCTGAGCAATTAAAGTTAGATTAGAGGAAAGAAAGTTGAGGAGGATGAGCCAGGAGACAGGTTCACGCTCCTCTCAGACGCCCTGTCCTGCTCACTATCGGGGGGGGGGGGGGGTTATTGAACAATGTGCAGGGTGTGGAAGAGCAGGATGCGTGTCATTGGATAACAGGGAGGATTACAAGCACGCTAATAGTAATCCAGTGCAAAAGGAAGTAAGCCTGGATTTCCACACTCCTGCTCTACGGGCCAATTATTGTCCGCTTTCAAATGAAAGATTTTTTTCTTTAAGTTTGAGCTTTTTTTTTGTCATTACTTCATTAACTTCATGGGGAAATACTTAGTTTAATTAATTAATTAGTTTTAAAAGAAGCAGGTCTGAGGCCAGTGTCTTGCATAAGCGATGGCAGGAGTCCTAATACTTCAGCCAACATGCACGTATCTTAAGTGAGATAAGATCCCATTAGAATATTAGAATATATATACTGAGTACATGTCAAACTCTGCAAGGACAGAGCCGCAGCCGAAATGTCTGCTTGTTGATGTGAGGGAACATGGCTGACAAACTACTACTCTATAGGAACAAAAACATCTCCGTGTCTTTGAAAGGTGTTGGTACATCGGGTAGCAACAAAACACAGCTTCAATGACGAGCTTGACAATTCCTTCGTCATCATAGAAACAGTAAAAACAATCTCCCCTCAAGCATGGGCGGGTTATGAGACAATGGGCCCACCACCTCTCCTACACCGGAGTAAGACGCAGACTTTATAGTTGTTTACACTCTTTTTGTTGTCTTGTGTCTCTTTGTTGTCTTGTTGTGTCTCTTTGTTGT
>NW_022280099.1:526864-575249 GCF_004355925.1 Anarrhichthys ocellatus | reverse complement strand
TCTTTGTTGTCTTGTGTCTCTTTGTTGTCTTGTTGTGTCTCTTTGTTATTTTTTTGGGGAGTTTTTCGTTATTTTTTGTCTGTGGCTGTTTTGCAACTTTTGGTAGTCGTCTTGTGTCTCTTTGTAGTAATGTTGTGTCTTTTTGTAGTTGTTTTGTATCTCTTTGAAGACGTCTTGTGTCTCTTTGTGATCGGGTTGAAAAGCATATATTTTACACATATTACTGGGTACATTCCATAGTTCAAAAACACAAATATTAACAATTTGTATAATTTATGATTATTATAATTTTTTTTGTGTGGCTCAAGGTGGGGCCAGGCCCCATGGCCCTCTATTGGCCAGCCGCCACTGGTATAAATAAAGACTAAAACACGGAGACATCCTGCAGACGGCTCAGCAGTATGGTGATGCTGTGCTGACCTCTGGTGCTCACCAGTAGTACTGATACTCACCTGTGACCTTTGAGGACTGCACCATGTGACGCATTTCACATGTTGCAGGAGTTTAATCAGTTCTTGCTTCGTTGCATACTTTGTGATCACTTTGCTCCTAATGAGTTGATTGTTCTTGTTTTATGTTGAATGTTATGCTTGTTTTAGTTTTAATCTACACACTGCGGACGCCCTTATTTCTTATTCATCTTTTTGACAAATCTTGCATTCTTTTCAAGAGCGTCTGAGGAAACATATCTAGTTTGGTACTTTGCTTAATTATTTAACATTCAAGAAAGAATTTCGGTTATATTGTTAATTAAATACATTAATTGAAAAGGTGCAAGATTGTACTAATTAATAGAGCTTGAATTGATTTTTCCTTTTACTTTATTTTCATATTGTTCTTATATTTTTCATTGTTCTATTTCAGATTTTTTAGCCTTTTTATTAAACAACATTTTTACTCAATCAGACGCTTTTCTGTCTCTTCTCTTAAGTTTATATTCTGTTTCAATCTTCTGAATGAACGAGAGAAGAACAAAGTTGCATTCAGGTTCCCAGGTCTGACATTTGTTTCAGAGTCAGCTCAGCTGACATTAAACTTCGGGTCACACTTGCACTTGTTGAGGCTGCACTGTTAGCTCGGGTGACAGCCACCAGTGCCACACTGGGTGGGGGGGCTTGTGTGTGTTGAACCCTGACTGGTTTCTATATTTAGTCTACCAGTGAGCTTTTTTTTCTGTGCTCGGCACCGGTATGGCTCCGGCTTCTCCGGTAACAGTCCGGCCCGGCCTCTGGAGCTCTGCAGACTGCAGATCTGTCAAACTGCGCTTCAGGTTTCATCTCCACCAACTACTACAGAGCAGAATCTGTTCCTCCACATTGGGAATCATTACTGGCCGGACCTGCATCTCCGCTGCATCTTTCATTCACTGCTGCATGTAAGTACAGGTCACTCTTTAAATGTTTTTTTATTTACTTTAACACCAACAAACAATACATGCAGTAGTAAAGCGTGCATTGGCTCTTGACTGTGAAGGGTTACACAGTCCTGCTGTATTATGATGTGATCCCCCCTCGTGTTCCCTTCTGCCCTGTTTGTTTTTCCAAAGACTGATTCCTCATTACAGTCTCGTTAAACCTGCAGGGCAGCCGCTTGTTGCGTGCGTTGTTAAAAAAAGTCCTCTGTTCTTCCTCAAGGACTCATTACACGGCTCAACTGAACTGATCTGAAAGCAGCCGTACACACACGTGTCCCCTGCTGCTATTTCTGTCTCCTGACAGCTTCATAACAGCGATGCTATCTCACATTCCTGCAGTCATAGGGGAGGCACTTTGTACACTTGATAATATAAAGCAGTGATAGGGTCAGAGGTAGTAGAAAGAACGAGACGTTAATGTCATATCATGTACTAATAGATTATTTAATTACATTCTCAATCTAATTAAAAGGGCGTTTTATAGCGTCACCCCTCATTCAACACACAATCACTTGCTCCCCACTTTGTTTCATGAGGAGTGCTTTGATGGGGATGTAGAGACGTGATGGGCTATTATTTGAGGAACTGAGAATCACATCTCTAATAGTGACTGAGAGTTCCTTTGTTTGGCTTTCAGGCTTCTTTACTCAGAGACGTCATGGTGCTGATTTTAAACTACAAAGAGTGATTATCATGCCACCGTGCTACACTTCTTAAGATGCAGGGCTCGTTGTACCACGACAGTAGTCCACACTGTGGATCCTCCGTCTCAGATCCTTCACAGTCACTTCAGTGTAAGATAGAGGAGAGTAATCACATGGATGATCTTGTCTGTAGCTCATGTCCATTATTTTTCAGATTTCTAAGGGTTTCAGTGTTTGTGTAACCGTTGCTTTCTGGTGGAAAAATGATTCCGATGCCGAAGCCTCACTACAGATCTTTGTTTAGTGTTCTGTCTTCATGTGTCTTCATCTCTGTGAACAAAGATTGTGTTATAGGCCTGTTAATGCATGCTTCCCCACCAAGCCCAACCCACCTGTGCAGATGGTAACTGTGACCTGACAAGCATTCTGCTAAGCACACTGGATTAGACACGCAGCCTGCTATGCATGGTGGTGTGACCTGGTTTGATTGGTGGCATACATATCCCAGCCCAAAGGTTGGAGCACCAGGCTGCTGGCCAGAAGGTGTGGATCAAGACCATTCTGGAAAGGCTGGATAGGGACCATGACTAACAGCTGCCTTTCTGCATGTGACTTCACATTGTTAGCTGCTTTTCTTGTGCAAAACTATAAGAATCCGTCCAAAGATAGGGTGAGAAACGGCACAAAGCATAGAGTCTCTATCTTAAGAGCGTCTTTGTTGCTATTTCATTTCCCTGATGCTTGTTTCTTTCTGAAGATAAATGTTTGTTTGGGTAAAGCTCACCCAGATATATCTCAGTGACCTCATGATGATGTCCAGATATCATGCACGTTTAAAAGGACAACACTCACGTCTGTGTTGCATTTACAGTGAAGTGAAAGCAGAGATGGCCTCTCCCCCTTTTTCACTGTTATCACGTCTTCCAGGGTGTGTCTGGGAACACTCTGTGTGACAGGTTCAGCAACACACACGCTGTTGATTTATTGCCCAAGCTCAGACAAAGACCTGCTGGAAATAATTATGAGAGAACCGGTGAGCGATGGAGAGAGTTGTTGTTGTTGTAGCAAAGTGAGTCATGACATTGATATTGAGAAGGAAGGAACCAGCGGTGGAGGAAGTTGTTGTCGTTGTCAAACCTGAAGCTGCAGGGGAATGTGTTGGATGTGGTTTCCACCGGTGTTTGTTTATATCGGCTCTACAAACTTCTGGATGTCACAGCGTTCGTCCAGAGTACTTCAGATCAGTTCTGGATTGTGTCAGTTTAGTTGCACTCAATCAGCTTCACTCAATTCCGTCTTACTTCCATTTCATTCGTTACTGCTCCAAGAGGGGAATTCATGTGAGGATTGGGATGTTGAGGGATGGGTGGTACATGTGTTGGAGGAGCTTCGTAATGTCTTTGGGTCTGGGTCTTTATTCTACATAACAAACATACAATGACACATGTAGCTCTTGTAAACCTGCTGTTAGGTGATCTGGACTGTTAAATCAGCTGACTAGCGGAGCTTTGAGGTGTGGACATTGATTGAATGCATCGCTCTCTTTTCTCCTCCTCCAACCTCCCCACAGGCTAGTGCTGTAAACAACAGTAACGTGTGCACCTCAGCTGGATGCATACATGCATGAATATGTATTTGAAAAGCATTTACTGCTGGTGTCGTGGTCTCATGACGTCCCCCTCCCTGTGCTTTTTCCACAACGGTGTGTGCCATGTGTTCTGCCCTCTGCCTTGTTGCTACAATTAGAGCTGACAGGAGAGACTTGTAACTTAGTCACGGGCTCGCTCTCTGTTTCGGTCCCTTGCTCTTCATTCTGTCTCGTACTCGTAATGTTCTTGTTATTCTAGTTAGTCTGACATTATCAGATAAATGCAGCAAAACATTACAAACTACAAGGTGTCCTGCTCAGTAAGCGAAGACCTAGAGTCCCGTGACAGTTGCCCATTCGTGGCTCTCGGTGGGTCTTGTTGTTGCACTCTTGTCAACGTGACTTATGTGATCAGTAACGTCAGATCGTAACTCAGCTGTGTCCGCATGCGTGTGTCCACACTTGACGCTTCAATGTGACCTGTCTGATCTGATAGTGTTTGTTCATATTTCTGTTAAACGGTGGAGAAGTGCATTTCACTCCCCATAAATTCTTCACAATAAAAGTCACCCAGTTTTTTTTTTAAAGCTCTTATTCTGAAGCTGCAAAATCAGGAAAGTTTGTTTTCATCAGCAGTAATTCAACAGGATCCCAATTTAATGGAGATCTGATCTCGGAGCGCACGCACTTGACAGTTAACGTTTCTTGGCGTGATCGGATGACAAAATTGAATTGAAAAGAAAAGTGTGACCCACTACGGCCTTACTTGGACTTTTTTCCTTCTCTCCTTACCTCCCTCCCTCTCTTACTCTCTCCCTTGTCCACTCTCTCTCTCTCACCCCGCCCCCCCAGCCCGGTCTCTCTGTCAGCAGCTGACATGAAGCCTTGGGATAGCTCAAATGGCGTGCTATAGCGGTTTCACCCCCACATACACAATACGCGTGTCCGCGTGCGTGCATTAATGTCGGAGGGCGGTCGTCCACTTCCTGCGCATGTTTCTTCTGCAGGACTCTTGTGTAGAGGTTGAGCAGCAGCACGGGACTAACCTCGGTCAAACCTTGTGCTTTTGTTTTAGGGCACTTGAACTACAGATGTATTGTGACCATGAGGCTAATCAAATTATGTAATTTTACATTATTAAGTACTTTAGTTGCTTGCCAGTAATTTGAAATATTTTATCTGTTTTGCAAACGATCTCTTTCATCTTATTATAGTTTTACAGGAATGTAATTGATGAGGGGACAGTGTTATTTAAAGCCAGTTATAGGAACACAGACCAACCAGAATGCTCTATGTGGCTGACATTAGTCATCTTGTCGGGTCTTGTTTGTGTAATATCGTTTCTTATTTTCAAGTTCAAGGTTTTGCTGATCACTCATCTGATTCTCTGCGATAAAACTTATATTTATGAACTCTTGGCACCATGCTGTGTTACTGGCTCTTCCTCACTCAATGCTCAGGACTCAGAGTGACTGAGCTCTCCGTTGTGGCCCCGGGTTCTGCAGCAGCCTTTCTTTACACAGTGTGTCAGCAAAGTGGTCTGAGTCTAAACTGAAAGACTTAACTTTGCCTGCAGTGTCCTTGACTGTGCAGACAGGCCGTACCGTTGATGTTGTTGTGTTGTATAGTGTGTGGGATTCTACCATTACCTCTGCCAGGGAGGTCATGATTGGCACGATCTCTTAATACGTTTGATCATATTGTAAATGACAACTGATATTTACTTCTGCACCGCGTTGAATAATCGCACACATCCCATCACTGTCTAAACCTGTATTTGAATGCACTTCTGAATCCAGATGCAGACAAAAAAGGTCTGATTAGAATTATACAACATGTAGACAAATCTTCTTGAGCCTTTTCAGTTTTTAAAACACTTCATTATGTCTGAGCTGATGATATAACATAAAGCTTTGACCTTTCATGGCCCCACATTTGTCTTCCCCGAGCAAAGAGTGCTGCACTTGAATAAACAGCTTTGCACTTGTCCGATGCTACAGGGCGTGAGGCATCAGGAAGCTAATACAACATCACTGATTTGTTTGCTTGGATGCGATCCCGCCCCTCTGGCAGTACATGCAGGTTAAAACAAAACCAGCCGCTACCTTCTGGCCTGCTCTGACATTTGCTCTGACATATGAGTGAGGCCTAGTGCTGTTTTATTTTAGCCTCGCTCACCTGTCCGTCCTCCTGAACTGTCAGTCATGTTTCTGATCAGCAGGAAAAAAAGACTTTCTGGTCAAATCAAAGGCGCCTTTATCTTCTTTCACTCTGTGATTTGTTTAGGCAGGCGGATTTAGAAAGATGTCTAAATGTCACGCATTATTCTCAGTTCACTTATTCATATGGCAGGGCAAGACGGAACAGGAGGAAGCACAGTGCAGCACCCTTCATCCAGCACTCAGACGAAACTGTCAGAATATCTCTCATTGCTCCAGAAAAGATGATGAACTCGCCCAAAACTGTATCTTAGAAGTGTTTTCTGCTGCTTTGTTGAAAAAGGTCTTTCTTTGTCTTTAACGATGCAACTGTTAAACTTGTTGGTCTTTGTCCTTTCCTTTGTGTGGTCCGTGTTTGTTAACCGTGCAATGGTCTTGACCCTTTTGTTGCCTTGTATAAAGCACTTTTAGACTTTTTCAACAAAAGCAGTTTACATCCTGGCACGTGGCTGCATGTGTGTTTGATAAACAGTTATCTGTGGCCTGTTTGTGGGTGCAGAAGATTATAAACTGCTAATCCAGGAGGTTTTCCATGAGTGTTATGATGGTGATGATGATGTGATTACATGTCTTGTGCATCGTCCCTGTTAAATAAACAATAAAATAACAATGAAACGTCTTTAGATTGGTCTACTCTGTCGGCCAATCACAGATCTGACTGATTTAAAGAAGGTTCATGCAATCAGTGCTCCATATGTTTTAAATGACACTGATTGGTCTGAGACAAATGCTACATATTGTTGTGCATTGTTTGTAAGTCATGCAGAATATCCTGGGATGATACTGGTTGCATTTTCACAATATTTTGGGAAATTCTGTCTTTGCAACATTGCAAACATTTTTCAAATCTATACTGTTCTATCTATGATCATTTACTGTTTTATTGTTTCATGCATGCTTTTAAATGCAACGTCTCAAATGGTGCAGACGTCATGACTATACATCAAAATGTGATTTTGTTTGTGCGTATTGTTGATCTGACTTAGTCTGAAAGCTCTGAAGTTATTTTCATGATGGTGTACCTGTCATTAGTCCTGTTTTTACTGAGTGTTATTGAAGTCTGCTATCGTGATTATGGCAACAATGCCACCGTAATTAAATCAAGTGATTCTAATTTTGAGATAAATACAAACGAATATATCGTTTGTGATCCTCTTGATTGAGTAGCAGAGATTGAATCGATAGGTGGCATTTCTTTTGGACAGGAAGTCCGCTTTAAGAGCCAGAGTTGTTCAACACGGTGTCATCACACCTTTAATGAGAGGTTGACGTTACGCGTCACTCTTTAAGCTGCGCTGGACTGCAGTAACACTGACTTCTATCTCTTCCTGTCAGAGTGGTGCCATGCTGCCGGGAGGCTGTGGATGAGAAAGCATGTCGTCAGACTTCTACTGCAGAGATGATCTGGTGGAGAGGGGGACCATCCCCCTGGACATCGACAACGTCCACATGCTGCTGCAGGGTCAGTCTCTCCACACTACAGTACAGACAACAGCACGGCGTTTCTGATCGGTTCTTACCGTGGTTCAGTACTTTAACATCACTCTTTTAGTTTCTGTATTGTTCTCTGTGCTTTGAATACTTGAGCTTGAGTTGTTATGGGGACTGTGGTGCTTTTGGTGCTGAACTGAGTGAAGGCTCATTGTCTTCTGGTCTCTGCTCGCCCCGGAGAAGGCTGAGGTCATGCAACTGCAAAAAAAGAAAAGCTCCGTGTCTATGATTTCAATGTCTTATCATGGTTACCGTGGCAGCATAATAACTATGAAGCCGTTACGCGTCTCACTCAGCAGAGTGAGACGCGTCCTGTTTCACTTTTGTCCCTTTTTTCTTTGAGGTCATGCTCGCTTTAATGTGCAGAAACTGAGCCGCTGCTCTCAGAGAGACATGAGTCATTTTACAAAGAGCCCTCCGGAGGGACGGAGCAGCAGGAGGGGGGGGAGGAGACACGTCTCTCGCTCACTAACTCGCTGCTTCCCAGGGTGGTTTTGAACATTTGAAGCGAAGCTGTGCCGGTCATTTGATCCTGTTCTCCTGCCTGCACAATCATCAGTTCTCCATATTACAGGCTGGGTTTAACGGGTGTGTCACTTTATCTGTAAGATTTAGCATTTCATCTCAAAATCCAGCAATATTTGTTGTTACGAATTGATTAATGGTGAAACTTAATCGATTTTGACGATTTACAGTTTAATGATTTACTGTTCAATGTAATTATCGAATTCCAAATATCAAACTTTGTTGCTTTTCTCAGTTTTGTGTCATTGTAAATTGAAAACCTTCAGGTTACTGTTGGTCAGACGTCACCTGAGGCTCTGGAGAACTTTGATGCACATTTCTTCCTTATGTTTAAATAAACAAAACGTATAATAAAAAAAGATCAAAAGCAATAAATTCAAATGATTTATTAATCTAGCTCTACTTTGATTTATGACTAAAAACCTGTAAAACTGATGACATTCTCATCTGCCTCAGCTGTACTTTTTCTGTGAAATATTCAAATACACCGTTGAGAGTAGGCAAAAATAACATTTTTATACTGCATGCAAAAAGACTGCATGGTGTTTTCACAAACATATCTGTAAAGAGGAGACTCGTGGGGACCATAGAACCCATTTCCATTTTGTTCCCTCGCAAAGATGGAGCTTAACTTTGGAGCGTTGTTCTGCCTCCTCCCCGGCAAGGTATCGTGACCTGGTCGGTACCAATGGATGCCTGAGGTCAAGCAGTTTTATAAGAGGGCACATGACTCTTTCCTCTACACATTTAAAACAGTGTTTTTATTTATTTGTTTTTTTCTTATTAAAGCCTTGTAAAGTTTGTTTACTCCCAGCTGGCACACTGTGGAGAATGGATGACGTTGGCCTAACTCCTCCACGACAAACCAGCTTGTTAAAACAGACTGGGGAAGTATTGTCTGGACGGTATTTAAAGTGGTAATGATGCAAGAATGTCAATAAAGAGGGTTTGTATCAGAAGGGTGAGGAAGAATTCTCCAGAGTACATGCAATGTGGTTTTATAATGTAATGCTCATAAAATGATAATGTGTCAAAGCGGATTGAAGGATTGAGACGGTTGTGTGCGTCATTGCTACGTGGGGCCTTATAGGGAACAAACCAGATGTTTTATGGAGACTTTTCTGACTCCAGATTGTTATCAAGTGAAACCACTCCAACAATAATATTATTCATCATCGCCATCATCATTGTAGCACTTTTCACTATAGCTCACTATCTATCGCCGAATGAGGTCACACAATGGTGTTTGAACCTGTGGCCCGTTGAAGAAGGCCTTTGTATTTGCAGTAATACGAACTGGGTGTCTGTGGCGACCTTCTCAGGAAGAATCGCAAGCGGTGCACAGTGAGGAAGTGAGATCCAAAAAAAACACACCACATGCTGCCAAAGAGAACGAAGCGGAGAGCTTCAAGATTATAACTTTAAAAAAGCTCTTTTTAAAGCTTGAGCTAATGTTTTCAGTTTGTTCGTCTGGTCTACTCAGGAACACGATATCTCATGATGAGGAATTGAACAAACATGCACTTGGACCGAAGGATGAACTGATTAGAGTTAGGAGGTCAAAGGTCAAGGCCAATTTCTGGGTGATAAAAAACAACTCAGAGGAACACATTCCCAAATATATGAGAAACAAAACATAACATGACAACATTTGCAGCTTTTACTGGCGCACAACTGATCCATTTTGCGTCACCGCATCTGAGGGAATGTTAGCTAACACGGTAAAACACGTTTGTGTCTACCCCATGATGTGTTGTGATCACAGACTGTATGTAAGAAGTGGACGTAGTCATCGTGACGTCCCTCATTGGATTGTGGACTGCTGTTTTGAAGCCTTGAGTTCGGTGTCGCCATCTTGGATTACGGTCGTCGCCATGTTGGTTTTTTTTGCAATCAATGAACAGAAGTGACAATATTAGGACTCAGGAGGAGTGACGTAGAGACGCGTCTAGAGTATACGTCTCTGGTAGAGACCTGTCAATCACAGTGTAGCCCCGCCCCTAAAGCATACCCTGCTTTATGGTCTGTTTGACTCTAAATGAACAATAATGTACTAAATGAACATCATGCTGTGTTGAAGAAGACTTGAAACTAGAGATTGAGACCATAAACTCATGTTTACAATGTTTACTGAGGTAATAAATCAAGAGAGAAGTAGAGTCATTTTCTCATAGACTTCTATACAACCAGAGGAGTCGCCCCCTGGTGGACACTAGAGAGAATGCAGCTTTAACACATGAAGCATTGGCTTCACTCGGCAGAACCGGAGGTTACCGCCTGGTTGTGATCTGCCGTGTTGATATCCAAACATTCCTGGTCATTGAAACTATGCATTTTAATTTGACCTTCATAAAATATAAAAATATAATCAAATCACAATGCTTATTGTGACACAGCTTACACACACCCCTCCACCTTAACATCACATCATCTCTGATTTTCCCGATTCCTAGTTACTAGTTTAGCGGGTCACATTAGGTTAGCAGTATCTTTGGGTTATTTCAGGTGAGATATCCACATTGTCACAGCATTGTGCAGCTCATGAAGCATAGATTACCCAGGAGGCTGCAGGAGGAATAGCTTGTTGCAGGTCTTGTTTCAGCAGGCCTGAATCCTTTATGAGTGACATTTGAAAGAGGTGTGCCCCAGCTGATCTCACCTGCATCCCTGCAGGCTTGAAATGTGGACTGTTTGCTCGTTAGACTGGAGTTATTCTCAAACTAATTTCATAACTGTTTTCCTTCATGGATCTGCAACGTTTAGAGTCAGATAGATGAGAGAAGTTTGGTTTAAATTGATATCCTCCAGAGTTTGTTTACCTGGAAACATTCCCTGCTGAATCGACATGAGTGATCCCATCATGGGTGAGTTCTTTTATTCGTCTCTATGGTTGTGACTTTTTGTTACAAAACTAACTGTAGGACTTGGTTTAAAGGCACACTACTATGATGGAAATTATTATCAGCATCTGAAATGTTCACCCTCGTGGGACTTCTACAGCGATACACAAAACCTAAGAAGTGAAAGTTTGACAAGTAGGCCTACTGTTTGTCAAACATAAGATATCCATCTAGAATAGACATTCTGCCTCATCATACAGTGGGATGCTTTGGAAAATAAGTTCTCCTCAGAACCGTGATGTGTCCGTTTGGCACTTTTTTTATTAGCAAATAAATCACAAGTCAGTAAAGTCTTCTTTTTTATGTGGATCTCCGCCAGGTGTGTCTGCAATGACCACTGCTGTAATGTTTACAACCCATAATTGTCTCACCCTCAGTCTAGACTACATGTGTGTCAGGCTTGTTTTTCACTCGCTCGTCTCGCACAACAGATACTCTGTCATTGTGTTCAGGCGTCTGCACTGGTTCTGTCGTACGGTCGTGACCAGGACTTGAGGTTGATGTCGGATAAAAAGGAATGTGATAACTGTCTCTGGCCAGAGAGTAGCGGCTGTGTGGCAGCAATACACCCAGCTGTGTATGTAGTTCCATTAGCTGTTAGCAAAACACACCGTGCAAAACAATAAAAATGAGCACGGTGTCTCACTTGATGCCATCACCAGCTGGAATCCTGTTGAGAGTAGTGAGTGAGGCAGTCGGTAATCAATCAATGGCAGAATCAAACAGGCAATAAAGGGGTGTGAGTCACTGCAACCACAAGACGTCCTCGAGCATGCAGCCATCAACAAGCACCTGGTGCAGCAGTATGTGAGATTAGTTCCCCCCCTGTCTCTCTCTCCACCCATTGAAGGCAGACCGTTAAATTTACAAAATAAATAGAGAATGGCCAAGAAACAAACCAGCGATGTACACGCCTTAATACATGTCTGAAATGTCTTATTCTAATGTATGTACTTGCAGGGAAGTTGAAGTCAGTATATGTGCAGCTTCTCTATGTCAAACTGCATTCCAGTTATATTTAAAATCTATTTTTAAGGGCTTTAAATGGTAATGTGTGTATGTCAGAAAAGTATGCAAGCTGACATCAACTTATTAAAAAACAAATACCACTTTAACCCCCCCCCCCTTAAGATGCTTACAGCTGTTTTTGTGCTGAATTATTTTCTGCGGCTTATTGTCAGTATTGTATTGAGGCTCTCTGCTTGTTCAGGCAACATGCAGACCACATGCCTCCGCTTGTGATTAGCCTGTGGGTGTTTGCTGCTGTAACAACCCTCCTTTAAAGGGCAAAGTGATCAGGGCTGTAAACACCGGGATCGTTCCTCAATAGGTGTACAGACCTCTTTGACTGCCTGATGTTTAATAGTTTGGCACACTGCGATAACTTCCATGATGCATGGTGAGCGCTGTGATACCTTTGTGATTGTACTGAACTATTTTGAGGCCTTCAGCTTTCATTTTGTTTTGGTCTCCTATAACTAGACTTCAGAGGAACCATGTTTAAGAGTTACATGGAATACATTCTTTTACATTTGAGTTACAGTCGACAGTGAGGTTTACATGCGCCAAACATTTCAAAATATATTCCTACTAAAATGTTTACATGACTAATGAACATGAATATTCCACTAATATTCCCGTTTACATGCAGCTGTGCATATTCATATCATCTTCATCACCAGTGAATCCGACGCCGACGTCATTATCGTCTGTGTTTGACGGGTCGATGCTAACGCGTTAATTATTACGTACAAATATTGAAAAGTGGAACGGCTTCAGCTGCTCGTGCCATTTTTGCTTCTTTGCGTCAAAAGATGGAGGACTTGGACCGTGTGAACTCAGCCTCCCTCTTTCATTCCTTCAAACACCTTCGCTTAAAGGTCGGCGTTGAGATATTTGTTCATATCCAAGAACCTGTTGATATCCAAGTCCTTCATGATGTTTAACAGTAGGAGTCTTCTTCTGGACATGCATCTCTACTCCAGCTTTACAAACTATTGTCTGGTTGTTTTGTGTTCAACGCACAGAGTTGCTCGTAAACAAAGCACCTGTTGATACCCATATACATAGAGAATGAGCTGAAAACACGTCCAAAGAGTGCTCCTACAACCTGAGTAATATCGGCACATCCAACACGTCTTAATCGGAAAATTCTCCATTTGGTGTGAGGTCTAATTCAGAATATCTAAACAGACAGTGATGTTTACACGAACCACATCACATTCGGCATATTGTGGTATTAGGTTCAGTGAGATAAACAGCACACACATTGTTGCTCATAATACTAGCAATCTAGGGACTTGGGACCACTCTACAGCTGCACTCAATATAAATAATCCACGACTGTAATACCTAAATGTGCACGACGTGACGATAGAAATGAAACTTGACGTTGTGTGTTTGTTCTTCTTCAACAGTGGAACAAGAACAGATTCAGAGGAAGACCTTCACCAACTGGGTCAACGCTCAGCTGGCAAAGGTGAGCCGTGTCTCAAAGCTTACTCTTTTAATCTTACCGGTCCTTTATATAAGCAGGTTGGACTCTTTCATTGTTAGTCTGTTTTCAGTTACAGCGTATAGCTTGTTTAAACATGTTTTTTTAAATATGCATTGCTTCAATAACTCGCCCCAGGGAGAAGTGAAGTGCTTCAAATGATGCTGCATCTGCCACTATTTAAGCCTCTCTTTGTAAATATGCTTTTACAACCGGTACATTTCAGTCACACATACTTATAAAATAATATATCATGAAAATTAACTTGAAAAGTATGTTTGCAATCAATGATCTTTGTTTGTAAATTTGGTTTAAATTCTTTTGTATGTAATATGGATGCAATTTGATAATGTCTGGAGGGGAATCGGGTCGTTAAGGTCTCACATACAGACAAACAAACATTTTATGCACGAAATATTAAGAATATTCTCCCTTACAGCAATTTGCAGCTCAGTTTGTTTATTTAGAAAAAATCCTTCTTTACATTGTCATATTTTCATCCTTTTGTAATTGTTATTTTTTTGTTTAATTAACGGGAAAATCTCTGAAGATGCCCATAGTTTCACTGTAACTGCATGTGGAGATGAGCGCTGATCTTTGGACTGTTTGTGCGATGAGGCTCATTTGCATAATGGGCAGATTTTACACCGAATGTCTGCATAGAAAGTATGTGTGAACAGAACAGGAGCACCGAGACGCTACTGGCTTGGCTGCACAGTTTGGGGTTCATTTCACCGTTTGTGGGTGTTTTGAGATGTACACGTTTCTTCGTTATTTGTGCAGGTTAAGCGACTACAAAATCCTTTTTGGGAATTTTCCCCTCAGGCTACCTCTAAAATACTTCTGTGAGCTAACTATACCAAATTCTTCTGAAAGGTTCTAAGGAGGATTGAATAAATCAATAAGATTTGCGATGCTCTGCATGCGATATCAAATCGTGTGAAAACGCGACCACATCCTTTTATTACCATTAGAGGGGCTTTTTCCCAGCTCGTGTTTTACAGTAAAGTCCAACGTTTTTTCTCACACTACCTCTTCACACGAGTCAGCAGCAGACCGTCGGCTCTCTCTCCGCCTCACGCTGCCGGTCAGCTGTGAGCCAAACACTGGAGGACAGTCGGGTTGGGTTGGAGGTGGGGAAGCGTGTACATAAATATAGCAAGAGGAGCAAGAGGAGCAAGGTTCACAGCACACAGACAGACAGCAACAGACGGCCAGCAGCCTCCCCCCCTCCCCCCACCAACCAACCAACCAACCACACCCCCTCGTCCACCCACCGCACGTCCACCCAGCTCTGGGCTCACATCGGAAATATTGGAACGATGAATGAATGGTGGAGATAATCGATCATCCTTTGGTGGTTGTTCACATTAGAGCTCAGATTGAAATAGTACCTTGTGTCACATGTGAATAGTGTTCTTTCCATAATGCTCCATGTCCACTTTGAGTCCTCAGTCGCCGTGTTAGTGAGCAAAGGTTACAGGCTATGGGACCATTAGTATGTGAGGAGGTTAATGAAGCTCATCTATAGGTTCACATTTAAGATGATTTGCAGATGAAAGGACCAAACATCAGGAAGGAGAAATAAGAGGTGTGCTGCTCTTCTGGATTGTTTTGGGCTCTTCTTAACTGCTTGATATCCCAACATAACAAGACAGAAAGTGAACATGAGATCGTTGAATGTCTCTGACGGTAATCTGACAGTAAAAACCACACATCCTGACAGACGACTGCTTTGTGTGAGGCTGATGCCCGGAGTCATATTTGAGAGGGATGTTTAATTGCAATTTCTCACCCAAATGTTTCTTTTACCATAAACACATGACTCTGTTCATTATTTACTTTGCATTGCAACTACTGCATACACAATGTCCCCTCTGGTAAAAAGTGAAGTTATTATCTGATGATATCTTTAACAAACATGTTTTTAAAAGATTAAATATGGTTATTGAAGAATGGGATCTATATATGTACTGTGCAGGATATTTTAGATGTGAAATATAAATATGCAAGTGCTCTCTGGTGGACCAGTACATCACGGCAACACTGTAACTCAAGTACTTTAAACATATCTTTGGCAGTTCTGTGCTGCAGCGTGTTACTTATTGGCATAAATGCTGACAGTGTACAGATTTAGTGAACTTTCTTCAGTGTTCCCTCCATCATTCCTACCATCATCTTGTTTTTTGTTGTTGTAATCTTCTCTTGGAACCAAATAGTTTGTCCTCAGCGTGTCATTCGGTGCTGTCATGATTGGTGTAGCATCAGGGCAGAGAGCGATTCTATTATTGTGTTTCAGTCCACTTGTAAATCTACAATAATCATCTATATCAGGAGAAGATGAACCATCGCCAAAAATCAAATTTTCTCAGAAATCAACAAACAGCCTTGTTTTGAAGTTGACCGACACGTGCTTTAATATCTAACTGATTTTAATTGGATGTCACAAGGAGCGAGTCATCCGTTAGCTCAAGCTTGAAGCATTCAAGGTCGCAACAGATGGTGCAGAAAAATGTCTTCATTCATCAATTTTGATGCATATTTCAATGAGTGCGATGGGAAAGTTTTCATGTTTTTTTTGGTTATCAAATTCTTTCAAGCATGGCTTGTTTTATAAAAAATGTAAAGAACATGTCTACTAACTTTCTGTTCTGCAGCTTTGGCATCAGCTCTCTTATCAGTTGTTTATCTGCACATGTCAACATGAATATGAATATAAAATGTGTGTGCTGTGACAGCGGAGGCCGCCGTGTATGGTCGTGGATCTGTTCAATGATTTCCGTGACGGCTCCAAACTGTTGGACCTGCTGGAGGTGATGAGCGGCCAGTGCCTCGTGAGTTCTTCACTAAACACTACACGAGCTTTCCAAAATACAGCCGACCGCTTTAGTGAACCGGCCGACTGACTCTCGCTTTGTGTCTCGCAGAGTCGGGAGAGAGGCAGGGGAATGTTTCAGCACAGGAGCAACATCGAGAAAGCCCTCTCCTTTCTGAAGAAGAAATCGGTAAGTGACGCGCAAACACGCTGTCGGACAAACGTCATCAGAGACCATATATGAGAAGTCTCCTACTGACAATAAACCAGAGGGATGATACAACCACAACGCAGTCATTCCTCGTGTATCAATTGGGGCTTTGTGCAAGTTTGAAAAGGTGTTCTGTCTTCTCTCCAGATCAAACTAGTCAACATAAACATTCCGGACATTATTGATGGGAAACCGTCCATCATCCTGGGCCTCATATGGACAATCATTCTGCAGTATCATGTGAGATTAATATACCTTCTTATAGATTATCTCTCTCCTTCTTGTCTTTTGTGTTTCTCGTTGATTTTCCACTTTGATCATTCTGATCTTCTCAACTCACCGAGATAAACCGTCAGCATTAAAAAAGCCTTCAGAGATGTCCACTTATCCTTTTTAATGAAATCTGAGAAGATTTCCTGGGGGGAAATCAACCGAAGATCAAACCAGATTATTGAAGCAAGGAAACCAATTGCAATGCTGCAATTAAGCATGGGATGTTAATCTTATTTTCTGCATTAGAGATGTTTTCCCTTCCCTTATCTTGCTTGTTGTTTTGTGCAGTATTGTTCTGTTGTTTTACATCTTTTAAACTCTTACTTAAATAGAAACTGTATGTTGGTGGTTTCCTTAGATCGAGGAGCTGGCCAGCAGCCTCTCGTTCAATTCCCGTCAGTCCTCCATGGAGTCCCTGGCCAGTCTGGATTCGCACTCCACCCTGTCGAGCCGCTCGGCCGGCAGCAGTCCTGTTCCTCCCAGAGGCTCACCGCTACACAACCGTTTTAGGGTTTCTGCCAAGAAGGCCCTGCTGCTCTGGGTCCGAGAACAGTGCCACAAGTAAGCACCGGGTCAGCTGAGCTGGTATTAATGAACACTGGTACGTCTGGTACACTAAATGTGTTGTCGGGTTTATTTTGGGTGACATGGATATATTGACTTGTCAAAGCCTTGAGAAACCTGTAATTGGTGCAACTCTTCTGTTGTGGGCCAATATGGGATGTAAGAAGTGATGGATCCTCACACGGGGAACCCTCTCGTCTGGGCTAAAGACCAAAACATGATCAGGGCTGAGCTGTGGTTGTTCAGACGCTGCCTACCAAAGAAATACATATTTGTACATGTATTATATGTAAAATCCCTTCTTACATGTTTTTCTGTTAAGAAGTCCGGAACGTAGTTTTGAAAATAGCCTTTTCAAAGGCCATTAAGCTCTGTAAGGACTATATGGATATGTTGATACATGCATACCTAAAAATTATTTATCTATCAAAACAGACCCTCTGACAGGCAGCATGTGCAACATGAATCACCTGTATGATAATATAACAAAGTGATCTGCTTCCCTCAGAGCTGGCTGTTCGATAAACGTGAAAGACTTCAAAGCTAGCTGGAGGAGCGGAGTGGTCTTCCTGGCGATCCAGCATGCTCTGCGGCCCGACCTGGTGGATCTGTCCAAAGCCAGGACCAGAAGCAACAGGCAGAACCTGGAGGAGGCCTTCCGCATCGCCGAGAGAGAGCTGAGGATCCCCAGACTGCTGGATCCCGATGGTGAGTAGTTCAGCTTCACTGCACTCAGGAAATATCACAGTAAAATATTATATGCACGTTCGAGGATGTGAAGTGAAGCTCTCTCTCACCAGACCTGCAAGATATAAGTTCCTGTAGGGATATCATACGCTATGTGAACTAGCTCTGCGTTGTTGTTCTTGTCGGTTTATTAATGAAGTTAGTTCTAGTTATTAGTCCAATAACTAGAACTACAACAACCAATTTTACATTGAGGCTTGTTATTTTTAGGCAACCAAAATATAACAATATGCAATTTCTCTAAATTGTTTTTATTTGTCAAGTTGAGGCTGATGCAGAAATATGAGTAACACGACAAAGATTCCCACATATTGTCCACGTGTTTCACTTTGTTTAATTCATGATTTATTAGCCACAGTCAGTTCACTACAGTCACACTCGCTTCTGCTAACAACAAAGCTTTGTTTCAGTCTTTTGTTTACCTCTCCACCCCCCCACGCCCAGATATTATTCACCAGATTTGTCACCGACATAGTTGCGCAGCAGCAGTTGTGGTGCCATGAGAGTCTTTGTATGAGTGTAGCTGAGTATTGTGACGGAGCCGTGCCCAGCGAGCCTGAGGGCGAGTGGGATGACGATCTGACAGTCTGCTGACTCGCTCGCTGTGTTTCCTTCAGACTCGTATAAAACCCAGTTGTTTCACTCCGCCTGCTAATTCGTTTGCAGATTTTTATCAGCTGGATTTTTTGTAAGACAAAAGCTACGCATACTTCCAGTGTTAAACTCCAGCTGCTGCAGAAGTCCAAACTTGTGAGAGTAGTGTGAGGACTGATCATGGAGGAATGTGATGTGGATGCAGATGTGGACGTTCGAGACCCCGATGAGAAGTCCATCATGACCTATGTGGCTCAGTTCCTGCAGTACTCCAAAGACCTGCCGGTGCCAGAGGAAGAGATGCAGGTCTGTATCACTCTTTTGTTTTTTAGACAAGCACCATACAGCAGGGCAACATTTTACACTGCAGCAATGCTAGCAGGAGACTTTTACTTGTTACTTTTCTAGTTCTGACAACCAGCTCAGGCAGTTTATGTAACGGGTGTAGTTAGGACCCAGGAGCAGTACGACAACACCAGGACTGGTATGATTTGAGTTCTTTATTTGCAACACACGACAGGCAGAACATTCTCTGGAAGAATCAGACAGGTTTCTCGTGGTCAAGGACAGAAGGGCTGAGTGAGTAAGTTACCAGGGCAGAGGCAAGGCGAGGTAGTCCGGGACAGGCAGGGTCGGCAACAGGGAATCAGTCCATGGGAGAGTGCGGGAAAGTTGAGCATGAATGCAAAGAACGATCTGGCAGTGAGTGTGTGTGAGGCAGGGTTTTAAATAGTGAAGAGGCAGAGTGAGCAGGTGAGAGTGATGAGCTGATGAGGTGAGTGTGACTGGCAGGTGCACTGAATGAACTAATTAGGTGAGTGAAAGGTGGATAGAAGTGACAGAGCTGTGACAGTTTAGGACAAACGTCTGCAGTGTCAACAACTAGGGTGCAGCGGAGTGCTGTCTAAACCGGCTCTGCTCACTCGGCATTGATTTGATTTGATTGGTAGATCAAGAGAAGTCCAGACATCAAGATTAAAATCAGGCAACATTTAGCAGGAAACAGCATTTCAATTTAAATGTAACTGAGATATACAAACGTCCTGTTTGACTGTCATATCTAGATGTTTTTTACCTTCAAATGACTAAATGTAATGCTTAGTATGGCTTTTATTGCATACATGCCAAAATCAATATTTGGGAATAAAGATGGATACATGCAGCCTGTGCAGATGTTCCCTCACACGTTTAACAGGAACAGATACAAACCAGCAGGAGAGTAGTTTACAGTATGTTCTTAACTGACTCCACTCCTGCTCAGCTTCTCTCTACTCATGAGACACTCCAGTTGTATTTCATATATTATAATATTAGGAAGTGCCAGCTTGGTATATTGCCCTTCATGTATCTCTGCCACCGTCTTTCTAGCGTCACTTTTTCTTTGGGATTTCTCTATTTTCTTGGCATCCTTTTGTTTACTGTTTCCTCCTCTCTCCTCTCCTTTTTTCCTTCCCTTTCCCCCTTAGACACAATACCTGACTCTTCCTAAAAGTCCCTCTCCTGTCAACCTGCCTGTTCACTACACTCCTGCTATTTCTGCTTCACCTCTGCGACAGGTAAACCTGACAGTCCAGATCCGCCTTTGTTTCATTTCTCACCTTTCATCCACCTACTTACCTTCCAAGCACAGAACCTCGCAATAGATTTAGCCACACGTGAGGCTACCTCAGTAAATAACTGTACATTAACAGTAAAGAACAGATAAAGAAATGTATAAATGCATGAATAAACAATAAGTAACAACACAACCAGTCTGAATCTACTGTATCTCCGTCAGAGACACCCCCCCTGTCACTGCTGAGGTCTTTCTGTTCATCCATTGCTGTGGAGAACCTCTGGGTTCAACGTAAATCAGCCACACCAAAACCCTCGTAGCACCCGCAAATAACTTTAGATTTCATTGCTGACGATTATGTCTCGTAAATACCCGCCAGGGAAAGTGTTTTATCTATTGGGACGGCGCTGCAGCTACTTTTCTGAAAAAGTCTGTCGCTAAGAGCCGAGATTACCTTCAAGTCATTTCTGTGGTTAAGAGCACGACTGATCGTGCACAATTGAACTAGTTTGCCCTGTTTTCTGGGAGGCGACCCAAAGCCACAGCGAGGGTGTGTTTCTCTGCCTCCCATGAGCTGAACACAGCGCAGCTATTCCTTCATTCCACCGACCTTATGTTTCTGTGTTCTTATGAGAGATAAAAAAACAACAACCTGGTTGCCAAATCAAACCTCTGTCTGGGCTTGGTACTCTGGTGTTAATGCCTTGTGGGAAAGCTTTTATGCTCCGCTCTTTAGGTGTGTTGCTTAGTAAATAGAAACTTGTTTCTAAAACTCGAACACTTGTATCTGAGCTCTAGGCAGAGGAGAACAGCTCTTTATCTCCAGACATTGTTTGGTTGCCACCTGTTTTGACTTTCGTTGGTTACAGCTCCTTCTACTGGTATGGGATGTAAATAAACAAACAAAGTTACAGTTAAATCACACAGATGTGTGGAGCCATGTTCGTGTCTTTTTCACCTGTTCAATCGGACAATGTTTAGCTGTCGTTCTTCTGTGTGCAGATAAAAAGTAAAGTTATCTGGAAAGCTAAAGATGCTTTCACACAAAACAAACTCATTTCCGTTTCCCCGGTTAGTACGTTTGCTTTGGGTCAGTGGGAAAGCTGTCAGTCGAGCCCCGGTGCGGACCACCCAACCATACTGAGCCCACTAGAAAAGGTCGGTCTCGGCCCGCTCCCGAGCGGACTCGTACGGTTCGTTTGTGGTTTGAAAGCAAAGCAACCACCAAACTCTCATGATAGCAGATGGGAATTTAGCGTAATTTCAAAAGCAATAATATAACTAATAATTACATCTGATCGTGATCGTGAAATCTGTTGAGGAAGCGACCTTATAATTGATCTGTAAAAGGCCCTGTATATATACCCTGTTTATGCTAATCAATTGGTAACCGTGGTGCATGTCACAGTCACGTGGGTCCTGATGCGGTATGATAATTACCAAAATTGTCCACTCAGCGAGTTACCTGACAGTCCGAATAAATTCATGTTGCTCCTCTTGGTTCATCAGTGTGAGCAGAACCTGGACCTGAACTAAAATGCAACAATGTATCATTTTTTTGGCTGGTGAAAGCACCCAAAATCCAACTAAATATCACTCATCCTGACTAATAAATGTTTTAAGAAATCAACAACTAAATTTAGCCTGGAATAGTTCATTCGTCTTTGGTCAATAACATTTTACTTTTGTCCACTTTTCCAGGCGACGCCCGCTCGAAAGGCACAGGAAGTGACATGCTGGCTGGTTCAGGCCTACGAGGAGCTGCTGGAGGGATGGGACTCCACCGAGGGAGAGAGCTACTCGGAGAGATACCACGTAGGTTTCCTATCCGACACATCGGAGCATTTCTAAGTATCACTGCATGATGGTCTTTCTCACTGCTGATGGTACAGTTGCCGAAAATATATATTTTTACTCTTGTAGTTAATCTTTGTTGTTGTAGTTTACTTTTTCTATATTAGTTGAATTTTTGACTTTTTACTTACTAATAATTGTTATTCTATAGTTCATATATGTTTATGTTTTGATTCTATTTTTTTTTGTTATTCTTGTATTCTAAACTTGATGAAATAATTTCCCTCGGGATAAATAAAGTTCTATCTTATCTTATCTTTCAGTTATTAATTGCCTCATCATGATTTTACCATGATGCCATATTTACCTGTTCCTCTATTCCCATCAAATCTGAACGATATCCTGCTGAATGTTGTGTGTCATAAACGTCCTGCAAAGACAAAATGATCCTTGAAATTTTCAAACATTTCATTTTTGCTGCCATTTTCCATCCCTCAGGTGTTTCAGAGCTTTCTGGTGTCCTTCAACGAGCAGCGGCGTCCCATCATGCCGTTGTTGACGGCGATGAGACGAACCTCGAAACTGAGCGAAGAGCAGCGAGCTCTCAGAGAGGCGTGGGACTCCCTCACTGAAAAGGTCCGTGTCACTCACACTTCATGTCCCATACAAATCTTTAAACACCTTCACATTGGTACATTTGACCTTTTTAATGCGGTTTAATTGGTTAAATAGTTGAATATTTCCAATATCGTATGTGCAGCACTATACAGTCTAATTCTTTTCAGATGAATATATAAACATAATATGAGCCATGATCCCTATTGTATGCCTTTACTGTATGTATGCAACGAAACAGACGTTAGTATTTATGTACCGCTCTACTTGTTTCTGTATGCATTTTAATTTGAAAGACATTGAGAGAGAGAGTTTAGTTGTAATGAAATGTGCATCTTTTTCTCCCATTAAGCTCCGTGAATACAAAGTGGAGTTAGACACGAGTCTCCCGGCCCCCTTGGACACGGTGGCTCGCTGGCTGCTGAAAACGGAGAAGGCTCTGGCCGAGGAGGAGGGCGACCCGCAGGACCACGGCCGAGCCGCTGACGACGCCAGGGAGAAACAGGAGCTCCTCAAAGTGAATAGATATTTACCGCATCCACCCGCTGAAACTTCACGACTTTAGGAAGTGAAATAAACAGTAATACTGGCTTAGTAAGCGCAGATTCCTCAGGCAGAGTTCTCAACATTTAAGATATTAATAACCTCTGCAGAATAGCCCCTTTATTCTGAGTGTTCATTTGTTAATTCTCTGCTCAGGAAAGGTGGGAAACAGAATCATACAAACTGGCACATATGTGTTTTGGGGATAATTTGGATGCCCTAACCTCCTGTTAAATATAGACCTTGATGAGCAGCCGTGATGATTCTGTATTATATTTACACTTAATCATGCGTTGTGAAAGTGCTCACTGTTCAATGTTGCCGTAGGTCTGCCTGGAGGAGATGCCGCAGCATGTGAAGACCTTCCAGTCCTTCCAGTCCTTCCAGAACTTGGATGAGGATGGAAACATGATGGTTCCTGCTGACAAGATGGACGAACTGAAGAGGAGGTGAGGGTACTTTCCCAGAAGGACAGCGCGCTCATTTATCTGTGTACATGTGTAATCGTATATATATCAGAGAAGCAAACTGAAGTTGAAGATTGACATTTACAACATTAAACAAATGATTTCAAGTTGTGTGTTGTTAGTTTCTCATTTTGTTGCCGTCTTCACCAGGTTCACCAGCGTGAGAGTGACGGCTAAATACCATGGGATCAAGCTGGAGTACTGCGAGCAGCGCCACACCGTGTTGGATCTGTTGGGGCAGATAAGGACCAAGCTGCGGGTCTGGAAGAGGCCGTACATCTCCCCGGAGGCTGTCAGGGTGTTGCTGCAAGAATGTGATGTGAGTCGATTTGGCATCTGAGGAAATTATTTTTTTTTATTGGGCGTGGTTTGGAGAAAGTGGTACGAGGGTGCTTTACATAATTTATGTTTTTGATTTTGTGTGATAGTTATGACAGCGTATGAGGGCCATTGCAGGTTAAAAAAAAAAAAAGAATTCATAGTAATATTCAGATAAATAAACTTCCAATGATCCTGGAATGGAAGGTCCTGAAAGATACATGTACACATTGTTCTTTCTGTCTTCTTTTACGAACATAAATAAATACTAATATTATTAACATATGTTGCACTCTGCGGCTCATGTTACCGTGCAGCTAACTGTGGCGTCTGTGGTGTGATGATGAGCTTTGATTCTCTTGATTCTCAGAGAAAATCCAAGTTTTTTTTCTCATTATTTGTGAGTGTGAATATTATCCCCCTCACACAGCTCGGTGATTTATTAAATAGATAGATAGATAGTATCCTAATGCTAGAAAAATACTAAACATGATACAGATAACATTAGCAACACTAAATTATGCTACAAATCTGACAATACAGACTTACAACCAGCAATGCTTTTGCCCCGCTAAAGACAAAGGTCTAAGAATAGCAGAGCTCATCCCTCAGTTTTTTACCTCGTCATCCAGTGATGTTCTTTCTGCTGTGTAATGAGCATGGCAATATGGCTGCTATGGACTTTAACTGTATTTTCTAAAAACAGGTTCTGGTAAACACACAGGAGCTGCCGTCTTTGCTGGAAGCAGCTCTTCATAAACTGAAGCAGGTTTCTGAGAAATATTCAAGCAAATCTGCCCTCGGTAAGTTTTTACTTCGGTGATCCGGCCGGTTCGTGGATTCATTTCTGGATTGACTGAGTTTGTTCCTGTTGCTCCTCAGCTGCAGACTACCAGCACGTCAGTCAGCATGTGAAGCAGCTGGACGAGGACACCGCCGTGGTTTTGCAAGACGTGACCAAAACCAAGAGCGCCATGGGACGCGTCCTGTCGGCCTGGGACTCTTACAGCGACTGCCTCAGCTCCCTGCAGGCTTGGCTGGAGCAGGGCTCTGCAACACACAGCCATGGCCACAGACCAGAGGTGAAATGAACACACGAGTATAAGAAATGATGTATTGTTTAGTTAGTAGAAGGAGAACCACGTTTAAAAGACTAGCCAGTGGCTTATTCCTTCCTCCAGAGCAGCTCTGCATTTGTAGAAATATTTGTGCAAATGTCGACTAAGAAGTCTGCTAAAATAATTCACAAAATATATACATCAAATTGCTTTTCTCTTGCAGACACACATGTTTTTCCGCACACTTCAATAACGGTGCTCTGTGTTGATTTAATATTGCTCTATTGATGTTTTCTGTTAAGGTGACCTCTGAGTCGTCGGCTGAGTGGGGCTCCCGGCAGGCCCACCTGAACGAGATGGGTAACTTCCTGATCGAGTCCACAGACCCTCAGACCAGCAGGAGCCTGGCAGAGGAGCTGCGCAGACTCAACATGCACTGGGCCGAGTTCGTCAAGAGAAACGCGTTTGTAAGTTACAGAACAAGGAGAACCTGGTCGGTGAGAAACAGCCGATGCTTTGTTGTCAATTCATTTCTTGCCGTTTGATGAATCAGTTTATTTCTCTAACACAGAAGTACTGCAGATGATATGTTTGATAAAGCATCTTCCATACCATCATCTATTTATTTCTGCAGGGACATTTCTTTATCAGGGCCAGTGGCTTGTTGGTAAAACATGGTGGCCTAGTTTCTTCTCTGTCTTCATGCTGCCAAGTGACAGCAGGGATTTTGGTGACTTAGTGTCAGACCTTTGGAATTGAATCTATGATTCTCACATTGTTGTAAATATTCCCACGCTGTGACACTAAGGGTTGGCTTCAAGTTTGAAAGTTGAACTCCACCTTTACTCTTTGTTTGTCTGCAATTATGAGTATAAGGCTTTTATAGTCTGGGATTAAGGAGCATTATCAAACAGCTTGTTTGATTTCTCCAGTTGCATATTGGACAGGTGTTCTAAATACCTCAGTTAATTGTCGGTGAAAAACGCATCATCTTCACTAAAACCTGACTATTTAAAACACTTTCAAATAAACGGCCTTGCACTTGCATAGGTGCACCAATCGTCCTGACGAGTCTGTAGTGTTTTAGACAATAAGGTTTTATTAAAGATGTGTTTGTGAAGCAGTTAACATTCAACTGGATACATGAGACTTGAATTATACTGCACGAGTTGAGTGAGAGCTTGTAAACAGGTGGTTTGTTGTAGTTCTACTGTTGTTAGACGTAGCCCCCATTTACTTCAGTTAGTTGTTCAGCCTCGTGGCATGCAAGAAAAAACTACGTTTTCTTCTAGAATTCAAAGTAGCACAGAGTGACGAATTGATAAACAAATGGTAATTTTGTGGGTGAAGTATTCCTTTAAAATGCTATATAAAAAACAATATTTAAAATAGTTCTATCTTCAAAACTCCAAACACTTTGTATTGGCTTGTCTTCTAAAAGTAAGTTATCAGTTTTCATTGTCAGCTTCTGTTGTTTGTCTGATTATTGCACTTGACTTGTAATTTACCTGATACTTAACAGCTTTACTTGTTTGTCCTGGTTCCAGGTCAGCGGGGCTGAGCCCAGTGCTGACGTCCAGACCAGATCCCAGGACCTCCAAGCTCTAATCAAAGAGGCCACTCTCATTTTCAAAGAGCCTCTGGAGGCCATGGCAGGTCCCTTACGCACCTACAGAAAAAGAATACAGGTAGGACTAATGGATGGTTAGATACACCCGTGGCACGGTAGAGTAGAGTCATAGCTGTTCTTAAGTAATAACTGTCTTAACGTCTGACTGTCACCCAGCAATGAGCAGATAAATATCACATGGACAGTTTCAGAGCATTAGGAAAACGCTACACAAGTCTGTTGTCTTGCTCACCACACAGCCATTTACCTTTGAAACATATTATACGACTTAAAATATTGATTTTATTGAAAGATTAAGTTAGTAAAAACGTCCTGCCAAACAAGTGCAGCAGAACTTTTTTCAATAATCCTAAAATGACAAATGTTGGCCAATGATCTAAGTTAGATCTAAGTAAGACCTTTTGATAAGAGAATGTAATGATTATATGTGCAACAACAGTCTGGCCCGAACATTGTCATTTTATAAAAATGTCACTTTAAATGACGAGATACACCTCTCTGGAATTGACTGTTTGCTTTTTTTCCTTCAGTTCATAATGAGAAAAATCAAAGAAGCGGATGTGGAGGCTCTGGGTCCCTCCCGAGAATGCTCAGGGGATCAGTTAGAGAAACTGAAGCTTGCTGTACCTCAAGTACGAATGATTTCTTTCTTTTTAAGACTTCCTTTATACAGCTGAGTTCATGAGCATTCATGTTGTTATATTTTGTTCCCCTGTTTATCACATTTTGTCCCTCAATAGTCACTGGCAGCCACCATTAGTGAATGCACAGTATGTACTGCAAGTTCAGTGATTACCATCTGTTCCCTACATGTCACCAGGTGATGCAGACCCTGTTTGAGGCAGAACAGGTGTGTATAGAGCTGCAGCATAGTGTGTTGGGTCTGGACAGTCGCCTGGCTGAACTCCTTTACTGGGAGGCTGAGACCCGGGAGCTCTACCAGCTGCTGAGGGCGGCAGAGCGACAACAACAACATCAACATCAGCGGGGCCAGGACCCACGAGCCAGGGTAAGATGATCCACCGAATGAAAGAGGTTGATCTGCTGTGACTCTCCATCCACATTTGTTTACTTTGTAACAATCAAAGCTCCTAAGACACACTTATTGTCCTTTTATAAAGAAACCTTCATGTGGAATTGAGGAAACACTGATGGTTGTTTAACACCATTTGTTCCTCCAGGTCCTGATTTCCCGTGGTCTGCAGCTGGAGGGTCAGGTGGTCACAGAAGAGCAGGACCTGCAGGTGATGGTAATGACGAGTCAGAAGAACTCTCCCATCCAGTACCTCCATGCCTCCGCCATGCAGGACCGAGTCCGAGCCGCTGTTGCACAGTCACAGGCCAGTTTGCTTTTTTTGTAAATGGTCTGAGCAAGCCATTTAGTTTTGCATCTGTACTTGAGGACGTAGGAAGGCCACAGCAGCAAATATTATTATAATATAATGCAAATGTCAGCTTTTCTAATGTGAGTGATTTCAATTCCAGGAAGCTGTAGGCATGCTGAGCAGCCTGGGAGCCAGGAGAGACAGAAGCAGAAGCCCTCCAGAAGGGTCCCCTCCATCAAAAGTCTTTAAACAGGCTAAAGAACAGCCTCAACATCTCAGACAGCCAACTCAGCAGCCCGATACAACGTTAGTTGAGTCTCATGGAGCCTTCGTGCCAAAGATAGTGGTGCAGGAATACAGAGACAAAAAGGTGACTTCTCCTCCAATGCCATATACGTACGCACAGGCTGTGATGCAGACCAGGACAAAATCGCCACCAGAAGGCCAGGTTCAGGCCTGGATAGAGACCACTGTAAAACAACAGCAGCAGACTCAGGAACAGGGATTGATTCAGCAGCAAGAGCAACTTAACAGACAGAAGGAAAAGGAGCTGCACCAGCAAGAACTCAAGCAACAGCAACCAGAACCAGTGCACCAGCAGGGGTCAATGCAAACACAACAGCAGAAGCAGGAACAACAACAAGAAGTGGTGGCGCAGCAACAGCAGGTAGAAATGCATCAATACCAAGTTCAACAGCAGGTGGTAACAGACAGACAGACATCAGAGTCCCAAGAGCAGACTTCACTTCAACAACCACCTGTAAAGAAACCGCATCTTAGCTCCCAGGAGCTTCAAAGTAGAAAGACTCAGGCAATGAAGAACCGGCCCTGGCTTCAGAAGCCAGCCTCAGGAGAGCATAAAACTCCAGAACAGGTTTCTACTCAGGGAGCAATTCAGAGTAGACAGCCTCAGCCACAGTCAGACAGAGAAACAGTGGGTTCAGTTCAGGTTGTTTCAAAGCATATAGCAACTGCCAGGCCACAGCCTGAGGAACATGCAAAGATTACTGAGCAGCCACAACAACAGCTAAGAGATAAACAAAAACAAACACAGCCTCGACATCTAGAGCAGCCGCAGCAACATAAGCAACAACAACAACCACAGCAGCAAAAACATCAGGAACAATTGCTTCAGCAACAGGAAAAACAACCACAGCCTACTGTAAGACAGGCTCAACCAGATTCAGACACCAAGGCTAAATCCCAGACCGTAACTATGGCTCAGCCTCACCCACCAACGAAAGCCCAAAATCAGTCACAACCACAAACTATGGTTCAGTCTGAATCTCAGACAGTGGTACAAATGCAGGTGCAGTCGACAAGTGTGTCCCACACTACCACAGATGATCAGCAACCACTGAAGACCAAGTCTCAAAACGTAGTGAGCCAGGGCCAGTCACAGACACAAGTTCTTCCACAGCCCCATGGCCCCATGAAGCCACAGTCAATGACCAAGCCACAGACACAACAACTGCTCCAGCACCAGGTTCAGACTCAATCCAAAACATGTGTCCCAGCTGGACCTCAGCCGTCTTTGCAGCCACAGGGTCTAGCCCATGGCCCAGCTATAGCTCAAGTGCAGACATGGGCTCAAGTCAGACCTTCTACCCCTATGCAGGCTCCACTGCAGGGCCAAATTCAGCCTCCAGTGCCATCCCACATTCAGCTTCGTAGTCATCCACAGTCATGGGCCCCTGTCAGGCCGCTGTCCCCTAAGCCACCAACACAGGGCCATATTCAAACCCATCCTCAGTCCGTGGCCCAGTCTCAAATCCATCCTCAGCCCGTGGCCCAGTCTCAAATCCATCCTCAGCCCGTGGCCCAGTCTCAAATCCATCCTCAGTCCGTGGCCCAGTCTCAAATCCATCCTCAGTCCGTGGCCAAGTCTCAAATCCGGCCTCAGCCCGTGGCCCAGTCTCAAATCCGGCCTCAGCCCGTGGCCCAGTCTCAAATCTGGCCTCAGCCCGTGGCCCAGTCTCAAATCCGTCCTCAGTCCGTGGCCCAGTCTCAAATCCGTCCTCAGTCTATGACCCATCCTCAAACCCATGCTCAGCCAATGGCCCAATCACGTCACTCCCAACCTTTGACTCAACATCAAACTCAACTGGGTCATTCTCAGTCTATGACTCAGTATGCCACACATGCTCAGCCAGAGGTCCAGCACCCAGCCCATATTTCCCAGGGCCAAATTCATGCTTGGACTCAAGTTAGAGTCTCATCCCCAATGTCTGTCCAGCATCCGCAGGCTACAGCACAACCTCCACTTTACTCTCAAGGTTACTCCCAGAGTCAGTCCCCATCCCAGCAGTGGACACCCAGACCTGAGCCACAAAACCAAGCCATTGACCAGCAGAGGCATCCAAGTCCTCAACCATACCCTCAGCAAATAGGCCAAGCTCCACAGTCTCAGGCTTATCCAACAGTTCAAGCTCTGCCGCAGTGGCCTCAAGCTGGGCCCCAGCAAGGTCCTCAGGTTGGGCCCCCCGGGTATTCTCAAATGGGGCCATCATATACTCAGCCTCAAATGCAAACACAAACCCAACCCTGGGCTCAAACACAACCTCAAATTAGAGCCCAGAGTTCCATACCACAACAATCTCAAATGAGTGCTCATAATGTGTTTCATATCCAGATGCAACAAGGTCAAGTTCAGCAACAGACTTGGGTTCAGGCACCGCCTCAACTTCAGCCCCAGCCTTATCCCCAGCCTCAATCTCAGCATTATTCACAGATTCAGCATCAAACTCAGTGTCACCCTCAGATGCAAGCTCAAATACCTCCTCAATCACAACCACCTAATCAAGCCCATCCTCACCTTCCTTCCCAGCCTCAGCTCCAACCCCAGCTGCAGGCACAGTCCCAAACACACATCCAGACGCAGTCATCGGTAAAAGTAAAGCCCCAGGCCCAGACTCAGCAGCCTCAGCTCAATCTTCAGTTCCAGCAGCTGCCTCCACAACCCAAACATCAGGCCCAGCTCCCACCGCAACCGAAAATTCAGTCACCAACTCAATCAAAAGTTGAAGCACTTTCACAACCCAAACCTCTGGCCCAGTTAGCACCACAACAAGGGTTTCAATCTCAAACTCAGTCTAAGGTCCAGTTACCAACCCAACCCAAGGCTGAATCACTGCCGCAACCATTACCTGAGCCCCAGGTGCCACCTCAACCCATGGCTCAGTCACCAGTCAAGGCTGAATCACCACCACAACCCAAACCACAGGCCCAAACAGTACCACTACCCGAAGCTCAATTACCAACCCAACCCAAGGGTCAGTCACCAACTCAACCCAAGGCCCAATCACCACCACAGATCCAAACAGCACTGCTACCCGAAGCTCAGTCTTCAACTCAACCCAAGGTCCAATCAGTGCCACAACCCAAACCACAGGCACAGTTCCTACCACAACCCCATCAGGCTCAATTGCCACCACCACCAGCCAAGGCCCAAACTGCACCACAATCTAAGGCTCAATCACCCCTACAGCCCAGACCTCAGACCCAGCCCCTGTCACAGTCAAAACCACAGTCTTCTCTGCAACCCAAACCTCAACAGCCCCAAACTGTTCTCCTCTCCCAGGTCAATGTGCTGCCTCAGTCCCTGGCTGAGTCACCAGACCTGTGCATCAAACCTGCCCCCCTGGCACAGGCGCCCCCCCAGACCTACACAGAGGCTTACACTAAGGCCCAGGCGTTGGCCAGAAATGGCTTTGAGGAGGCCAAGCACTGTCTGCAGGAGCACATCCTGGAAACCATTAACGTTTTCAAAGACAAGTGTATGTCGGCCGAGCAAGCATCAGTGAAAGAGGTAAATGTAATCACTTTTTGTATTTCAAATTCCAAATCAATATAACATTCAGAGGTCGGTTATTCTTTCTTGGGGAAAAAGAAAACTTATAGCAGACAGGAGGTGAAGGATTAAAATGTACTAAAACTAGGTGCTGTAATAACTTTTAAAGGGGAGATATTTCAGATCAAATATGCCAAAATAAACACACCTCTTTATTCCTACTACAGTTTTTAGCTGAAGTTCACGATTTAAAAGGAGCCAGTCAATTATACGTTTGCCTTTCCCCTCAGGAGACTCTGAAGACCCTGGACCCAGAGTTGCTAGAAGAGTTCTTGAGAGCAGCCAAGGGCATGGAGGCCTTTTGTACCCCCTCACAGCTCAGGGACATGGAGTTCTTCACCCAGTCTGTCCGGACACAGTGGGAGGTAGGACACACTCACTCACTGTGGTTGTTGTTAATGTGTAGGACTTTAATTATTGTTAATCGGGAATTGTCCACTAGTTTTAATGAGGCGTTATCGTGTTCTTTGAGGTTAGAATATAATTGCTTGTGCATGTGAATTATAAATGTACTAAAGCTGTTGCGACATATTCTGCTTGTCAGCTTTAGATATGAATAAAGCATTCATATGATTACTATTGTATTGAGTAATATGTTCTAACATGTCATGTGGGTTTTGTGAATTCATTTTATTTTATCTCCCAGGCTGTGAGAGCTGAGATCTCAGACTTTTTGCAACAATTACGCTTTGACGTAACAAGGAAAGACTTTAACAAAGCTGCCCTGCAGTGTGAGATGCACTTAAGCTCCCGCTTAGAAAACCAAGTGCAGGTAGCTAAACTACTGGAGCCATAACTCTTGGAAGGTGTGCTTTGGTGGATGGGAGTGCAGCCAGTTTATCTGCTCTGCTTAACTAACCCTCTTCCCTCCGTCTTCTTTTGTATGCCTCCAAGGAGACTCTGCCAATGGGAGTTGGTAATTTGCAATCCATCATTCTGGTTGCTCTTTTAAGGGAGTGCTGTTTTTGTTGGGTGTGTTTACAGTGCCCTGAAACCCTATTTAGTATCTTGATTTTACTGTAACTTGTTGGGCCATAAAAGAGAAACAAAGAAAACATAAACAACTAAATTAACTAATTTAGATTTAACTCAGTTATATACTACATAGTAAGTTCAGCATAGAATAAATCCCGTGAAAACATGAAAACAGCATTTTTTTATTTGTTGTGCAGTACATCTGTTGGCCGCTGTCATCTGGGGGTTGGCTTCTGTGTTGCAGTTCATCTGTTAAACTGTCAAAACTAAGCTTACATGAGATTCTGTCATATTAGAGGATGTCAAGTAAAAGCAAGTAAAAAGGTCAAGCCTGTTCAAATTTGTATACATTTTTTTTTTTTAAAACAACATAAAAAGCTGAGTTAAAACAAAATATTTTTCTAAGTTTGAATGGCTAGTACTACTCATCTGGCTTTAAATCCAGTTATTCGCCTGTTTACTTACTGTTTTGGCTATGGCGACATTCCCCAGGCTTGTTTCTCAGCGGAGGGGAGCTTTGCCCAGGCAGGGCAGCACCTCGAGGCCTTGAAAGAGCTGTGTGACACCCTGAGCCCCGAGGATGCTCACCGCCTGGCCCAGACTCAGCTGAGGGAGTGTGAGACGAGGCTGGCTGCCATCCAGCGTCAGTTCAGCGGAGATCAAGACGCACCACTCCCCGATTCTAGGTAAGATATTGCAAGCGTGAAATGCAATCTTCTAAACAGCAGAGACAGTAAGTCAACTCTTCTTTTACTGAATTGTATCCTTAATTTACCTTTGTGTGTACTCATCTCAAGGACAGATGTTTTCGTTGCCCTAATAAAAAGTCTGAATATGAAGTTAAAATTACCTGTTAAACTTGAGATGAAGGTGGGTCATTTTTTCTCTACATAGTCATCTGTCATATGTCATTTTAGATTTGTGGGTCATGAAGTCCTTCAAACTTCACAAGCCAAACATTCCAAAGCCACTTGTGGATGTTTAAGGAAGGATGCTGTATTATGCAGCAGTTAGAAATGATTATCCTCATATCTGTTTCACAGGATTCCCGTTGCCTTCAGTGAGGATCTGAGCACACAAAAGGAGCCTCCAAGACCAAGTGACAAACCTCAGGTCTCAGCTGAGGTATGACTCACTGCCATTGAAACTTTGTTCTCTTTATATTGAACATGCAAACACTACAGACATCCACTGATCCCTTCCAGAGGTTTGAGATAACAGAACACATGCTCTTACTCTTCCTTCAGGTGTTTCCAGTGACAATGAAGACAGTTGTTGTGGAGAGGAAGGAGGTTGAAAAGCAGACGTCTGTAGAGGAAGAAGTCACCAAAAAGGAGACTTTAGAAAGGTAGACTAAATTCAGCGCAGTCTAGGCTTTGATAGGATAACAGAAAATACAGTGCATTGATCAAAACTATACTGTAAGAAGGTTATTATATTCAGTCATTAGTAACTTGTGTTTGTTTGTTTTAACTTCTTCCAGATATGAGAATTGTAAGAGGTCCCTGCAAGCCCAACTGGCTAAAAATGACCAGAGCATCAAGGATGTCCCCTCTGACTCCGTGTCTCTGAAAGGCCTCCATACACGGATCCAGGAAATACAGGTACAACACATACAACAGATACAGACCGTAGACTGTGTATGAGAAGTGGACTTAGCCATCGTGACGGCACCCATTGGTTTGTTTTGAAGCCTATAGTTTGGCATTTTGGACGGTCGCCATCTTGGTTTTTTATATTTGAACAAAAGGGTGGAGCTGGAGAAAAGCAAGGCCCGATGGAGACAGGTAATGGTAGCATAGCTAACGCTTATGATTTGAGGGTATGATTTAGCCTCGCCCTAAAGCATACTCTCCTTCATGGTCTGTTTGACTCTAAATGGACCATAATGTACTCAATGAACATCATGCTGTATTGAAGAAGACTTGAAACTAGAGATTGAGACCATAAACTCATGTTTACAATGTTTACTGAGGTAATAAATCAAGAGAGAAGTAGAGTCATTTTCTCATAGACTTCTATACAATGAAAAGTAAATTTCGCCCCTCATGACATGACAGTAATCTCGAGTTAAACTCCCCTCTTCCCAGTTCTGGAGGCAGGAGACAGAATCTCTGTGGTCTGAGTATGCAAACCAGTGCTCCCAGTTGAGCGGCACCACTGTTCTGGAGCAGGAGAAGGCAGAGCTGCAGGAGCAGTGGCGCGGCCAACAGTCCAAACTTCAGAGGAGGGGCAGCTCGTTGGGCGCCGCCCTCAGACAGATCGACTCCACCGAGAACCACATGGTGGACTTCACAGACCGCCTGGACCGCTACCTGAGGCAGCCCAAGGACATCAACGCCTTCACACTGGCCAACACCAACATCCTGAAAGACATCAAGGTATTCCATCAGCCATGAATACTTTTGCTTTTGTGTTTTGCAATAATAGATATTATTAATAGTGAGAAAAAAATTATACTATAAAAATAACCGAATTAGAAAGCCGAACTGATCCCTGAGAATCCCAATTTGATGATTTAAACTAAAGTGTTCAAACTGAACACAACTCGCACACTTCTATGAGTCCAAAATGTTTCAATTTCAGTAAAAACATTATCGCAGAAACGGACACAAAACCTGTGAAAATGGCAGAATCTTTTTTTAGAAACAACTAGAGTTAATTGCCTTAAACAAAGACGACAAAACATTTAAAAACAGATTAGATTTGGGCAAATAAAGACAATAAAAAATGCTTTGCTTCAGACTGAATACACCATAACTTTGTGCTTGTAACGAGCAGCTTTAGAATACAATGTGCACATTGACCTTGTGAGCTAATCTCACACTTAAGAGCCATCTCATCTCACGCTACACTTTGTCTCCTTTTGCGACAGGAGCTGGATGATAACATTCAGAGTGAGCTGGGCCAGCTGTCCCGTCTACACCCTGAATCCAGCGATCTAGACCCCAGAGACTGCCTCCCTCTGTCCCGTGAGGTGGAGACTCACAGAGCCAGCCTGGATCAGCTTCGACAGCAGGTCCGGAAGAGTGAGGCAGCCGCCCGCGCCCTCGACCGCTTCCTCATGTCCTTGCGTACTGTGGATGAAGACATCTCCGGGGTCCAAGACGCCCCCTGCAGCGACACTGTGGTGCTGCAGGACTGTCGCTCCAAGCTGGCTCTGATCAGGCAGAGCACCGACAGTCTGAAAGAAAAGGCGCCTCAGCTGGATGTGCTCCTGCAGGGGGCCAGGCTGACGGTCACCAGGGATGGCGTCCCGGCCTCCTGCCTGGACATGGTGACGACGCTGCTGGGAAGGCTGGAGGAGGCGGACGGTGGGCTGGCCAGCCAGCAGAAGGGCCTCAAGAAGGAGACACAGAGCAAGTCGCTGGGCCTGAGGAAGAGGACGCTGATGGGGGAGCTGAGGAAGCTGCAGGAAACCATCGAGACACAAGGCCTGAAGGAGCCCACCATACCTGCTGTGCATCACGGGTGTGTGTTGTGTTTCTTCATGCTAATGCAACAACTCTTAAGCTTTCTTTGTTGGTTGTAATTAGAGATTAGAGTATAAATTTAAAAGAGTATAAAGTTCCTGTTCAAAGCCTGAATTCCGAAAATAATCTCTCTGATAATAATCCTGTAATATCGTCCAGGCTTCGTGCCCTGTCAGATTTGGAGGGTCAGCTGCAGGCCCAGCACGCAGAGCTCCAGAACCTCCGGGAACTTCAAGAGAAACAGGGAGGAGGGGAGCACCTCCTCCAGGAGCTGGAGACTCAGTGGAAGGAAACCCAGAGAGCTTTTTTTGACAGGTGAGTTAGGCAGGAGAAGCACGGTCAGCTCAAGTAACTCAACGAATTGTGTACAAATAGATTAAGCTATCAGGAATAAGTGACTGCCGGCCACCTCAGTAATGTACGCCAGCTTAAGCTGAGCTACACTGTAAACCTGAACAGATACTATGAGCAGCTGGCTAACACACAATCAAAGTCACTGTAACTGTAAATACTGTAACGGGTTATGGATGTCTGATATGAGCTAGTAGGATATTTGTGTAAGCTAGTCTTACACTTCTGTTTAGATGAATGTTGACGGCTGACTAAGTCTGTCCGACAGCAGGGTTAGGGTTAGGGTTAGGGTTCGCTTAAAGTCCCTTCTGTTATTTTCTTCCTCTGGCAGGAAGAAGCAGTGCAACGTCCTGCTGGAGCTTCTGAAGAAGTTCCAGAGCTGCGGCAGTCAGCTGAGCAACACCATGCAGAAAGCAGAGCAGACGATCGAAGATCAGACTTCCTACCTGAGCAAGGACAAGCTGCAGAGAAGTATTACCAGGGTTAGTACACAAAACTAACGCTCTTTGTTTGCAGAAGTCCTTCATGTGCTGTGGATAGGATTCACATAAGAGTGTGTGGACACACAGGGTTCAGGTTCAAGGTTAGTTTACCATCAATGCACACAGGGGTGTACAACAAACTGCAGTTGTAGTACCTCTAGGCTTTACAAGAAAAACAAAAGAAAAGACAGTAGTCCATTGCTGTAGTGGTAAACAGTCTCTGGGCAGATAAAATATCCGGCGCCTAAAACACACGACACCAGGGAAACATTTTCCATCAACTTTGACTACGTTTGAGACTTAAACTATAAAAAAAATCTTTACAAACATGATTAAAACAGCTTAAGATAATGAACAAGAAATAACACGTCAAATACAATACCATGGCACTTTATAGCTGTAGTTATGGCGGGAGTAAAGGAGGAAGTAAGGCGACGTCATATAAACAGCGATAAAGCCCTAAATGGGAAGAGGGCGGGGTATATGGATGAGTCAAACAAACACAGGACTTTCACCCAGAAGACTTCTGTTCGTGTCTTGTGTGAAACCAAAAGTTAATGTTGACTTATTTGAAGTTACGTAACTTTACAGAACTTACCTGGTTCTTATTTGAACCTAAACCACGGTGCTTTCCTAAATCCTACCAAGTTGTTTCCTGAACATGAAAGTGTATTTTGGAAAGACAGTGGATGCATGTAACAAGGAGAAATTGACGCGAGCAAAACCGGCGCTAGAGAAGTACGTAGAGCATCATAGTCTGAAGCGTAGGAACACTCACCGAGCTGCAGTATTTGACGAGTTGGGAGTGAGAACTTGTTTGTACACACACAGTAAATGTAAAGAACCAGTAGATGGCAGACACATTTTAAAATAAGATCAGACACAGTGTGCTTAGGAATACTCTATGTTCACGTGTGTGTGTGTGTGTGTGTCTCTCCAGGTCCGTGATATTAAGGAGGGGCTCGGTGGTGTTGCGGAGCACGTGGAGCAGATGAGGGGAGTTTGCAGACAGCTGCAGTCCCAACTGAAGATGTTCCCAGCCTGCAGTGAGACTCCCTTTGAAGCCGAAGCTGACACACTCATGGACAACTGGCTGGATGTAAGCGTCTACGTGTCTCCTATCCCTAGAAATGAGATAGGAAGATATGGAAAGTGTACTTGTAATGTTTCTAAGCATATTCTTCCGAACTTTTATGTTGAGCAAGAAAGAAGCTAGATCAAAGAAGGATTTATAACTTTTGATTCTGCAGAATTGAAAATATAGTTACTACAATAATCACATTGCTAAGCACCACCCACTGTAAAAAAGGACCAAATTCTAGTTTGGAAACCATGATTGGAACACTTAACTTGACCAAATGTTGATCTTTGGTGGTCTCGCAGGTGACGGAGAAGACAGACGCCTACATGGACAACCTGCAGGTGGGGCTGGAGCTGTGGGAGAAGCAGCTCATGCTGGGGGGAGAGGTGGACGGCTGGGCAGGAGCCAAACTCTCCCTGTTCGCAGAGAGCCATCCCTTCCACAATGAGCAACAAGTTCTCGCCATGAGGGTAAGATTCCCAGAGAAGTACAACTCTTATTGCTCCACCGCTAGCATGAGCAACCTCCCAAGAAATGGTCTGCGTCTATGTGTAGAAGATGAGACTTATACCAAACCTTTCTTTGCTTTGCAGGACGAGATCCATGTCAATGAGGAGAACATTGAGCATTTCCACAAGAAGTCTGTAGAGATCCAGAAGATGCTGCAGAGTCCCGAACCCCCACTGGAGCTGCAGGTGAGTCTGAACATTGCTTCTGTTATTTCTTTAGCTTGATATCCACATTCAATGCTCACAGTACTGTGTTCTCGCCGTGTTTATCTGTTTTACAATGTTTGAATTAGGTGAGTGAAACCCAGCTGAGGAAGAGGATGGAGCAGGTGAAGGAGCTGTTTACCGACTGCACCGACGTCTTTGAGGAGCTGGTGGCCGTGAGGAAACACCTGGCCGAGAAGATGGAGGAGTGCCAGTCAGCCGTGGACAGCATCCAGTGCTCCGTCAGTAAAGTCGATGCCTCACAAGCAAAGTTCAAGGACCAGATACAGGTACACAGCTGGTATCAGGTTGAACTCACTTTGGTTTGATACTCCTGTGATTTGACTAAACAGTTTCATCTCTTGTCCTCACCAGCGTGTGTGCGATGACCTGGAGGCTCAGGAGGAGCAGGCCGAGGCTGTTCTGAAGGAGGTCGGTTTGATTTCCAGCGTGGCCAGTCCTCAGGTGCTGGAGGCCCTGTCCGTGGACTGCAGCAGGCTGAAGGAGGCCATGTCCCGCACCAGGGACATGATTCACCTAAAGAGAGAGGAGAGGGACAAAGGCCTGCTCAAGGTTATCCAGGGTAAGTGTGGAGTTTGTGTCTCCTGTCTGAGTGGACGTTCATCTGGTGGAAAATAACAGCGGAGAAATGTGACCATGACAGGTGCACGACAATTACAGGGGAGCAGTCTTTGGCAATGTAATTCTTTTTTTTTTTTGTAAAGCACTGTATGTGGTTATTTTCACCATTGCAGTGTTGCCATATTAATGTTAATGTTAATATATGCCAAGTGTCTCATTGTGTTATCTATTGTTTGAATGTGTTGCATGTTTAAATGTGTTGTAAAGTACTTTAAGCTACATATTATTTGTATTATATTAAAAGTTCTCTTTAAGTAAAGTTTATTTTATATTATTATTAGAATTTTTCGAAGCGATGTTTCTCAGAATCTGATGAATATGCAAATTGTTTTCTTTTTTTCCAGGTAAAACACTGAACAGATGCTCAGTGTTATTGCACCTATTTTGTAACTATATTACTTTCGTGTGAATCCTGTTTTGTAAAAATATATGACTTAAATATTTTGTAATTTTTCTCCAGATGAGAGGCAGTCGTTTGAGGAATGGTTCCAGGACTTGCAGCTGTCCGTCAATGAGTGCTTTGAGTCTCCTGAGAGCAGAGCAGACGTGGAAACATCCCTGCAAAGACTCGCTGTAAGTGGAAGTTACACGTCGACGGCTAGATAGATGGTCGGATGATGAACAGGTCCTCACAGTTTGTCTCATGTCCGCCAGGGTTTCTTAAAGTCCAAGGATCCAGAGAGACGTCTGGACCAGCTGAAGGATCAGCTGCAGAGAGGCGGCCAGCAGGTTCCTCCACAGCAGCTCTCCGAGTTCACCGACTGGGTGAAGGAGCAGCAGAAGGAGGTGGGAACGTTCAGAACACACTGCCACAGCAGGCAGAAACAAATGGAGCCACTCCTCAGTGACTTGAACAGGTAATTGCTTCTTTGGCGAAGAAAATGGAGATTTAAAAGAGACAGAATTGTAAAAATCTTCCATTTTGAGCAGGAATCTTACAAATGGCGTGAAGAGTGTGATTGTAACCACGAAGAAAACCTGTTGTTTGTTTTGTTACCTGTGTCTTTTGTTCTCTAGTCTGCAGAAGCAACACGCTAGCTTCTGTGAGTGGCTGCAGAACAAAGAGAAACTGTCTGTGGAGTTGCACAAAGTCAAACTTCTTCTCAAAGACCTTCAGGATGAGAGGTGATCATTCATTCATTCATTCATTCTGATGCTGAACGCTCTGAACTGTCTGCTTTGATCATCAAAACGTTGAGACAAAGATATTTTACAGATCAAATAACAGTAAATGGTAACTCCACTTGCAATTAAATGATTATATATGTAATAATAATGAATAAAATCAACAGATGCAACAATATATCTGGAAAAATAGGATGAAATGTGAAATGTGAAATGTGCAGCTTGTAAAACATTTCTACCAAATATGGCAGGATTGATAAATCTGTGACAACTGGACCCTAAGATTGTCTCACCACTCTAATGGATGGTTTAAAAATTGGAGACGCATCTAATGATTAGTTATTATTATTGAAATACTTGGTGTCGGGTGGCTACATATTTAAAATAAGCTAAACAACCAAAAGCTAGAGCATGAAGCCTAGTTTCCACTTGTCTTTTCAACCTTCTATCTCACTTTCCATTGTCTCTTTATATCGCCTTGTGTTTCCTGTACATCTTGTCTAAATGTCTTTAAGTCCAACACTTTGCCTGTTGTTGTTAAAACCCTGCCTTCCATGTGACAGCGGCAGAGCTGAGAGCCTCAGTGATCTCTTAGCGTCGGTACGCAGACAAGGCGTCCGAGCTGAAAGCCTCCTGAAGGACGGCGATAACTTGATACAACGCTACAGGAACCTGGAGAGCCGGCTGCAGAGGCAAGCAGATGCCCAGAGCGCGCTGGAGAGGGAGTCTGACAAGTTTAACAGCCAGGCTAAGAGTACCAGGACCTGGATAACTGACCTTGTTGGCCCCCTCGCCTCCCCGGGCAGAGACGCTCAGACGGAGCAGATGAAACACAAAGCACAGGTGAATGAAACCCGATCGGATTCCACTTCACTGAACAAGAAAATCTGGTCACAAGCTGATTTGAATGAACCAGAATGGTGAATGTGACAGAAACCACATTCAGACTATATTAACATTATATGTTATCCTTTTTCTAAAGATGACAGAGCCCCCGAGAGGCGCTCCATGCACTCTTTACATATGTTGTGTGATAGAAAGTTCTGTGAATTACAGTCACTTGGAAACATGAGTGCTTTCAGTCATTTTTAAGAACAAGGGGTAGTGGTGCACTTCAGCCTCTTGTGGTCAGAAGAAGTACTACAACAACAAACACTGCACTAAAGACAGACAGGATTAGGATGTCTGATTGAGAAGCCTCATCCTCTGAGGACCATGAACGTCAGTGCCAAGAGTTGTGTTGAGATGTTTCAGTCAACAGACTGATACTTGTACTTCCAATAGCCACATGCTAAAATGTAATTTCCTTTTCCAAAGGTTTTCATCATCTTTATTTCTTTTCTGTTTTGTCACCAGGCCGTCCTGAACTCCAAACCCGAGGGAGACTCTAAAGTGAACGACCTGAGAAGACAAAGTGAAAGTTTGTGTGAGCAGGAGGACCTGGAGAAGAGCAGGAAACAGGAAGTTAAACAGTCGCTCAGAGAAACAGAGGAGCAGTGGAGGACGGCTCTGCAGACAGCTGAGGACAATCTCACCAGGGCGGAAACACAAGTCCTCTTAGACAAAGACTTGGACGCCGTCAAAACCCAGAACGAAACTGTCCAGTCCTGGATCAGAGACCAGGAGCTGAACATGCAGTCGCTTGGTGGTTGCATGCAAGCTGAAGAAAAGCTCCAGATTGCACAAGTAAGTTTAAAATGTGCATCAGATGGTGAAGTGTGTGGTGGGTCGTAATGTTTTGATCATCTTATAAAGGCTTGGTTTATGAGGAAAGAGGCAGAGTGGTCTCCTAAAGGGATTTGTGTTCTCGTCAGGCTGCTCTGAGCTCCAAACCTGATGGAGATTCAAAGCTGCAGGACCTGCAGAGACAATGCCAGAGTCTGTGTGACAACCGGGGCTTGGACGAGAGCAAGAGACGAGAGGTTCAGGACGCAGTCAGACAAACAGAGGAGCAGTGGGGGAAAGTGTTGCAGGCCGCTGAGGAGGGTCTTAACGGGGCGGAGACTGAAGCTGCAGCTGAAACGGACTTTGACGCTTTCAAAGCCCAAAGTGAAAGCATCCAGTCGTGGATCAGAGAGCAGAGGCAGAAGCTGCTGTCCCTCGGTAGTCACATGCAGTTTGAAGAACGGTTACAGGTTACACAGGTGAGTTTAGTCGGGGTTGGTTTGAAAATCACAGGTTGTTCTATTGTGAGAACATTTCGTTTAATATCAGTAATGTATTTTATGGAAGCCATGATAGGAATGTGAGATAAACAATTATAGGGATCCATTTTCCAAGCCTGATCTAAATTGTCCTGTGTTTACGACTTACAAACAGGTGGTTTTCATCAGAGTTAATTCTACTCTTTTTATCTTTTTGTTTCACCACGACAAAGAACGCTGAGCTGCTATTCTTTGCACAACATGCCTTCCATCATGGTTGACTAACTATCTAGTCTAACTAACTGTCTGGTTCTTCCCCTTCAGGCTGTTATGACCTCCCAACCTGAGGGAGAGTCCAAGGTGCTCCAGCTGAAGGCACGAGGTGAAGGTCTGTGTGAGCGTCTGGAGGAGAGCAGGAAACAGGAGCTTCAGCAGTTGGTAAAAGACACGGAGCAGCAGTGGAGGACGCTTCTGCAGGCCGCCAGGCAGGCAGAGCTCCGGACGCTGACGGACGACTTCGACATGCAGAGTAAAGATACTCAGTCGTGGATCAGAGACGGACAACAGCAGCTGCAGTCTGTGGGCAGTCACACACCGCCGGACGAGAGATGTCACACAGCCCAGGTCTGTTTCAACTTATCGTCCTGTAGCAGCAATGTGTTTTCTGAGTATTGGTGAGTTCACCAAGATATGGGGGGGGCATTAATAGAGTCAATCACAAAATAAGGAGTTTGGTGACGTGAAGTAGCGTGGAATCATGGGAGTCGTTGCCCTCCTCTCTAAAACAAACGGACCCGCTGATTAAGACCAGTAGAACCACTGAATAAAGCTGCCTATGTGAAAAATGTATGTTTCTCCTCTCCAGGCTCCAAAGGACAGCCTGGAGAGGCTGCGAGCTCAGCTGCCGCTAACCTTTACTTCACTTGTTCCTCTGATAACTTGCAAACATTCAGGATGTTTTTACAGAAAGCTGAATCATCCGCAAAGGTGTCCTCCGCTCCAAAACAATTATGATGATTAAAACTGGTAAAAACACAGAATAGCAGTTTCACATTAAAAATCGGTGTTTATTGTACACAGTTCTTGGACACAGGATGTCCCGGAGTGCTGCAGTTCACGTTTGCTCAGCTTGTTTCTCTCAAAACTTAGGATCGAGATTTCATCCGGTTAAACCATATAGTTAAAAATAAAGTTAGAAATAAAATTGTAACGTAAAACGAGGCTTTAAACTGGATAAAATGTCATTGCATGCACAAAGGGGATATGACACCATTGATAGGCGGTTACTTTGATTAGAATTCAAGATTTCTCAGGTTTGAAAATTGTTGGAAACATTTGGGGAAATTGGAAGTACACAACTCAACAAAATGTATGACATAGGTCGAGTTGCTTTTAGACATTTCAATGGGTAAAAGGTCCATATTACACCTTTAAGACATCCCTGTCGTTGGGAATCGTAGAGATATTGGGGATTAATGGTGTGTCTCACAAAGTCCAACATGAACTTTCCTTTTTCATCCAGCAATTTGTTAAGTATAATCACCCAACTCTTAAGTTTGAATGAATCAACTATGGCATTAGATGAAGTCTGCGTGTTTTGTTTGCAGACCATCTTGAGCTCCAAACCTGACGGCGACTGTACGGTAAACAACCTGAGGAGGCGAGGCCAGAGTTTGTGTGACCACCAGGATGTGGACCAGGGCAGGAAAATCCACGTTCAGAAGACGATCCGTGACACAGAGGAGCAGTGGAGGACGGTGCTGCTGGCGGCTAAACAGGTCGAAGCTGCTGCAGGAACTGAGATCAGCCAGAAGACCGAGAGGAGAACGCTGGAGGTAAGATCACTTATTGTCATCCAGAGGCGCTAATATCATAAACTGTTGTTAACACAGATAAGCATGTTCTAATCCTGTAAAACATTCTTAATCCTGATGCACAGTGAATGCATATTTGTTGTATTATATTTAATAACTGAATATTTGGAAAACTTTGGTCAGAAGTGAGTACTAGCTGAATGTCAGTGGGACTGTACGTATGATGTAGAAGTGTCTACAGTACGTAACCCCCTTCCTGTTGAAGGGCAGCTTCGATTGATCCATTTTAAATCATTCAAAGTGTCTGTTCCTCTTCAGCGGAGAGGGTTTGAGAGCCAGCAGCAGGAGACCAGCAGCTGGCTCACACATCTTCAGAAACAACTGGACTCTCTGAAAAGCCAAACCAGAGCTGAGGACAGACTGCAGACTGCTCAGGTGAGCTCACGGGTCATGTTTCAGGGAGAGATGACATCCTGCTCATTAAAGCTTTGAATCAAACTTTACTTTCAATGTCTGTAAATAATAATGTTTAAATTCAAAGATTATATTCATGACTTCAGCCCGATAATACAATTATTAAAGGGAGTATTTTTCAACCAAGTTCTCTTGTCCAAGTGGCTTTTGGGGTAAACAATATTTAAATTTGTTCCAGTATTGAAGAAGAACGCTGCAGACAGCAGTCGCTGAACAGGCTGTAGTGCAATCACATTACATTACAGTCAATGTGCGTCCACTAAAAGTGCTCGTTGTTGCCACCGACCGTCTCAGATTGTTACTACAAGAGTCTGACAACATTATGGAAAAACCAAAATAGAGAAATACAACCTTTTTCTTTTCTTTACCTTTCACTTGATCCGTCTGTTACTTGCTAAGAGAAAACTCGTTATGGTGGAAAAATCCAGAAGTTAACTCTTAACTATAAGATGATAACTATGACTTCCGCTTCTTATCTCCAGACCATTCTGAGATCCAAAGGTGAAGGAGACTCCAAGCTCCAGGAGCTCAGGACACGAGGCCAGAGTTTGTGTGGTCACGACCTCGAGGAACCCAGCAAACAAGAGGTTCAACAGAAAGTAAGAGGCGCTGAGGAGCAGTGGACGAGAGTCCTGCACGATGCCAAACAAGCCCTGGATCAGGCTGAGAAGCAGCGCGCTCTGGAGGGCCAGCTGAAGGACTACGAAGCCGTGAGAGACGACACCAGAGCCTGGCTGCAGGACAAGCAGCAGAGCCTCGTCTCTCTGGACAGTCAGACTGATCCAGAGGAGACAATAAGCACTGTACAGGTCAGTTTGACTATAATAATCCCTTTACGTATGCATGCTTTTTCATCATGAGCAAAATAGGTTTGTTTTTCTTTATGATATTAATATTTAACCACCAATGATCGAGGTGTTTGTAGGTATTGTCCTCGTTGGTTCCTCCTTTTTTTAAATGTCAGAAGCACATTTCAGTGATATTTGGTAACTAGGCCGTAGACTTCCTTCACTGGATATATTTCAACAATATATTTACTATAAAATAAGTTTCTTATTTTGTCAGTTATGACAACAGTCTATAATATATTTTACCGGCATGCTAATGTTTCTTTTGTTTGCAAAACCCTTTAAGCTTCAGTTTTAAAGACGTCATTTTTGATCTCCGTCCTCAGACTATCCTGAGCCGTAAGCCCGAGGGAGACTCCAAGCTGACGGAGCTGAGGAGACAGAGCCAGAGTCTGTCCGACCAGGAGGAGCTGGAGGAGAACACGAGACAAGAGGCCCAGCGGACGGTGAAAGACTCGGAGGAGCAGTGGATGACGGTCCTGCAGACCGCCGAGAGCACTCTGAAGAAAGCCGAGGTCCACTACTCGCTGTCGAGGGAGCTTGAGGCGTTCCGCGCCAAAGCAGGAAGCACCAAAACCTGGCTCACGAAGCTGCAGCAACAGGCCAAGTCCAAAGGGAGCGGCACCCGGGGCAGCCGGGCTCAGATAGAGGACCGGCTGAACACAGCACAGGTACAACAACAAACATCAGGGCTTTTTAAAAATAACATATTGCATGTTTTATTCTGTGTAGCTAACATTTGTTATATCGGGGCAGTGGACACATGAAAGCTGTTTTCCAAAGCAATACATATCGAATGAAATAGTTCATGACTTGTATCTTTAGGCCATCTTGAGCTCCAAGTCCAGGGGCGAGGCTCAAGTGATGGAGCTGAACAGACGAGCACAGAGCCTGTGCGAGCAGAGAGACCTGCAGGGAGACAAGAGAGCGGAGGTCGAGCAGACGCTCAAAGACACCGAGCAGCAGTGGAGGACGGTCCTGCAGGCTGCTGAGGAGACGCAGAGGTACAGGAAGCTGTTTTTTAGCGTCTTTAAGGGGAAGCCTTCTCTCTGTTTCTTTCCCTTTACATAACTGTCACTGTAGCTTGGCTACAGATCAGCTGACTGAAGCTTGTTATTCAGGTTCAGCGCTCTGTGGCTGCAGGCATCTGTCTAGATAGATGGATAGATAGATATACTTTATTCATCCCCAGGGGGCAAATTTGTTAATTTGTCTATAAGTGTCCTGAGGCAACACACTAAATTCCCTCCCACAGGCAGGGTTGTGGTTTTGATGGTGTTTAATCAAAGTAGATTGTTGGAACTAAATCGTCTGAAACCAGTTTTGCTATTACTGAAGAGCTGATGTGAAAGTACTGAAGGACAGCTGGATTCTTTCTCTGAAGAATCTCTTACTTTACAGAACATCACTCAAAAGCTTGTTTTTAAATTAAATACGCAGCAAATCATTTCTTTCCTCAAGAAGTTTGGATTTTCTGGCTCCAGTAACGGTGAGCGGTGACCTCTATGTCACAAGATCACATCGCTTCGACAGGACTTTGATTGACAGATGGTTCATCCAATCAACTGTCAAATGTTTCCGGTTTTGCCGGTGTGGTCCGGTGTCTAAGTTGATTATATACAAACAAGCTGACTCGTCATCTGTCATTATGACACATTCTTGCAAATTAAATGCAGCAGACATCCGCAACCTGTGCGGTCGGAGCCACGGCGCTACATCCGACTCTTAATACGTTAGTAATAAACAATATGTAAACGTGATTAACATAATTTATGTTTGTTTATAAACAGACTAACATGAAGGAGGTCACATTGGAGGGGAAGACAAGTACGTCGTGCTAGTTTAACAGAAAGATCATGTTTTTTGAGGTGACAAGACGACACAACTTAAACTGCTGCGACCTTTTTAGATTTAAAGCCGACGAGAGAGAAAAACTGAGGAGGCAGCGAGTGAAGTGTGACACCTAGTGGTGACATTTGGTATGTCGGTCCAGTGTTCGGTCATAGCGGTTTCAATTTTTACTCCAACCCAAGACTAGAATAACTGTGATTCTGATTTCTAATGTGATCTATAATCTTCTTTCACCCGTCAGGGAGTTGAAGGGCATTGTGGAGCGCATGGTGTCCTGTCAGTACCAGCGAGGCCAGACTGAGACCCGTCTGTCTGAGTTTCAGAAGCAGACGTCCAACCTGCCGCGTGTCTTCCCCTGGCCCGGCCTGGGGGAGCGGAGGCAGGCGGTGGAACAGGCCCGGACCCTGCTGGACCAGAGCACAGCGCTGGCCCCGGTCCTCTCAGCCCTCCGCACAAAGGTGAAGACCTGACAGGAAAGAGAGTTTAACTCTATGTTTTCAGAGTGTTATTAATGTTGCGTCTTAGTCACCGGGCTGTAGCAATCCTCCAATCTTTTTTCTTTTTCTTTTTCTTTTTAGAACTTTAATAAAGCTGAAAGAATGTGATTACAAATAAATGAGACGCATGTTACCAGGTTGCTCACAAACATGCACTGCATCTCGACTGTTCTGCTCTGTTCTCCTCCAGGCTGCAGAGCTGTTTGAGATCACACAGGACCCCGGCTGGTCAGATCCGTCCTGGGCAGCCAAGGAGGAGTCCATTCCTGCTCTGCTGAAAG
>NW_022280099.1:515877-526764 GCF_004355925.1 Anarrhichthys ocellatus | reverse complement strand
ATATATATATAAGGACATGTTTAAATGTTATATAACTGTTATCAATCAGTAGTTGCTAAGGCATTAAATGTTTTATATCAACATAGGACATCTTACATATTTTTCACTTCATTACTAGTGGACCCTTTTATTTAGAGGCAGTTATTTCTTCATAACACCAGGATGTTATGTCATACGACTAAGTTCAAACTCTATTTATAAGCGTCTATATTTAGGACAACCACCACAGCATCGACCTCTCCCCTCCCACTCCATTATCCCGTTGTTTCCCTTCAGCCTCCCTTTTAAAAAGTAGAACACATGTTTGACTAATGGCCGAGTTTCTCTGTCAAATGATATCTGCTGTTGTTTCCAGGAGGCTGTAGCGCACCTGGAGCAGGGCATGCAGGCGGAGAGGCAGTGCACCCAGCTGGTGGAGCAGCACGAAGCAGCCCAGGACTGGCTGAGGGAGCACGTTAAATGCCAAGGAGCTCCTCCAGAGGACAGACGGGGTCTGCACAACGCTGTCAACACTCTGAAGGTGAGATGATGAAACACAGACACACATTGTTAGTTTGAGTCTTGAGAGAAGCGAGTGGCACCGATTTTGATCAATGAAAATATTCATGTTGTATTGCACCAAACAGAAGGAATCCCTTTACTAGAAACAAACCAATACATGCTCCCAAATCTTTTCTCACATTTATAATATAATATAATATATATAATTATTGGAAGCACCAATCGATGAGCCAACAGTCGAAACCGGCGGGTTGTCAGCTGATCGACCATGACCGGTTCCCGGCCAATCAGTCTCATATATACGGCTTTTTTGCCTGTCAAATTTACACACCTGTGCCGCACGATGGTTTTACATCGCGCACACACAGCCACACACACGCAACAAGCATGTCGTGCACACAATGAGAGCTGCTGCACATAGTACAGCCACACACACACACACACACACACACACATCATGTCGTCAGTGTGTAAGTTCCTCAGCCTGTGTGAAGAAGATGTAAAACTTATAATCTGTAACACCTGCAAGTCCAAACTTTTGGTGAGAGAAGGTCCTCTAACTTGGTGCAGTTTTGGAGAAAAGCTATTTAATAGTCAATGTTTTCTTATAAACATACAATTTAATTTCAATTTTCCATAAAAGAAAAGTTACAAAACTATTTTTGGATGCTGTCATTTAAGTTAAGAAGTTAAGAAAGAAAATCAGGTCAGATTTTAGGACATTGGAAGTGGCCAAGACAAGTTATACTGGTGCATCTCTAATAGAAATGTTTACAATTTCTAACCAAATAGTGAACGGCTCTTTCACTCAAATTGTTCTTTCTGCATTTTAATAATCTGGTTCTCCTGTTTCTCCCTCCTGTAACCAGGCCTTGCTGCAGACAGTGGATAGGGAGCAGCGAGAGATGAAGGAGCTGGACTCTTCCAGAGACAGTCTGCTGAGCCTCTGCACCCCAGGAGGTCAGGATGCCCTGACCCTGGAGGTCAGGCATCTCCACGACCTCTGTGCCACCTCGGAGCGGGAGGTGAGGGAGCGCCTGGTGGCCTGTGAGACGCGGCTGGAGGAGCTGGACGGTCAGCTGGCGAGGAGGGCCCAGGGGCTGAAGGAGAGAGCTGCAGCCCTGCAGTGGGAGCTCCGCTCTCTGGATCAGGCGCTCGGTTACAGCGAACCGCAGAACAACATCGCTCAGCTCCAACAGCACTGGCACAGCCTTAAGGTTATTACTGCTCTATTCATCCTGATCTAAAACCTAATGCAGCTATCGCTTTCATCATCTAGTACCAAAGTACCAACAACGACATGTAAAACCACTGCCATGTTCCACCTGCAGTTCTGTGAATTCTGCTAACGCGACGCTGTTGAAGGCCTCTCAAGACTACTCCAGTAATGTTGTTGTCTTTCTCCTGTTAGAACTGTGAGAATTCTCTGAAGGATTTGGATGTGAAAGTTAATGACCTTCACCAGGAAGTAAAGTCTACACCTGCCACTGACGAGCTGCCATCAGAAATTATGAGTCTGGTGAAGTCCTTATCCCAGCAGCACGACAGGTACCATATCTCACCACATGTTCTTATTGTTGCAGTAGTGCTGCCGCACATAGATCAAAACAAAGCATGACTGATTGGTGCCAAGATCTGTTTGATTTATATATTTTTGTTTCGCTCAAGTTGTAGACAAGAAAGAGGTGGTCTGCACATACCTGACCAAGTCACATGACATGCAGTAACATCTGTCCACTTCACCACTGGGGCATTTTAAACTATACAGCTCACTTCTGAATGACAAATCCTCAGCTGGCATCCCTCTATTTCAATTTAGTTTTCAATTATTCTTACATACCAAAAACATGCCTTAGTGGATCATTCTGCTCTTGATGAATGACATGGAAACATAGAGTTCTCCTGATTTATAACCTGTTTGAAACATCCAAAGACTTCATGTCATCTAATGCCTGGTTCCATGAGCTAAGCAATTAGACTCACATTTATACATAAACATTTCTCTGTTGTTATGTTTTTGTTAATCTGTCCTTGCAGTTGTTGCATTTGCACTGTTTAATGCAGAAAGAAAGTCTGTTTTTATGTCATCTAGTATGATGCATGCAGATACCATGCTAAATATTTTCGTATGCAATACATATGATTTCATTGTTTTTACAGTCTAAAGTCCAGGCTGAGTGACCATCAGGAGACGTGCTCTACAAACACAGCTCGCTGTCTGATGGACTGTCTTCACGCCCTGCAGGAATGGAACTACAGCAAACCATCAGAGTCCATTTCTTCTGTGCAGGTTCCTGTCTTTTAATTATTTTACTGTTTTTCCAGGCAATGCAAGTACTTTGCAAGTAAGCATTTGTGCAGTTGAATACATCTGAAAGCTGCCTACTTCATCTTGTTTTCTACTGTGTTTGCATTTTGTGGAGTGATGATGGACCTATGAAGAGTGTCATTCATTCTTTTTATGCTCATATTTTCTAATGTTACCCTTAACTATAATCAGGTAAACTGATGTTGCGAGTTTGTTGCGGAAAATATACATTACATTTTCATCAAAGAAAAGATTTTTGGGATTTGTGTAACATTTTGACTCTAATGGAGCATTTGTCAGTGGCTTATTTATGCTCACTTGGCAATGTGTTATAAATGTTGTTCTGACATTTCACACACAAACACAGATTTAACATTTCTTTTTTTCTTCCTGGTGTTAGGCGACGTTAGAGGAAGGTGAAAAGTTGCAGGCCAGCCTGAGGGAGGCGCTTTCCCACCAGTCGTTTCTAACAGAATGTTTGATGCCAGTCTTGTCTGAGAAACTCCTGAGCCAGGGTTCAGAGACACTCAGAAAAGCAGACACGCACAAGGCTTCTCTCAACCAGAGCTTAAAGGTATTTCAATCATGATCTATTTCATATGAAATTCTAAGTAACTCTGCAGTAATTAATACTGTTTTTACTCTTTCATTCGAAGAAACTTGATGGAAAGAGTAAACAAAAGCTGCCTGATGTCCTTCCTGGTAATCAAGAGGAAACAAAGACATCTGTAGTGGCACCACCACGGAAAAGCAAGCGCTCACCTGAGAAAAAACATCAACAGAAAAACATTCCCTCAACAGAAGAATGTACATCTATTGAGGATGAATTGTCAGTTTCAGCTGAGCTAAAAATTGAGGCTAAAACATTAAAGCCTGCTGTGACAGCAGTCATTGAAGACATAACAGTTGCTGGTGCGGAGCAAACCAGAATTGAATTGACAAAAAATAAATCTCAGAGTCCAACCAATCCTTCAGAACCCTTTACAGCTCAACGTTTCAACACTTCTGAAGAATCACTGTTTAAAAGTATAAAGCCAGATACCTCAGCTGAGCCAGTTGGTGCCGAGCAAATTAAACCTGCTGTTGAAGAATCTGTACTCATCCAAAAGGTCATTGAGCAGTCGGCACCTGGTGTTGGTGAGAAAACTACACCTGTACCATCCAGGAGAAAGTCAAAGACTTTGGCCACTGATACAGAGCCTTCCAAGACTAAGGTGGAGCCCGAAATGGTGAAAACTATTATTACTCAAGGGTCACCCAGAAATCCAATCGGAACTGCTGCTGTAGAAGAAACAAAGCGTATCACAACCATTGTTCTAGATGTATCAGAGCCATTCACGTCTGCCCCTGTGACAACTGACACTAAGTCAGTCACAGAGCAAGCTGAGACCATGGTTGTTGAACAGGCCAAGCTTGGACCTACCAGTAAAGAGTCAAAGAGTACAGACGTGTCCTTAAAGATTACTGTTTCAAAACCTGCACAGATCAAAAGTGACGCTGAGAATCTGATGTCTCTCCAAACTTCAGCGCTTATCACAGAAGCAGATGCTGGGCAACCTAAGTCTGTACGAAAAGGACAAGAGTCCAAGACTTCCAAATCTTCCACAACTTCTGAACCAGTTTCTGAGTTCAAGGAAACTAAGAAAGAACCTGAGAAAGGGAAGACTTCTTCAACTGCTCAGGGGATCTCACAGCCAGTAGAAACTGCTGTTAAGGGAGAAAGTAAGCTCTCGCCAACAAAGTCAAAGAGTCCAAAACTTTCCCCAGAATTTTCTAACAAGGAGAAAACACTGACCGTGGAAAAGTCCAACAGTCAGATGTCTTTACTGAGATCCAAGGAGCAAACTGAAGCAGCTGTTGTGGAGGAAGAAGCTAAGGTTATAACAACCAGGAGAAAGTCAAAGAGTCTTGTCGTTTCCACTGTTCCAGAGCCAGTGTCAGCCGTTGAAAGAACTACAGCTGTGGTGAAAAAACCTGAGAAGTCTTCATCCTCAGAGTTGGCTCCAGCTCCAACTAAAACTGCTGTTTTGGAACAAAGTGAGGTTTTACCACTAAAGCAAAAGTCAACAACACCCGACCAGCAGGCAGCACAGATGACAGAAGAACCTGAAAGTCAGAGAACTGCTTTCAGTTTCAGGGAACAAAAATCAAAGAGTGCTGAACTTACCACAACTTTGCAGCAAATTGGTGCCGATAACATAACTACTAATGTTGAACCTGAAGATAATAAGAAAGAACCTGACTGCCTGAAGTCTTCTTCAACTCCACAGGTGGTTACAGAACCAACTGAAACTACTGTCGTGAAAGAAAAGAAGCTTTCTCCAACCAAAAGAAGACCACAGAGTCGAAAGCTCTCTTTAGAACAAGCTACCAAAGAGGTGGCAGCGACTATGCAAGAGCCTGAAAGTCAAAAGCCTACATTGAGCTCCAGGGAGCAAAATGAAACTTTTGCTGTGGAAGAAACTAAAGTTACACCAACCAGAAGTAAATCAAAGGGTATTGAGGTTTCCACAGTCCCAGAGCCAATGTCTCCCCTTGGTAGAATTACTGTTGTGGAGCCGAAGGAAACAAAACAAGAACCTGAAAATGTTCAAGGGCAAGCCAAAACTGCTGTTGTTGAACAAATTAAGCTTCCACCACCCAAGAGAAAGTCAAAGAGTACAGAATCACCTCTTAAACTAGCTGACACTGAGGCACCTCAGACAAAGATAGAAACTGAAGATCAAACATTTTGCTTGAGTTCCAATGGCCAAAGTAAAAGTATTGTTAAGGAAGAAGCAAAGCGTGTGCCAACCAGAAGGAAGTCAAAGAATGGTGACCTTTCAACAACTTCCGAGACAGTTGTTACCCATAGATCACCTGATGTGGAGCCTGAAAGAAATAAGAAAGAACTAGACGGTCAAATGTCTTCAACTCCAGATGTGGTCATGGGGAAAACTGAAAGTACTGCTGTGGGAAAAGCAGAGCTTTTACCTACCAAAGAAAAGTCAAAAAGTCTTAAACTTTCCTCTGAACTGACAAAGACAAAAGAAGAGCATGACAGTCAGAGGCCATCTTCAACCCCAGAGGTGGTCACAGCAACAACTGAAGTTACTGTTGTGGAAAAAGGTAAACTTTCACCAACCAAAAGAAGGTCAAAGGGTATCAAAATTTCTCCAGATTTTGCTAGCACAGACCGGACAAAGACCAAGGAACAGCCTGACAGTAAGAAGCAATCTTCAACTCAAGAGTTAATCCCAGAAACAACTGAAACTACTGTTGTGGCAAGAGGAGAGCTTTCACCAACCAAAACTAAGTTGAAGGAATTGAAACTATCCCCAGAACTTGCTACCACAGAGCTGACAAAGACCAAGGGAGAGCCTCACAGTCAAAAACCATCTTTATCTCTTGAGGTGGTCACAGCAACAACTGAAATTACTGTTGTGGAAAAAGGAGAGCTTTCCCCTACCAATGGAAAGTCAAAGGGTCTTAAACGCTCTCCAGAACTTGCTACCGTAGAGCTGACGAGGACAAAGGAAGAGCCTGACAGCCAGAGGCCATCTTCAACTCCAGAGGTGATCAAAGCAACAACTGAAGTTACTGTTGTGGAAAAGGGAAAGCTTTCACCAACCAAAAGAAAGTCAAAGGGTCTTAAACCTTTTACAGAACCTGCTTTCACGGGTTTATCTCAAACCAAGGACGTGCCTGATAGTCAAATCATGGATAAACAACCACATTCCGAGCTTCAGGGGCCTAAAACTCGATCTAAAGAGGCCACAGAAGAAGCCATTACCCAGTCTACAAGTACAGCACCTCAAACACAACCACCTCTTTCCACCGAGCCCAGTGGTTTGTCAGACTACATAGCAAAGTTATGGGAAAACACAGTTGAGGGTCAGAAGAGATATCTTGTCCTCGATCTGCCTGAGATTGGTGCAACCCAGACATGTGAGATAAAGCCAGATCAGCAAGAGGCAGAAGGTGTGGCTATAAGTGACTCCACTCAACCTAACTCTGCTGCTTTTGCAGTGGCGCTGCCTCATAAGGCAGAGACAGAACTTTCAGAAATAAGCTCACCCAAGCAAGACTTAATGAAACCAAGTGAAACTGTGAGTCAGTTGAGGCTCACTCAGGAAAGACCCAAAGAGAAAAAGGATTATGATGTTCAGGGAGAGCATTATAAAGTGTCTACACATGACGTGTATGATGCACCTAAGAGTCTGGATGAAAATTCTGTTAAGAAAATCCACTTGGAGCCTGAAGTGCACATTATACAGCTAGATTTACAGGCCAGTCCAGATGAGGGTGAAAACACATCCTTCACAAGAGCAAAAACAATGAATCCACTTCAAACAAGTATCCAGAGTGAAAGAGTACCAGAAAACAAAGATATGACCGCTGCTGATGTGAAGCCAGAGAAGGCTGCAGTTAAGATGACTACAATAAAAGTGCGAGAAAGCCGTGCTGAATGTCAAGACAATGTTACTGAAAGGGACTCTGCCCAACCAACTCCTGCTTGTGAAGCATTGCCCTCAGATGAAGCAGGGACAGAATTCATAGAAATTAGCATATCTGAGCAAGATATGGTGAAACCAAGCCAAACCGAGACTCAAAGAGGGCTCTTTAAAACCAAAAAGGAAAGACCCAAACCTGTCAAGGAACATGGTGTCAGTGAACAGTATTCTACACTCTTGACACATGGCATGGACAATGAACCCAGGAGCTTTGAAGAAAAATCTGAGAGGATGGAGAAACTCCCCATGGGTACTGAAGTGTGCATCCTACAACTAGATATACCGACCAGTCCGGAGAAGGATGAAAAGACATCTGTCACAAGAGCAAAAGAGCTAAGAATAGATATTGTTCAAACAAGTATCCAGAGCGAAAGATTGCCAGAAAACAAAGATATCACGACTACTGATGTTAAGCCAGAAAAAGCTGCTGTTGAAATGACTAAGATGAAGGTGCAACAAAGTAGTACTGAACATCAAGACAATGTGACTCAAAGGGGCTCTGCTCAACTCAAACCGTCTGGTTCTGAAACATTGCAACCACATGAGACAGAATTGATAGAGATAAGATTATATGAGCAAGAAACGGTTAAACCAAGCCATACCGACACTAAGAAGGAAATCATGAAAACTACACAGGATAGAGCTACAGAGTTCAAGGAACATGGGGTCCAAGAAGAGCATCCCAAAGTGTCAACACCTATTATGCACGATGTACCCCAAAGTCTACATGAAAAGTATTTGAGGATGGAGAGAATCCACATGGGCCCTGACGTGCGCATACTACAACTAGATTTACCGACCAGCCTGGAGAAGGATGCAAACACATCAGTCACAAGAGCGAAAGAGCCAAGGATAGATATTGTTCAAACAGGTATCCAACGTGAAAGAACCCCAGAAAACAAAGATAATACTAAATCAGAGAAGACGACCTGTAAAACACAAGTAGAAATGCAACAAATCACCACTGAAAGGCAAGATAATGTAGTTGATTTTGCAGAAGTGAAGCCAAATGAAGCAGAGATAACATCCGCAGGAGTAAGGTTATCACAGCAAAACCCTGTAAAACCAAGCGAAACAGTGATTAAACTAGAGCTTGTGAAAACCACAAAAGAAAGACTCACAGAGGTCAAGGATCGCAATGTGCAAGAAGTGCATGCTAAAGTGTCAAAAAAACACTTGCATGATGCACCCCAGAGCCCGGAGGAAAAGTCTGTTAAGATGTCTCAAGAGTTGGTCACAGCAACAACTGAAATAACTGTTGTGGAAAAAGGAGAACTTTCACCGACAAAGGCTAAGAGTCTTAAACTTTCTCCAGATCTTGCTACCAAGGAGCTGGCAAAGGCCAAGGAAGAGCCTAACAGTCAGAAGCCATCTTCAACTCCACAGGTGGTCACATCACCAACTGAAATTACTGTTGTGGTAAAAGGTGAACTTTCACCAATTGAGAGAAAGTCGAAGGACCTGCAACTTTCCCCAGATATGGCGGCCACAGAGCTGACGAAGACCAAGGAAGAGCCTCACAGTCAGAAGCCGTCTTCAACTCAAGAGGTGCTGACAGCAACAACTGACACTGCTATTGTGGAAAAAGGAGAATTTGTACCAACCAAAGGAAAGTCAAAGGGTCTTAAACTTTCTCCAGAAGTTGCTTCCACAGAGCTGATGATTACCAAAGAAGAGCCTGACAGTCAGAGGCCATATTCAGCGCCAGAGGTGGTCACAGCAACAACTGAAATTACTGTTGTGGAAAAAGGTGAACTTTCCCCAACCAAAATAAAGTCCAAGGGCCTCAAAATCTCTCCAGAACTTGCTACCATGGATATGATCAAAACCAAGGAAGAGCCTGACAGTCAAAGGCCATCCTCAACTCCAGAGATGGTCACAGAGACCACAGAGATTACTGTTGTGGAAAAAGGAAAGCTGTCACCAAGCAAAAAGATGACAACGGATCTGAAACTTTCCTCTGAATTTCCTACCAAAGAGCTGATTGATGTCAAGAAAGAAACTGACAGTCAGAAGTCTTCAGTAGATTCCAGAGAGTCAACTGAATGTCCAATTTTGGAGGAATTTACCATACCAGCCAGAAGGAAGCCAAGGCGTCTTGATGTTTCCACAGCTGAAGAGCATGTCTCTGCTCCTGGTGGAAGTATTGATGTGGAGGCTAAGGAAGAATACAACAGTGTGAATGTTTCAACTGGACAGGTAAGCACAGGAACAACTAAAACTGATGTTGTGAAAGACACTAACCTTCCCCTAACCAAAAGAAAATCAAAGAGTGCAAAGGATTCTTTAGAACTTTCTAGCAAGGAGCTGACAAAGACCAAGCAAAAGCCTCACAGTCATAAGCTAATTTTAAGTCCAGAAGTGGTCGCATCACCAACTGAAATTAGTGTAGTAGAAAAAGATGTTATTTCACCAACCGAAGGAAAGTTAAAGGGTCTTAAACTTTCTCCAGAACTTACTGCCACACAACTGACAAAAAACAAAGAAGAGCCTGACAGTCAAAGGCCATCCTCAACTCCAAAGGTGGTCACAGCAACAGCTGAAATTGCTGTTGTTGAAAAAGGAAATCTTTCGCCAACCAAAAGAATATCAAAGGCTCTGAAAGTTTTTGGGGAATTTGCTACCACAGAGCTTATGGATGTCAAGAAAGAACCTAATAGTCAGATGGATTCAGTTGACTCCAGAGAGCAAACTAAAACTGCAGTTTTAGACAAATTACCAGCCAGTAAGAAGACCAGGTGCCTGGATGTTTCCACAGCTGTAGAGCCAGTCTCTGCTCTTGGTGGAAGTATTGAAGTACAGTCTAAGGAGGCTGAGAAAGAATATTACAGTGGGAGGGCTTCAAGTGGACAGGTAGGAACAGGAGCAATTAAAACTGATGTTGTAAAGCACACTAACCTTCCCATAACCAAAAGTAAATCAAAGAGTAAAAAGGTTTCTTCAGAACTTTCAAGTACGGAGTTGACAAAGACCATGGATGAGCTTTACAGTAAGAAGCCATCTTTAACTCCTGAGGTGGTCACAGTACCATCTGAAATTACTGACATTGCTTTTGTGGGAAAGGGTAAACTTTCACCAACAAAAAGAAAGTTGAAGGGTCTGACACTTTCCCGAGATCTTGCTACCACAGAGCTGACTCAGACCACAGAAAAAACTCAGAGTCAGAAGCCAGAATTAACTCCAGAGATGGTGACGGCAACAACTGAAGTAACTATTTTGGAAAAGGGAGGGCTTTCACCTGCCAAAGGAAAATCAAAGGGTTTTAAACTATACCCAAAACCTGCTACCAAGGAGCTGACAAAGAACACAGAAGACCCTCACATTCATGAGCCATCTTCACCTCTGGATCTGGTAACAGCATCAACTACTATTCATGTTGTGGAGAAAGCTAATCTTTCACCAACATTAATCAAGTCAAGGGGTCTTGAACGTTCCCCAAAACATGCTACTACAGAGCTGACAAGGACCAAGGAAGAGCCTGGCAGTCAGAAGCCATCTTCAACTCCACAGGTGCTCACAGCACCAACCAAAATTACTGTTGTGGAAAAAGATGAACCTTCACAAACCAAAAGAAAGTCAAAGGAT
>NW_022280099.1:444471-500877 GCF_004355925.1 Anarrhichthys ocellatus | reverse complement strand
AACTTGCTACCACAGTGCTGACAAAGACCAAGGAAGAGCCTGACAGTAAGAAGTCATCTCCAATTCCAGTGGTGGTTAAAGCACCAACCGAAATGGTTGTTGTGGAAAAAGAATTTACCAGCGTGGGATTGTCCGAGACCATGGAAGAGCTTGACAGTCAGAAGTCTTCACTGGATTCTAGGAGTTCAGAGATTGCCATGGCTCAAAGGACCATACCTATTATGAAAACTTTCTCACAACAGATGCAAGTACCACAGACCGAAATTCAGAAAATTGAGATTGTTAGTGAAAGACAAACTCCAGTTAAGGTCGATGATAAATCAAGTGTCCCTCAAAAATTGAAATCTGCTGAGGAGAGTCAAACTACTTTCAGTTCAGTATGTGAAAAGTTTACTGTTCCAGCTGGTGGCATTCTGGACACATTTGTGCAACCATCAGAAAAATCTCTTCATTCTGAACCTTTGGAGTCTGTCCTTAGACCCATTACCACCATGGATAAACGTTCACATTCTGAGTTACAGGAGCCTAAAGCTCAAACTAAAGAGGCTTCAGGACAAGCCAAAACCATGTCTACAGAAAGGGACTTAAGTACAGTGCCTCGAACACAACCACCTCTCCCATCCCCGGAGGAAAAGTCTGTTTGGGATGAAGTGCTCAATATACAGCCAAATAAACAGGCCACTATACAGGAGCATGACATCACATCTGTTACAATAACAAAGGTATCAAGGATTGACGTAGATCAAAGAAGTATTCAGGGCGAAAAAGTGTCTGAAAACAAAGTTTTGACTTCAGGAGATGCTCTGCCACAAAAGACTGCAGTAAAGATGACCAAGGTAGTAGTGCGCACAGGACCTACAGAGGTCACGGAACATGGGATACAAGAAATGCATCCAAAAGTGTCAACACATGGTTTGCATGATCTACCCATTAGCCTGGGGGAAAAGTCTGTTAGGATAGAGAAAATCCAAATGGGGCTTGAAGTGTGCATCCCACCACTCGCTATACCAACCACTCTGGAGAAGGATGAAAACACATCAGTCACAAGAGCCAAAGAGCCAAGTATCGATACTGTTCAAACAAATATCCAGTGTGAAAGAGCTCAAAAAAACAAAGATAATACCTCACCTGATGTTAAGCCAGAGAAGGCTGCTTTTGAGAAAAGAGTAGAAGGGCAACAAATCACCATCGAAAGGCAAGACAAGGTGGCTCAGAGTGACTCCACTCAATCCACCTCGGTTGCTTCTGCAGCAGTACAGCCAAGTGAAGCAGAAGTAAGCTTGTCTGATCAAGACACTGTTAAACCAAGCGAAACAGTGACTAAACAGGAGCTAATTAAAACCACACAAGAAAGACCCCAAAAGGTCAAGGATTGCAAAGAAGTGCATGCTGTAGTGTCCACAAAAGACGTGCATGATTCACCCCAGAGCCTGGGTGAAAAGTCTTTTAAAAAGGGAGACATCCACATTAGTGTACATGAATACAAAACTGTCATGATAGAAAAGGAACCAAGGATGGAATCAAGTATCCAGTATGAGACAGTTACAGTGAGCAAGAAGGTTACCACCACTGGCATTCAGCCTGGCGAGTCTTCAGGTAAGATGACCAGGGTAGAAGTACGAGAAAGCTTTACCAAACCCCTGTCTGAATCCATGGTGGTCCCTAGCGCCCTAACGGAGAGACACACAACAGATGCAAAGGAAATTAAGAAGGAAGAAGAGAAGGAGGGAAAGAAGAGGACGACTCAGGGAGAGGAAATGGAAAATATGGTAAATGTAGAAATACAAAATGTTCCACTCTCAATGGCCAAGACCACCGCTTCAGGTGAAGTGAGGCTGCAGAGAATGGATTTGCCACAGGTGAGACATGGTCATTAGCTCAATTATCTGCAGTATTAATGATAAAGTGAAATTATTCTTTGGACTATTCACCTTGCTACTATGTTTTTTTGTTTTGTGGGCACTGAATTTTGGCACAGTTTGTTGTTAATTCTAAATGAGCTACCGTCCCAAAGAAACAGTTTGTGAAACTAATGAAACAGAACTAACTCACTACTGCATTGCATGTTGTGTTTAATACCGCATGCATCTCCACTGGTTAACCTACTCAAGTCAAAAGTTTCACTGTATCAGAGAAATGGACAACTGCTTCTCCTCTTCATTTGACCTTTTTCCCCTTCAGGAAATGTCAGTTTAACAATGCAGCACACATTTGTAACTGCAATAGAAGATAATACATACTCAAAGAAAAGAGAGAGAGAGAGAGAGAGAGAGAGAGAGAGAGATTCCAGTAAAATGGCTCTCTTGCATATACTTGTTTGCACTTGCTCAAACATTCTTGAGTATTTATGACTGATCAATGTACCTCAGTGCCTCAGGGTTGTAATATGAGCTTCCTCATGAATGTCATCACTGACAATCAAAGACAGACAGGCTTGGTGCCCTTCCAGAGAACAACTTCACACACAATTCAAGTGTGAATAGACTTGTTTCACAAAGAGAGATAGTTATTTTCTTTGCTCAACAGAAACAGTTTACAGTTGTAAGTCTGAGTTTTTTCAGCATTAATTCGGGTGTTTTGTTTTCACAATGGGAGAAGGTTTGCGAGGCGGACAAGATATCCCCCCCATCACTGCAGGCAGTTGTGAAATCATCAACTGACATTATCTGCGGCGAGGTAACTTTGGTGGAAGGATTGCCCTCTTGGGACAACAAAGCTCAAGCAGAAGCTGATGTTGTGAAGACTGAGGAACTTCTCCTGGAGGAACCAGAGGCACCAGAGGGATCCACCACGAGGAACATCTTCACACAAATACAGCTACTCTCTGGGAAAGGACCCAGCAGTCAACTCATTGAGGTATCGTTACTACTGTGCCACAGTGTCTTTTTTTAAAACTGCCCCTAGAAGTCACCATAGTTACACACCTAAACATACTGGCTTTAAGTGCAAGGTACTTTTTTAAAGAATATTGCATTTACTGTCAGCATTGCTGGTTTGGTCTAGCTCATGGTTGCGTTGTTTTGTCTCTTTTACGTCCTTCCTGTTGCTCCACTTTATACATAGTGAATTGCCAAAAAGAGGCATACGTATGTTCTAAATGCAGGGGAATTTAGCAAATTACATGGAATTAAATAAAAAAATGTGTTTCTTATAATGGCCCTAATTGGGCTAAACAGACTAAAGCAACATTGCTTTTTATATTGATCATGCTTGGACATCACCAAAACCCTTTTTGGGCCTCTGCTGGGTTTCTGAAACTCATTGATCTTATGTGCTTCTGTTTCATAAGGGTAAACCTTTGGAGGATGCTCCAGAGGCTCTGATTACATCCAGCTGTGATCTGGACAACCGCCTAAGAAGGCTGGTGTCTAAAGTCCTGAGCTGCAAAAACTACCCTGCTGAGCTCAACCGAACAGCGATGGCCCAGCAGCTGGAGGAGGCTCAGGTGCGATTCAAAATGACAGGGTGCATGACTCGCTAGGCAGTTTTTAAAAATGAATACAATTAGAATAATTGGGTTTACTTCTGCCTGCTGAGTACAGGAGTGCCGAGAGGCCGCCAAGGCCCAGGTGTTATTGCTCTCTCTGCTGAGGGGAGCTGATGCTGAGAACAAGTATGCTCTGGAGCACGTGGAGGACCAGTGGAGTACTGCTGCTCAGGATGCAGCTGCTGTTGTCCAGAGCAAAGAGGCCCAGCTGCAGCTGGTGAACGATTACTGCAGACAGACCCAAACAGCCAAGACCACACTGCAAAGACTCACAGCAGAACTGGAGGCTGTCAGAACGTGAGTTGTCATCTAGGGTGTCCTTTTTTACTGAAGGTTGCAGTTTAAGGCTGTGCAATATGTTGCGATATGAAACCAAGGAGGAGCAAGACTGGGTCAAGGCCAAAGGGGTCAGAGACTGGAAGAACAGGAGCTTTAAAGCCTTCTAAAGCTATATTTTTTAGATTAACATTGAATGTGGTTTAAATCTTTACACTCCCTCTCAAACTTACATCTTGTACAATCTGTAACATTGTAAATGGCGAGCACATGAAGACTTGACTGTTCTTTCAGGTCCCCAGAGGAGAGCAGCTCGAAGGAGGCAGAGCGACTATGCTCCCTACAGAGAAGTATAGAGGAGAACAGAACAGTACTCGGGGAGTTGCTTCTGACCCATACCAAGTTAAGCCCAAACCTCAGCTGGTCTGAGCGAGCAGCCGCACAGACTGAGCAGAATAACCTACAAGAGAAGTGGAGAGGCCTGGAGAGAGCTGTAGAAAGGACGCTGTATCACACAAATGTCCATTCTCACAACACCAGCAGCCTTCTGTCGACAATATCAGGTCTTCAGGAACATTTGGAGACAATCGGCAAAGACCTTGAGTCTTCCTCAGTTACTCAGTGGACCTGCAAGAAGGCGCAGCAGCTGATGGTTGCAAATGCTGAGGTTAAAGCTGCCCAGCAGAAATCCCTCCATTTGCAGCAGCTGTCTGAGGCGTTCCTCCTCAGGTCACAGAGGGAGAAGGATACAACAGAGATACAGCAGGGGCTTCAGAGGGTCAAAAATAAACTTTGCTGCACAGAGGAACTAGTGTCCTCTCAAACTCAGAACAGCAGCAGTCCCATCATGGAGAAAATTATCCTGGTGATGAGGGATGGCCTTGCTTGGGCGAAGACTACAGAGAGTGACATTGAAGGTAGGAGGAAGAGGGTGGCTCTCCTCCCTGAGGAGGTGCACCGCCAGCTCAGAGATCTGAAGAAGCTGCAGTCCGAGGTCATGGCCAAACAAGGCCAACTGGAGTCACTGGCGGAGGAGGTGAAGGAGCTCCTTCCGCAGCTGGACCAGGCCGAGGAGGTGCCCATGGTGCACTCCTCTCTGAAATCCCTTGAAGAACTCTCAAAGTCGACCACAGAGAAGCTAGCCAAGGCTGTGAGAGAGCTCGAATCAGGACTGCAGACCAGAGAGAAACTGTCAGAGCAGATCGTCGACCTGGACTCCTGGGTTTTGGCTCATCTGCATAGGGAGGCCTCCAGGAGTCCAGACAGTGAGCTCAGGAGCCCGACTGAACTTGATCGTAGAGTTCGTCAGATCCGAGAGACCCTGGCGTTGGCTGAGAAGCAGGCCACTGTCTGTGAGGCTCTTCTGATGAAGAGCAAAGACATCACCTCTGAACTCAGCATCACGGAGAACTGTCAGCTGTTTGACAAGCTCATCGACCTCCAGGAGGACATCAGAGCCATCAGCAGCTACGAGAAGGCCAACAAAAAGGAGCAGGAGGAACTCACCCAGACTGTGGATTCAAGCAAGAAAAACCTGGCCACCATTGAAACGAGCCTGAGGCAGATGTCAGGAGATCTGAGACGACACAGGTTCCCCATCACAAGCGAGTCCCTGCAAGCTTTGGAACCTTTCAAACACGTGATTTTGGAGCACAAGTCCCAGGTTGACCTTCTGCAACGGTGGATTCCCAGAGAAAAGACGAAGGAACTCTACTCAGTTATTTCAGAACTTCTCAGCAATATTGTCACTCTGGAAATGAAAGCCAGAAGTCATGAGAGGTACCTGAACAAGAGGCAGTGTGTGGAGGACCTCAGGGAGCACGTTGAGGAGCAGGTCCGTCAGACCAAAGACGACAGCAAGGCGCTCGAGGACAAGTACAAGATCTGTCAGACCCTCCTCGTCCAGCTTCCTCTCATACAGTATATGTCTGAGGAGGCCGGCCAAGAACTCCAGGTGATCTCCGCCGATCTTTACCCCTCACAGCTGAGCGCAGAGGGACAGAGACTGAAGCAAAACGAGGGAAGCCTGGACACGTTGGAGATGACGCTCTACAACAACCTCAGCATCATAGAGTGGAATCTGCTGAAGGAACTGGACCTTGACTCAGAGAGGGCAGCCACTCGGGCCTTCCTTTGCAAGACCCAGCAGGAGCTCCAGAAAATCCCCACGCTGGAACCCAACGAAATAGTAATTAACAACCAATACCAGATGATCATGTCTTTGAAAAAGACTGTCGAGTCAAGAATGAGAGCACTGGAGGTTCTCGAGCAGAAGAAAGGAAACAGACAAGGAAGTGGATCCCAAGATCTGATCGACTTGAAGATTGCAGTGCTCAATGAATGCGACTCACAAATGGCAAGTTTGTTTTTTATCCTTTTTGTGACTTTTCAATAAGTGTAGATAATCATATCATTCTGTGTCAGACAACTTTCAGTGTCTTACATTATTTTATTCATCATGATAAAGTGAAACACACCTTTCCTACACTATGTTGTTTAAAAGATCATGTTCAAATCATTTGACACTAAGTCAGAATCCAAGCCAGAACTGCAGAAATCTTGATATAAGTGTGTCTGAGACAAAAACGAATCTGTAATTTAATAATTTTTTTAACCATCAGTAGTGATAGACATGTAAAGCTGAGGATGTGTCAACACTGCTAGAACAGGAAGAAGGAAGATGTTGTATTATAAGACAGGACAGGCCAGAGCTAGCTGGTTAACTAACTTGTTAGCCTGCTCATTTCAGTAGCTATCTCTGCAACACAATACATCGATGTCTTTACACTGTAACCTCTTCACGTCCTGTAAACCAAAACTGGATTGCTATAGTCCTATAATATGATTAGAGTATGTAATTAAGGCGTGTTTATTATATTTTAGGAGAACATCTCTCAGGCTAAGGAGTCTCTGAGAAGCTACACGAGTGCTGTTAGACAAGCAGCTCAATTCCTGAGGGACATCGAGGTTTCTCTGCTGCCGCCGCAGGGCTCTGCTGGACTCTGCTCCGAGAGGCTAGAGGAGACCCAGCAGGCTTTGGCCTCGCTGCAGCAGCAGTTCCAGACCCACGTGGAGCAGCTCCAGAGCCAGGACGCCTTGCATCCTTACCTGTCCCCCCAGAGGGTGCAGCAACTCCAGGAGAATATTCTGAGCCACCTCCTGGTGAGGATGTCCACCCTACAGGCAAAGGGACACATGCGACTGGAGTGTCTCAGCAGGTATTAAGGCTGATTTTAGGCCGATTTTCTCAATTCTCATGTCTGAAAGATGCCAGTGTATGTGAGTGGAAGCAATATCTCCTTCCTATTGGATAACCCATCAACATTTCTGTCTTTCAGTTGTGCAGAACATTACAGAAAATACACCAAGAGCCAAGATGAAATCATCCAGAGTGTGCAGAGCGCAGTGAGCAGCCTCTCACAGTTCATCAGTCAAAAGGTCACCTGTCACGCTGACTGCACTGACCAGCACACCAAACTCAGAGTACGTGTGAGACTTTCAAGGTTCACCGATCCGGGGATCCGAACTTTTAACCCCTCTGTTGTCAGAACGTGAGAAGAGTAAAGCGTTCAAGAAAAATAGATCGAGATAATGTTTATCAGCGTTTTGTTATTTGAGGTTTTCTTCTTGCAACTGTTGATTTCTTTCTCTTGTTTTAGATTCTAACCTCATAGTTAGATTGATCACTGTTGCTCCTTACGCACGATGGCGTAATAATTATGGAGCCAAAGGAGGGGGTTAATATTCAGAGAAAAAACTCGGAATATGCGCGATTAAAGTCTTACATTTCCGGATTTTGTTTCCTTCTGGATACGGCCAATTCACGTCAATGTCTCTTCAAAGTCCGGATGCTTATGATGATATGGTGATTCTGGGCAGAAATCACAAATATTTCCTTCTTGCAAAGTATAATTTGAGTTTTTTGTCACCAAATTATGACTTTATAATCTCAGAGAATATTCAAGTTTTATCTTGGAATATTGCTCCTCTCCCCCGGTTTTGTATACATTTTATTTTGTTGCCTGAAATGGCCCTAATACCCCATCCTACCATATAATCTCCACTTACAAAACTTACTTTGATTGTGCAGGTTCTGTCTGAGGAGGTGGAGTCCCTGCAGAGGCGTCTGGAGGAGGTGAAGGAGTGGTGCCCGGAGCAGAGCTGTCGTGGAGGCAGGGAGGCCGCCGTGGCTGCTGTCTGGAAACAAGTATCAAGACTACGGCGCTGCACACAAGAGCTGACGACTCGTAGTGAACGGAGGATTGCAGAATGGATCCAAATCACCAACAGTGTAAGTGAAAATACAGTAAAAAATCTGGGATTCTTAATCATCTTTTTAAAGCAGTGAATATTTAGTAATAGCTGTTTTAAGAATAAACATAAGTTATTGGGGTGTCTTTCCAGTCAAAGTACTTAAATCAAACTGAAGAAACTTTTAGCAGGTGGCAAATTCCACCTGTTCTTTAAACTGTTATTATGAAGAGTGTGGTTCCTCCTCTCAGGCGAAGAAGGCCTCCGCTCTCCTGGAGCAGGTGGAGGCAGAGCATCCCGATGGATCCCGGGTGAAGGCCTCCACCGAGGACCTTCAGGACCTGCTGCAGTCCTGGGAGCAGTACCAGGACAGACTGGACTGCGAGCATCGAGCCCTGTCCGCATTGGAACTGCGCGCCGCCAGGCTGCTGGGTGTCCCTGCCCACCTGGAGCAGGCGCCACCCGCTCCGCTCTGTCAGCAGCTGCAGGCGATGCACGGTCGCTACGGCAGGTAAGACGGAGTCTGAGGTGCACTGCATCTACATCACTGTGGCTGAAGAGTATAGAGGACCATTTTGCTTTTATGTCTCATGGAAACAGTCTCTTCACAGCTGATGATACTTCACCTACAAACCTTCCTTTGCTCTCTTTTTGTTAATGTATAAGTGAACCCTGTTCATAATGATTTCCACTCTTAAAAAATGTAAATTTTGAGGAGAAAACTCAGTTACCCATAAGCCCTGCTACGCCCGACTAAGCAATCAGGGGAAAGTGGGTTGGACGTTGCAGTGCCTGTGAGGCTGTGCAGTATTTAAAGCCACAGTTCTTTAACTGCCATGACGCTCTGTGCTTTGAATTTAAAGGTGGATTTTATTCTTGTGCTTTGAATTTAAAGGTGGATTTTATTCTGAATGCAAACTCACTTTTAATGGATTTAAGGTAAAAAGCTATAAAGTTGTCAAATTGTTGGACGCATGTGTTTTGTGTGTGTTTTTCCCCCAGTGTGAAGCAGAGGAGCAGGGAGGGTTTGAAGGCGGCCAGGATGGAGGTGGAAGAGAGAGAGCGGGTTCGGAAGGAGCTGCAGGGCGTTGAGGTTTGGCTGCAGGCTGCAGATGCTCTTCTGTCAGAGATGGAGCAGAGCAGCAGCACACAGGAGCTTCAGGTAGGACGCTCCTCTCAACTAGTGTTCATCAGGGTTTCAGCACACCTTCTGCTTGTTTTCTTTGGTCAGAATCCTGAAAAAAAAGGTTCATAGTTACTTTACGGCACAACAGCAGTGCATTTATTTAGATTTCCTTCATTTTATTGGTGGGTTCATTCATTCAGCGCAAATGTTGTTGCTCTCTGAGAATCACTTCGCAAGGACTCACAGAACTTCATTCATTTCATGCTGCAGCAGCAACTAACACCAGCACGTTTCAACAAGATGTTTCATTTTGAACCATTTCTTCCCGCATACATTGCTTTGTTTTGACGAGGCTGTATGTGACCTCTGGCTTGAAATTGTGAGATGTCCCGATGACCTTACTGCTTTCTGCAAATATGGTTTAAAATGAACTATTTTGGCTAAATGGAAACAAGTTCTCCATCCGTAGAAGGATGATTCACAGTATTCTGATGGATGATTTGAAAGATACGGGCACCATCATGGAAATAATCTACAATATACATTTCTATCTTTTTTCTTCTAATAGCAGATAAACGACGGCATATTAGAGCCGTTGTAGGTAAAAAAAACAAAAACGTAAATAAATAAATAAAATTTCAGGTGGGGTTAAACTGTTGTTTTCATCATAGGCCCAATTCACAGCAATGTCTCTTCAGAGTCTGTATTCTTATGATTTTAGCTCAGAATCATATTATCGTGAGTGTTTTGAGCTTTACTTATCTAAATCTGATTGCAAAGTATAACTTGATTAGTTCGTCCACTGCAGGCGTAGTAGTACACAGCAAGCAGCGGCGTCTGTGGTGCGATGAGGTTGATCCAACTTCATCCAAAGTGAAGTGACAATTTTACACAATTTTCTTTGCCTCTTTAATCTTAGAAGTTATTGTTTTTTTTTCTCCTGAATTGTTGTGGCCTTTCAAAGGAATCTGGGAAAATAAATCCAGTTTTCCTTGTAAAATCGGCTCCGTAATGAGCCCCCCTGCCCCAGGACCCTCTGAAGGTCCTCTGGGTGTCTCCAGAGCTCCTTCATCACAGTGTGCTCAGAGTTGGAGTGATCTCTCCCTCCAGCCAGTGGAGTGTAAATAATGAGTCTCTAATGAGAGAGGTCTGAACTGAAAATACAATGATGCGTTTGTTCTCACTCTCGACAACATTAAAGTTCATTGCTATTTTTATAAACAGCACATGAAACACACTTGTCTTTAACGTTGAGTGAGAAATGTCCAGTACCTTCTGGAAATGATGCCTTATGAACATTATGACCCAGTCTCAATACAGTTAGTGTGTTAATGATTCTCATCATTAGCTGGCTTACTGAAAGTAAAGGTTTTGATCTCAGTGTTGCCACTGACATACATATTTTAAAAAGTGGCTCCTTAGATCTGCAGATCTAAAGCTTTTAACAGTTCTGAATAAATGCAGCGAGAGAGAGAGGCAGCTGTCCAGTAAATATGAACCGTCTGAATCTAACCGTCGGCTTGGCCTCACGCCCGACAGGCTCGTTGGTGTTTGGGTTCACGTCTATGAACCCACCAACCCGCAGAATCCCTCTGCCATTTGTCCCCAAACCTGAGCAGAGGCCAACGTCTCCCTCCCCATCCACTCCAGCTTTCTCTCCAAACACACACACACACACACACACACTCCCCTTCCCTTTGCAGAGGGTCTGTGTTGATGAAAGACCTGAACCCCCCCCCGGCCCTCTCCCGCCGCAACCCCCCCCCCCCCCCCCCCTCCATCACCCCCCACTGCCCTCACCCCTCCTCTTGTTCCACCTTTTGTTCAGTGTTGTAAGTGGATCTTCCAGGTGGCCTTTGTTAGCCGAGTCATTCCACGGACACGCACACATTTCTACGGTACTTGTGAGGCCATTCATGGACATTATGCATTCCCTCGGACCTGACCTCAATGAAAACTAAATTGTAACCAAGTCTTAATCCTTAAATACCCGTTTCAAGAAGTGAAGACCTGTCCTCCTCTTCCTAAAAGCGTTCTATTATACGTATCTATTCTACAGACTTTTCTGAAATCTCCTAATGTTTTTAAAATGTTTCCACTTTCATAAAATGTTCACTCACCTAAAATGTCCTCACTTTCATTATATGTACAAACGTTTTGAAAACGTCCTCGCTTCTCCATTGTAGACATACAAAAAAATACCCTCTCTTCCTCCCATCCTTTGTATCTTACACACACACACACACACACACACACGCACACACACACTCAGTTTCCCGTCGTGATAACAAGCTGCACCTCCCTCTTCATCAGAGCGTCGGATGTATTCAGACCCAGGTAGTCTCCTTTTGTATCATCTCTCACGTTTTAACACGTCTTCTTATTTAATGTCGGCTGTTATTGTAAAGTAGATTCTGGTTGAATTGAACAGAGTTCCCTCTAACTGCTGTTGTGTAATTTAACTACTTTGAAGAGGTTAGGCTCTGTTTGATGAAAGCAGCTGAGGAGAAAAAGAGCTGACTGCCGGACAAAGACTGAGATCTTACAAGCGTCTTGCTGGGTTAGAGATGTGGATCAGATCGATGTCTGTGTCCTTTAGTTCCGGAATACTGCAAGATTTCCACCATTTGACTGAAAATGGAAATTACAACCTTTCTGCCAAAAGTGTTGCTGATGTTGAGGCCTGTGGGAAAGTGAGGCGTCACTGTTTGTTAACCATCTGCTTACAAGTCTTTTTTTAAGAAGGTTTTTTTTAAAGTGTCAAAAGCTACGGAAGCCCTGAGAGGACAGTGAAAAACAAAATCTAACTCTGATCTAAATAGTTTTCTCTCTTGTGTTTACTCAAGAAAAAGTTAAAGACTACACGTTTTGCCATTATAATCTTTTTAAGTTCTTTACATTTGACACAAAATTTTGTGGGGATAAATTTATTCGTGAGTGTTGTAGTACTCATTTTAGCCACAAGAGGAAGAAGTGCACCAATACCCCAACTCTTTTTTAAAAAAGGACTAAAAGCATTCATGTTTTCTTCAAGGTGAACTTATATTTACATAACTTGCTAACACACAATATATGTACTTTGTGTTTACACAAGTCTTCTGTCTGGTTGTAGGAGGTTCACAGCCAGCTGTGTAACCAGAAGGCTTTGCTGCAGCGCATCATGGAGAGCCTGAAGATGAAGTACTCTGACATGTACACTCTGGTCCCGGTGGAGATCGACGGCCACATGCAGGAGGTCACACAGTCGCTGCAGCAAGTAGAAGTCAAGGTACACGAGGAAAATTGATTTTAGCAATATACACAACACAATGAATCACAAAAACAAAGATGTACAGGTAAGAGTTAGAGAGTGTTTGTGCCATAATACAGGGAGAGGTGTTACACATTAGAACTACTGCACGAGGTACTTGTTGTTATTGTTATACTAGTGGTAGCTGGAACCAATGATCTGATGGGATCACATTTGTAAACGGCTCAGAAATGACTAAGAAAGAAGAAAATCCTTAAAAATACAACTTGAAGTTAAAGATAATTACATTCAGACATTGTTCACAATGCTGGACACTCAATAAACTGACCATTAACACACATGCATTTAAACAGTGTAGACAGGATGATCACGTGTCAGAGCTCTACAGACCCGACGACTAAAACAAAACCTGTTGTCCTCGTGTATTTGTTGACCTTTGTGCTCGATTCATCCGTCAGGTGGGGGAGGCTGTGGAGATGAGCGGCCCCGTCTACAGGCTGGGGGCCAAGCTGTCTGAGATCCAGGCCGGCCTGACGTCGGTTCAGAAAAGACTTGAACAGAGAAGTCCCAACATGGCTCAAGCTAAGGTCACCCAGAAGGTGGGCAGCTGACGTGGCCGGATTATTGTCCCTTCTTTCAGATAAGAGAATGAAACGACTAGTAATGTGTAGAAATCAGGTGGATAATTAAGTGTAGGGACAAAGTTTGCTTTCAGATGCTGCCGTTTAAGTCCTGGAAAGCTTGTAGCTGCATAGCAAAGCTTTCTCAGAGCTGCAAAGGATGAGGAATGTTAGTTCTGCATTCAGTCATTTGGAAGGGCATGAAAAGACTTAAACTTAGTCCTGATAGTTTTACAAAGCCTGTAAAAGATTTCAATTTGGTTTGTAGTGTATTTTGGGGCTTTGTCAAGAACAAATAGGAACATTACATAAGGGACATGCACCTGATTCTCTTTAAGTAGACTCACATTCTCACGATAATACCCGAAGTCTCTCCCAATGCAGTTTGCTTGTATTTCAGATTTACCACCTTTGTAGGTTTGTGATCTTCGAATGGTTGTTTTTGGCTCATGTGGATACATGATTGATTCAGTATGTTCGTGTCCAACCCTTGTGGGTTTTGTAAGACACCAAAGATCCAGCTGCAGCGGTCAAACATTTCATTACATTACAAAAGGACATGTTCTTTCACCACTCAGTCTTAAATGAAGTATTCTGCCTTCTCTCCCGGGCTTGGCCAATAAAATGTGCTAGAAGAAAGGTTCCTTTCCAGCCAAAAGAAATCAACATAAATTTAAGCTTACACATAAACCTCAGAATCTGAATGCTGTTTAAGAGCTTGACAGTTTTTTTTGTTATTTTAAATAAATCTTGACGTGTGACCGTGTGTCTGCGCTCAGCGTGCGTGGGATGAGCTGGACGTGTGGCACTCGTGTGTGGCGGCGATGGAGGTGGACATGCAGGACTTGGAGAAGCCAGAGGAGGTGCTGATCCTCACCGAGAGGCTTGTGGAGGTCCAGGAGCTGCACTCCCTTCTGGCCAAACAGGCGGAGCAGAGGACCACCCTCATCAGCAAGGTCAGAAGGCCCCTCATATCCCATCAGTCCTCTTTTCTTCACATCTTACACCGCTTGTATTTAATGTTGTCCGTCTAATTCCCTGCTTAAGATTTCTGAGTCATAATTACAGGCTTTCAAGTCTCCAGATTTGTTTGGTGTCAAACAACAAATGTGTGTATCGATTGTTGCTTAAATCTTAAATCACGCATCCCAGAATTGTGCATTTCATTCATGTTTATACGGGCTAACATCTGATGCTTAGTATCACTCATATTCTTCCATCAGCACTCCTTAGCAGACCATTTAACTCTAAGACCGCCAGGATTCAGGAAGCTTTCTAAGAAGAATCCATGAGAATGAAACCAACACTGAATGTTTCCTGTGATTATTTATATATGTTTTTCTGTGATGAAAGCGATAATGGAAGCTGTTTTATCTGATCAAACTCCCAAGTTATCGATAATAAATGTGTGTCAGTTGTTTGTTCTTTCTCAATGAAGGTTTTAAAGTGAATGCTGTTTTGTGTTGGTGGTCAGATCCACACGTGGCTTCAGCAGCATCAGGAGATGATCAGCAGCTCTAAGAGCTGGATGACCGAGGCCAAGTCGTGGCTCGCTACCCCCTGCACCTACACCACCGCCAAATGTCTGAGCAGCCATGTTCACACTCTGCAGGTCGGTGCTCCAGCTTTTACTTCACTCTATTTCTAAGCTACTCTATGTAGCGCATTCTGCAGGAGAATTGTCTGTAAAGAAATCAAAAAATACTTCTCGATGGCTCGTAACTGAAACACGTTTGTCTTGGGTTGCAGATGGTGCTGGACGACTCGGCACAGATCCGAACCACGCTGCAGGGCTTCGGCTCCATCCTGAAGGAAATGTCTCAGGTTTGCGACGTCACAACTCTCCAGGAGCAGCTGGACGAAGCCGATCACCAAGTGGCCATCGTTCAAGACGGCTTCACCGCTCCTCTGTCTCACCTGGGCCACGCTGCTGCTGTGAGTCGTCCTCTTTATCCTTTTTTATTATTATTTGAATCCTCTTTGAACTCTTCAAACTCGAGATGCGCTAACCCCTCTGCTCGTGTGCTTATCTGTTTTGGAAATGGTCAAATGTATGGATCGCTGTCTAGGAGGTGGAAGCCATTGAGAGTGAAGTCAGACGGATGGAGAGCGATGTGGCTGAGGTCAAGACCTTACTATTGTCTCCAGAGACTTTCCCCAGCCCCAGAGAAGAACGCCTCAAGGTGAGACACGGCGAAGGAACTATCCTTTTTATCTGAGCTTCTCCTTTTATATCAATGTGGTTGTGATTGAAACTGATAAAGCGATTTTCAACTCCAGAGTCAGTCAAAGGCGAGTTTCTGAGGTTTTTGTCCAGTGTCTGTGTGTCTGAAGGCCCTTGTTGTGCGTACAGGTCATCGAGCAGAAGATCCAGTCCATGAGGAGGACCATAGCTGAGATCCAGAAGTGCAAACCAGGCCTTTGTCTTCCAGAGAAGGCTGAGGAGACTTTGGTTGTCTTTACTGTAGTGGACAAGCTCCAGACTCATCTGCTTGAACTGGAGAAGGTCAGTCAGTCAGTCAGTCAGTGAATCAGTCATTTAGTAAACTAGAAGTGGCCTTCACTGAACCCTCTGCTCTACTCCTCTTGTAGAAAGTCCCTGCTCTGTTCTTCCAGCAGCCTGCGACTCCGGTCCAATCCAAAGCTCCGTCAGCTCAGCAGAAGACCTCTCAACCTCGACTCCTCAAATCCGCTTTAGCGGAGGCCGAGGTGAGTTTACTTCACTTTCCATTTTAAAAAGTTGTAAATGTTGTCAGTGTTTGAGGAGAAATATCAACGTAACTTTTTTGAATGTGTTAGTTTTATCCAAAGTACAACGACTGCTTTAGTTAATTCAGAGTGTTGATATAGCAGCAATAACTATTTTCTGTGTAAAGATTTAGTGGATTGTTGTCTAAAACAAGAGAGAAGCAATGTAACAAAAGCTGCACTTTGTGCGTTCTCTCAGAAGAAAGACGTGGAGCAGGGACAAATCAGAGTTGTCCATGTTAAAGAGGACATATTAACGGGATCCGGAGCGTCGCTGCTGACCGTGGAGCGGTCCTCACCTGAGCAGACACCTGGCAGCACTCAGGTAAGGAAGCCGCAGAGCCACGCTTCTGCTTTTGTGAAGCACTTTGTTCTGCTGTATAATAAATACTTAGTGCCACCAAGCGTCACGGTGAAATAACACCTGTGATTTCATCACCTACAGTGTTGAAATGTGCCTCTCTGATGGTGGAACACAGTGTGGAGGGATTGAGACTAACATGCCCGCTAACCCATCCGTCCATGCGTTTTTAACAAATTGTAAATGGTGTGTTTTTCCCTCTGCATGCTTAATACCGCTGTCCGATCGATCAGACAATTTTCAATCGATTTCTATTTTGCTTTTATTTTGCCTTGACGCATCCCATTGAGATTCATAAGGGAGGCCTGGGCAAGACGGCAGCATAAAGAGTTTCACATAAAAAGAACAAACAGACTTAAAACAAACAGCAAATTACATCAAACAATGAATTAACCGTGTTTAGCAATAGGAAACGTGCATTCAGTGGTCAAATACTCCTTAATCCTGCAGTTATAATCTTCCATGCTTACTGTATTGGCTCATATTCCTCCCAAATAGTTTGATCGGTGGTCTCTATGAAGGCCGATCAGAGTACGCAGAACAACGTATAGACAATTTCTCTACGTGACGCTAAAATGAGTTGTGAGTCTTAGACAGAGAGGAGAATATGTTGCATTTGTTGACTGCCAATAAACAAACAGCTATACAATGCTATTAAGAATAGTTACATGAATAAACAATGCAACATGACAACCAGAGGGCGTCAAATAGACCCGTGATCGGTGCCCCCCCCAAAACATCCTGATCGGAGCACCTTTAGAAATGAGTGTGAGTGTGCGCTGAGTCTGTGCAGAGAGAGGGACATCGAGCTGCAGTCCGTGGTGTTCTGTGGACTTTATGAGCAGAAAGACATTAATTGTGAGATTCTAGTTGAGATCTCACAGTTTCTAAAAAAAAATAGCAAATATTTTCGGCTGAATTTAGAGCAACATGATTTAATACGATGTGCAACGTGTTTAGATGTTGTTCATTTGAACTATAACACAATGCAGTAGTTCATAACACAATGTTGCACACCTTCAGTTTTGTTTAGTTATTGTTCAGTGTTAGGATTTATTTTGTAATAATTGCTTGATCTGCATTTATTTTAATTTCCCGAACCCTCACAACCTCTCTTCAGAGGCGATGAAGCTTCAGTTCTAACGTAAACAATAGCAGTTATTAGCAGCAGCAGCTCACTGTTGACCTCCTCCCCTGTGACTCTGCACATGAGCGTGTTTCCGTGTCAGCAGAGGGAGCGTCCCGTCGGGCTCCAGGCTGACGGAGCCACAGAGAGATCAGGGAGTCAGGAGCAGAGAGTGGAAGGAGGTGGAGGAGGTGTTTGGTGGTGGCTCTGGGATGCTTTCCTGGCCGCTTCGCCAGAGGTAATGAAGATCTAAAGCTGCTGTGAAAAAAAACAAAAAACACTTTCATCCATTTTTTCTGTCTCTGTCCTACATCTGTTGTTTTGGTCGCCCCCCCTTCCCCTCCTCCGGAGATCCTTGTGACCCAAGGTCAGCAACTTACAATGTAGGTGGGAGGTAAATTATAGGAACAAATTATTTAAAATTGCAAATACACCTGAGGCATTATGACTAATCCCATTGGCATAAATCACAACAATCTGGTTCCAAATCAATCATTTCTAACAGCTATAAGATCTGACCTTTTCCCACCTGGATCACTCTGTTCTCCACGTCACTGCTGGTGATGAGTTCCCTCAGCTTCCCTCACCTCTACTACCATCTCCCTGCTCATCACATCAGCTGCTTCCACAAACCTCCTACTGTAACCTCCCTGCACACGTGTTTCTGGATGTTGTTCTGCCTCTAGAGAGCAGTGTTGAACAGTGGTTGTAATTTGTGGCGCTGCAGAGTAAATGAATCATTTTAACTCGTAAAATGTCACCAACATCTTTCTCTCTTTCAGCCATTAAGCATATCGCTGTGGTTGTTTGTATCGACTTTAAATATATGTCGTTGTTGGTGTTAGGTACCTGAAGAGACTGAAGGTGCCACTGGACAGAGCACTGGACAGACTGGAGAAGATAGAAAGGTAACTCAAACTTGTAATAGGATAACTCTGGTGATATTATCTATTTTCATATTGGTAACAAATCTTTTCAACAGACCAAAACCAACAATGAATTGATCCGAGTAAAGATTCTAGCCTGATATTCTATAGAGCTCCGCTATAATCTAAAAACTATTGAAACTCACTGTTGTTCCTTCATCGCCATGAACACACACACTGTACTTTATATTGACTCAGTCCCACACACACCGCCATGTTGCCACGTATGCTCACTAGAGCACCAAATCCTACCCGATAGTGGAGCAAAGGGTCATGAGGCTCACGGTTCAGATCAGATCAAGGATCAGAGTCACAGATCGGATCAGCACAAAACAAAGGAGCAAATATCACGTTTTAAAAAACTACCAATGAGAGACATTGAATTTGTTTCTCAGTACAGAAGATTATACAATATAACAATGTCAATAACATGATGTAATACAATTCCTTAACAGAGTGTATAACTGTGTGAATCCATATCTGGTGGTAACCCTGAAGACTAAATGATCCTCGTGTTTAACTGACTGACCTGACTGATCTTCTAACCCTGCCTCATGTTTCTTCAGGATGTTGAGGGCCCCACTGAAGCAAGTTCATCTGAAGCTTTATCAAACCCCCCGGGCACAGTCACAACTCAGTCCCTGCCTGAGAGCATGGTAAACACTGCAGCCTCCACCGTTAAAGTCTCCAAAGCCGTCTCTGGGCCCCAGCAGAGCTGTGTAGTCTCCTAGATCTAGAACCTGTATCTCTAGAAACTTCTTCTTGTTCAAAGCATTTGACTTTCAGCTTCTTGTAGAGCTGAGTGCAGAAAGGCCACCCTCCAGAAGCAAGCCTAGATTCCACTGCTTCTTCTAGAATCAGATACTTTTTTTAAATGTGTTTCTCTAGAGCCAATCAAACAACTCCCATTTATTCATTCTGAAACCAATCCTAGAGCCTCCAACCTTTTCTAGAGGCTACCCTAGGATCCCCATGTGTCCAGACCTGCCATTCCTTCTAGAACCAAGTCTAGAACACCAATGTTTACAACCTATCTTAGATCTCCCACCTTTATCTAGAACCAACCTTTAAATGCCTCTTGAATTATGTCCTCTAGAATACCAAAGAGGACACTTAAGAATCCCCTTTCTTCTACAAGAAACTAAAGTAGAGATAGATCCAGGTCTAGAATTACCACTTCTCCGAGACACAAGTCTAAAGCTCAGTTGTCTATTAACAGTACAACCTGTAGATCTCCAAAGGATCTCTTCTAGAGCCAGCCATAGAACTCCAAAAGTCTTCTAGAATCAAGCCTAGATTTCAGGACTTCATCTAGAATCTTCTAGAACAAGAACTCCTACAGTACTTATTGTGGGATTCCATAATTCTTCTAAGCCAAAGTCTATACGCCCTTCATCTACACTCAACTCTAGAGCTCAACATGTCCAGTAATGTCTTCCTAGAACTGATGCTTCCTTCCACAACCGAACCTCCGAACTCCTCACATGTTCTAGAACCAAATCTAGATCCTCATTTTCTACTAGTGTCTAGAATCCTTGTAGAACAAGTCCTTCATTTGTTTTCTAAAACCATTTTCTCTACAACCAAACTCATCACCTTCTAGAACCAAACCTAGAACCCTCATTTTCCTAGAACTAAGTCTAGAGCACCTGAAACATTCTAGCACCGAGTCTAGTCCTTCAGGTTCTTCTTGAAATGTCTGAACCCTCAGTGCATTTACATGGCAGAGATATTCTAGATATTGGCCTCCAACAGTTTTCACATTTGAATCAGTGTGTCTTACTGCACTAAGGAAATAAAGCTCATCAGATGTGTGCCAAAGATGACTTTGTCCTAAATAACGTGTGTTCACTTGAAGGCTTCCTGAGCTTCATCCTTCATGTGGTTCAACATGACAAAGCACATTATGTTTGAAGCTATGTGGGAAGTGGTTGTCGGGGTTTCTATTTTACCTAAAAACAGACAGCAGACTGCGGCTAGTCAGCATGTCGGGTGGAAGGTTTTTGGTCTCTTATAAGCTTTTGCATGGACCTTAATTCTGATGGGTTAAAATGTTTTTTATAAAAGGCATATTTTGTGATGAATGGTGATTTGAACGAGTTTTACCTCTTTGATTGTTGACGTTTCATTTGCTATCTGAGCTCATTTACCGCTGGTGCAGAGCGCTATTTGTTACAATAAAGGTTGCTTGCCTCCACGCATTTGAATTTCCATAAGCTGAACATGATAATAAATTGTTGTTTACAGAGTTTATTGATTAAATTGCTCAGTCATTGCCTGGCAGTGGGAGAGAGAGATTCCCGCTTTGTTTTGAATCAGAGGATTTACTTTCATTCTCCACAGCGCAGATTTAATACTTAAAGAAAGTTGCCTTCTCTTAGATGACTGTTGGCCATGAAGATGCACTGGTTTGACATGATTACTGATTAACACGCAGCTGTTAACAGGTGAAAACCATGTAACTCCAAATTCTTTTAGTTTAGCATTACTTAATTGGAGTAATTATACTCTAATAATAATACAAATGATATTGTTTTTCTTGCTCTTGTGCAAATAATTTTAAGGTTTATTTATAATTTCATCAATATCAACCCAAGAAAAGTAATAAGACAAGGTTTTCACCTGGAAGCAGCGGTACTGAGATGTCTTACGTTACATGGCATGTGCTGTACTTTGTACATTGTTCCACTTTTGTCTTTCCATTCTGTCTACATCCAAACAAGAGCACAAACACAAATAAACCCGCAGCAGTGATCCACTCCTCCGTCTCTCTTTCTCTTGTGTCAGGAGCTCATGAAGGGACAGAGGGGGCTTGCATGGAGGGGGGACGACCCAGAGGGGCTGAGGACAGTATATACACAGAGAGCACACACACCTGCCCAAAACACACTCACTAAGGACTCACACACACCTAGTGAGGGAGTCACAGCTGTAACAGCTGGAGGACCAGAAAGCAGTGAGGTGGACAGCGGTATGCGGCCAATCCTGCCAACATCTGGAGAAGTTCTGGTAAAACCCAGAAGTCCTCTAGTAACAGCAGCAGCACTGCATGCATACACAACATCTCAGCCACATATAACACCAGCAGAACGAGCAGAGGCCTCAGAGCCTGCAGCCTCCCCCACCTGCAGGTTCAGGCTGCAGCATCAGGACGACGCTGAGGGCCGGCGTCCTGCAGCTGCTTCGGTAAGAGAATACAAATAAATAAAAGATCACACTCAGCGCCACGGTTTCAGTGTGACACACAAGCAGAAAGCACCGTCCTCCTCCTGACCCTCTAACCGAGCAGGAGTGGGACGCACAGTCGGGACCTGGTTGCACATAAATAACTCACTGGTGGACTCAAATGAAATTAAGATGACCACCTGATCTTTATGTTTGATCAACAATACAACGGTTGCACCATCAAAGCCGGTGAATGCTCTATTTCTATCACTTGCATTTACCTTCAATGCATTTTGTATTTATAGAATGTAGGAAATAGCAAGAGGAGCACTTTAAAAAATCAAATCTAGAAATTGATTTGTAAGCTAAAATGACTACTTTGTACTTTTAAAATACTTATTTTGTGGCCTAAATTAAGTCATTTGTACTCTTAAGAACAGGTGAAAAAATTAACATTTTCTAAGTTTCTATTTCTTCCATCTGTGAAACAACTTTTATCAGGTGACTGTTTTAGTGAGGATCATTGTTGGTTGTTGTAATACTTATTTTGGCCACTAGAGGCTAAAGTGCACCACCTCTCCATTAATAGGACAAAAGGCATTCAAGTTTTTTTCCAGGTGAGTTTTATTTTTTCCTGTTTCACAGAATTTTAATGTGAGGAACATAGAAAGACTTGCTGGCAACACCACATCTCACCTGCTCTAAAGCTAAGAACACTGTCGATCAGACTTTAAAGATGGATCACCACAATCCTGTCCTCATGACTTTCTAAATGAATTGATGCACCATTCATTCTTGTTTTTGTAACCTGAGGTTAGTAAAACTATTTCCTCTGAATATATACTTAGTAGAGACAAAAGTAACAAATGGAGCGCTCTGTATGTTCACATTAGACTTCAGTGACAAAGAATGTTTGTCACAGGGAGAGCGAGGCCTCAGGCTGCAGGCGTGGAGCTGAGACTCACCATACAAACACTTCTCTGCTTCCTCCTCAAACTGTTTATAGCTGCCAATCATCTAGAATCTAGAAGTCCTTTTCTTTCAACTTTTGAAAGAGTGAATTATGAGCATTTTGCACGATGCAAGTTGAAAAACTCACATCAAATGTACATCCAGTTGACCAGCGAACAAGTGAGGATTTGAGGTGAACACAAGAGTCAACAAATGTGCTGTGACAAAGAGTCGCTGTCACTGGAGCTCTGCCAGGAAACCAGGAAGTGGTTTCTGCCACAGGTGGGTGGAGCAGAGAGGGAGGGGAAGAGAACCTAAGAGAGAGAGAGAGAGAGCCAGGCAGAGGAAAGAGGCTGGAAGTTGAGGTGTGAGAAGCATGCTGAATGATCGTCTGGATCAATATTAGAGCTACAACTTAAAGCTGCAGTCGCTCAAGAGCCAGTGCAGCTCTCTGCCTGTGACCCTGGAGCGCAGAGGTTCAGCCGTGTTTGTGTTTGTGTCCCAGGCCCCGGAGGAGCCCCGGCTCGGGCCCCGCCCCCGAGAAGGCGTCCTCCATGTGTGCCTGCAGAGGGTCGGCCAGCTGGAGCTGTGGCTGCAGGAAGCCCGGAGGAGCCCGGTAGCCGGCGGAGCCGCTGGCTCGTCCGCCATGCAGGACAACGTGGAGCAGCAACTCCTCACCTGCCAGGTAAAGCCCCGCCCACCAGGGCACTCTCAGGTCAAAGGTCCACAGTCAGGTCCAACTGGGTTAAATGAGGCGGAGGAGTTGTGAGATGTCTCGGTCATAGATTTTTGTTTCAGTTAAGGTTTGAACTTTTAAATAGTATCTGTTGTTTTCATTGTGTTGTTTTTAACGCTTTCTTTTGAAGAATCATCTTAACTGTTCCATTAATGACTGTGTCATTTTGCTTTATCTTTATCTTTATTATTGCTATATGTTAACTCCAGGAAGAGCAGCAACCACTATGTGACTCTCAATCAGGAATATAGAAGTGATGTCAGTATACCCGTCTTTTCTTATTTTAAATCCTTCACCTTGCCAATTACCAAATCCCTGCTTCCTGAGCTGCTGTGTGATAAAAAGAAATTGGTTCTTATTGATGACATTTTGACAAGATTAAATGTCTGCTTAGAAATTTACATCAATTTAATGAGCACACTTTTAATATCATGAAGCTCTTATCTGGGAAAATACCCTCTTTAACCTTTTTGGCTCGTGACGCCTCAAAATGAAACATGAGAACGTGAGACGGCTCGTCACAGGTCGACCGAAGACGGATGTCTTTCTTAGTTGTAGCGTTGCATGTTTAAGAGGCCTGAAGAAGGGACATTGTCTAGTAATTGGGGGCGGCCGTGGTTCATGGGGTAGAGAGGGTCGTCCTGCGGTTGGATCCTTGGCTACGAGTCCTGTATGATAATCACAGTCATGTTATATCGTTGGCTATCACACAATATTTCCACTTTGTGCACAGAGTGTAAAGAGAAATTAAAGTCACCTGAGAGGCATACTTCAAGTTTAACTTGTTCAGATCAACAATAATGCTGCTACTGTTACACCGAGCAGCAAAGAATAGTCACAACCCCGGGTCACTGGGCGAGTCATGTGACTTTACTAACATTTCAAGTTGCACAATGTCGTGTCTAGAGCAAAATATGACTCATGGATCATTTCCAAATGATTGCCGACTGTTTCAGATCTTGCAAAATGACGTTTTTGCAACTCAGAGGTCAGAATGTTATTCCCGTGTCTCACGTATGATGTAAGATGTGAGGACACGTGTGGCTCTGGTCACGGACGAGTCAAAGTTCAATCGGTTCCAGTTGAACACATTCATGGCCGGAAGTTTCCTCCAGCAGCTGCTGGTTGTTACTGTCTCAGTGCTGATAACACGATAATGAAACAAGTGTCATATTCATGTTTTGGTGCTTCCTTATTGCTCAGAATGGGCAAACATTGCACCAACAAAAACATTTTTAAACATTACATTTTACAATTTGTTAACGTTTTACACAACAAGCTGTATTTAGCTTTTTACCACTTCAAGACTTTATTATTACTTTTTTCATAATAACCTTTTAGAAATACATTCAAATTACTCTCAATTCCGTGACCTGATTGTAATGTAAGATGTCAGCAGTGCATTGACACCACATGATATCCAGATGAACCCTGACCCTCAGCTGCTCCCATTGTATTGCCTCTAAAGTTGCTTTGAGTCTGCTTGTAAAAGGAAAAGTGTCCGCTGGAGAAAGTGAAAGAGACACGAACTCAAACATCAGACCTTTTAGAATCCACTCTTAGACGTATGGTAGAGTAATGCTTTAGTGAAGTAACCGTGTTCACTGTGTTTACCATCAACCCACAGAACAAATGATTGTTGGCTTCACAGATTAACACACACTGAATGTCAGCTGCTGCTATTTGCATTGAGGGCGCAGCGTTCTTGCAGAGGTGGAGACCAAACTGTCAGAGATCTGAGAAATCGACCAATCAGATGTCGTAGATTTGAACTCTGCCAACGCTCCATGACGACAAAATAAATGCATGAAAACAGACGGCAGACCTCTGCTACCAAAGTCACTTTTAACACTGATGGACAATTCATATCCAATATCTGACTCTGTGTATCTGTCAGTCAACACTTTGTTGCTTCTGCTGTCCAGCGTCAACTTTCCATGAGCTACAACAGACATTTCTTCTTTTCTGATAATCCGAAAGGATAACAAGTTTATTCAAGCACCACAGGGACAAACATGCACCGATTCATTTCCAGAGTTTGGTTTAGTTTGCTTCCAGAACATCTTTCAGATCCCAAATACACGTCCAGGTCTTTATTTCACTACTTTGTCTGTTTGCGTCTGTAGATTTCTGCTGAATTCACCAAAAGTTCAGATCCCAAGAGTTTGTTTTTCTATCACATGCCTCTCAGTGCGACCTGCTCAGCACTTACATTCTTGTTAAGAGTAAAGGATTTGACATAAGTGTGTGTGTGTGTGTGTGTGTGTGTTTTAATGTATAGGAGATGTTCCTGGAGATCGAGCAGAGGGTTTCTGGCCTGTCGGCAATCGGTCATCCAACCGACCGGCAGCATGACGAGGCGGCCGAGCTGCTCTCCTCCAAACTGGAGCTCCTGAAGGCCAATCTGGTGTCGTTCCAACAGCTGCTGCAGGACCGACAGGGAGAGGAGAGGAGAGAGCCTCAGGAACAGGTACACACATAGGTCGAGTCTCGAGTCTTCATCTCTCGTGGGAACAAAGACGAACATGATCGGGTGTTTGTTTTTATTTCCTCAATCTACCAAAGACATAACGTATCTCCTTGTGTCTCCTCTTCACTCGTTCCTCCTCAGACGTCGGCTCCTCATCCAGAGCGTCGCTCTCAGTTGAGGCGCAGCAGCAGCGTTCAGGAGATCTTCTCCTCTCCCAGAAACAAGCTGCTCAGACAGAGCAGCCTGCAGCAGCAGAAGGTAGCGGACTCCACTGCCGGCTTTGTTAAAGGGTTTCCACTGATGGGAGCTGTGGGATTGATATTAAATACTGAAGTCGATGTCAATACATCAATGTCATATCTTTATATTTGACAATATCAATCCCTTTCAAGCTTCATTCGACCAACATGAGACACTAAAACCCTCCAATGCACTCAGAATTAATAAAAACTAATATAAGCTCTCGACAATATTAGATCTTTAAAAACAGGCCGATACAAACGTATTTGTAGAAGAAAACCACTGCATTGATCTTTACTGATATTCAGACTTTCTCTTTCACATCTTTATTCTTTCTAGTTTGCTCTGGAATTTAAACCAGCAGCTCGAGATGAATTCATCAACAGGAAAGCTTCAATGTAGCAAAGCCCAAAATAATCCAAAGTTAAACCTGTTGACTCAACGAACTATATATTTAAATATACGTATATAACTTATACATATAAATATGTAAGTTAGGAAACTAAGGAAGTGTTCTGTACATTAAACTATATGAAGTGGTGGAATGTAACGAAGTACATTTACTCAAGTACTGTACTTAAAGTACTTGTACTTCACTTGAGTCTACTTTTACGTCACCGCATCTCAGATGTAAATATTTTTTACTTCATGACATTTATGTGACAGCTTTACTTACTTTACAAACTAAGATTTCTGAACACAAAACATATGAAAAGCAGATAAAATAATAATGAATTGGCAGCTATTTTAATAAATGTACTTATTTTTAAAATAATGTCACTTTCTGGGTAAGTGTGACGTCATTTCTCTCTATTTTCAAACCAAACACTTCATCGATTTATGGAGAAATTAATCAGCAGATTAATCCATAATGAAACTAATCAATAGTTAATAATTAAAAATGAGCCTCAACCAAAATAATACATGAGTAGAAATAATCTAAAATTGTAATTTATAACAGTCACAGTTTTAACTTTACATTTTCCTGATTCTACTTACAGAACGTGTTCAGTGACTTGTACTTGTATTATTAACGTGTATTAGTACTGAAGTTAAATACTTCTTCCATTCTGACTAATGTCGTTGTTGTTGTTGTTGTTGTTGTTGTGCAGGAGTTGGAGCTGGGGCTGACTGAACAGAGAGGACTGACTCGGGCCATCGCCAGGCAGGGCAGCAGGACTCCCCTCCACAGCCGGGGAGCAGAGCACCACGGCCAGCTGTCTTCACGGTAACACACCGTACCGTCACATTGTTATTCCATGTATATTTGGTCTAAGTGTATATTACAGAGGGTAAAAGATATATTTTATATTTCTGTTTATTTGTCTCTTCTTTCCAATTCTGATATTTTCCCGACACAATAATATATCTGAACTTTAACAAGTGCTTCTATTGAGACCTCAAATATCATTCTATTAAAAGAATTTCACTTTTAGAAATGAGTGTAAGTATTTATATTCAGGGCCGAATAAGGCTGCAGTCGAATTATGAAAATAACACAAAATATAAGAAGAGCAGACAAAAGAGATGATAATAGACATCAAGCAGAGACAGAAAGATGAAGAGTTCATTTCAGCCTCGTCTCCCTCCCTGCAGGTCGCCTCCTGCTGAGGCTGATGCGGAGGAGGACTCCGCTCAGAAGAAGTGGGCCGGCCTTCACAGCCGGCTGCTGGCTGTGGAGGAGAGCTGGCTGCTTCCTCCCTCCGAGGTAAAGGCCTTCGTCGTGAGAGCTGAAGTGCTTGATTATCACTTTTTTTTTCGAAATACAAAAGAGAAAAGAAAAAATCTGTGCTCTCGCCGCGCTTGATTATCACCTTCTTTGAGCAGAAGGCACTTTGTTGTGTCTTTGGTGTGATGGGGAGTCCTGCAGGGCTTGATGGGAGTCGTGTGTCTTCTTCTCTCTCTCTCTCTCTCCGTCTCTTTCTCTCTGAAGGTGACAGACTCATCTACGAGGCATAGTGATGGAACAGCAGGACGCATGATTGGCACACAGACCATGAAAGAGCTCCAAACCCACATCAGCCGTCTGAGAGAGTTGGGAATCGCAGCGACAGAGCCGCTGGATCAAGTACGGGCTCATTGTCAGGACAAGATGTATGCTGGGACGCCCCCAAGGGGCCATGAGATTAATGTGAGGGGGGGCCCCTAGATGATTAGTCGCCTACATTATTAATCCTTAACCCTTGTGCATCCCTTTAAAAAAAAGTTTCTCTGCTGTCCTTAGCAGGCAGCAACCTCTGGTTCTGAAAAGTGAAGTCAAAGCTGCATTCTCTCTAGTGTCCACCAGGGGGTGACTCCTCTGGTTGTATAGAAGTCTATGAGAAAATGACTTTTTTTGTTAATAGTTTGACTCACCTCTCTGTCTTCAGGCCTCCCATGTGGACAGCTCCCGTCAGACACTCGATGAGGGTTTGTTTCATGTCCTGAGTGGGACATCCCTGTCCCTGTCCTCCATCAACAGCCTGCTGCACTCGCCTGCTGGGACGACCCATGAGGGGGACACAGAGTGGAGGCTGCTGCAGGTGGGACTCACCAAAACAATCATTTTGGGTTAATCTCACTTTAAATGAGAGGGTGGTCCACAACTTTGGTCAAGACTGAAATATTTTAGCAACTACAAAAAGTTGAACAGACATTCATGGTCCCCAGAGGATGCATCATACTGACTTTGGTGATCCCTTGACCTTTTTCTCTAGTGCCACCATGAGGTTCATTTGTTTTCCTTTGTGTGAAATATCTCATATAAAGACTTTGTTGTTCCTTCTGATCACTAACTTTTCATTTAACGCCATCATCAAGTCAAAAGGGTGGGGCTACACAGTGATTGACAGGTCTCTACCATGGCGTTTTCTGGTCTGAGAGTTGTTGTATTTGTCTTACAATTTCAACCCTTTCACAGTGTGTTCTCACTTCATGAAAGTTAATTGTTACATTTTGTTGTGCTTGTTTTGCCAAAAAACAGCTGACCCAAAGGACGACAATGCCACAATCAAACTCTATAAAGGACTGCCTTGTGTTCCTTTTCAGACTCTGTCTGCAGAGCTGGCTACCCTTGGCAGTGAGCTGGCCTCTCAGGGGTCAGATGTCAGCCGTGTCCTGGGGTCAGAGTGTGCTCGGCAGTGTGTGGATGATCTGTGTCGAGTGCTTCCTGTGGTCCGGTCTGCACTGACCAGCAGAGAGAAGCAGCTCACAAACCTGCAGGAGGAGCTGACGAAGCACCAGGTCACATATTATGACACACAACACGCCCTGAAATACTGCAATCAGTCGATTCTTAAACTATGTTTTTGTGTGTCTCTCTGCGAGTTGTCATCTATAAGTCAGTTCCTCCACGTAATGAATCTTATAACTTATCTAACATATTTATATGTAAACTTTTTAAATGCAGAAATATCCTTTTCCTGTTTATTCAAAAATCAAACACTTGTCGTTTGCATGACCAGTTTCAAGAACCAGTGTTGTGTGTTTACCCACCAGATACTACCAAATGAGTTGCATGCAGCCTTCACTTCTAACCAGGCGACGGGTCACCAGATCACTAATGAGTTCAGTGGAACCCTGGACCTTAACAAACAGCTGCAGGTACTGTTTCTATGGAGGTATTTCACTTTAACCAGCTGCATTCTGAGCGGTTTGCTAGACGTGCTTCTTACCTACAAATAGGCAAAAACTAAATAATATAAGCTGCAAAAGTAAAAATACTTTCAACCACATTTTGCCTTCCGATACCGGTTGGCTCTTTATATGAACGACCAGAGAACCAAGGATAATAGACTAGACTAGAATAGATTTATGAGGTGAAACCCTTCTGTAGTTTATGCACCAGTATTTACTACCTTTAAAGTTAGAGAGAGAGGACTTCACTCGCTACTTGAGGAATAGCCCGAAAGTCATTCACACAAGAGATTTAACAAGTTTGACTGTTCGCTAGTCAGTCAACATCAGTGTGTGTGTGTGTGTGTGTGTGTGTGCGTGTGCGTGTGTGTGTGTGTGTGTTTCCCAGGCTTTGGTTGACGTGCAGGAGTCTCTGCAGCAGCAGGTGGAGCAGGTGAGCTCCCTGCTGGAGGCTGACCGACGCCACCTGCCTCCCTCTATCATCCAGCAGGCCTCGCAGGTGAGCTAACGGCTAAACGTCATATCTGGACATTTGGGAAGCTTACTCCCTAAAGATAATACTCAATAACTGTGTGATTCAGTTGCATGTTTAAATCTGCGTTTGCCTCCTATGTACAGGGGGAGATGGATGGTTCTCTGGGTGGTGTTCGCTCCCGCTGTGAGGAGCTGAAGACCAGCGTGGAGCTGCAGCAGCAGTACGAGCGGCTGGTTTACAGCCTGCAGGAGCTGCTGGCTCTGGGCTCCGAACGCCTCGCCCAGCGGCCCGACACCGAGCTGCACAGCAGAGCTCAGCTCCAGCAGCAGCTCAGCGGTCACACGGTACCGCCTGGGGAATACAGAAGAGAAAAACACAGTTGCTTTGTTAGCTAAGTATAATCTTTTAACATTACGTACCCTCTCTGTTATCAGAAGTTTTTCCAGTTCCTGGGCCATCATTTTAAGATCCTGCAGCAGCTGACCCAGAGAGTCCCAGAGAGCGCCCTCCAGAGGTGGGAGGGTGTAGTGACGGGCCTGCAGGACGAGGTGGCCCGACTGCAGCAGCACGGACTGGAGAAAGGCACCAGGATGCAGGAAACAATACAGGTAGTGCATGACGGGAAGGTAAGAATGAAATGAAGCAATAGAAGATGATCTAAACAGTGCATGCTTTAGCATCATCTCCGAGGCGGCTAGCATGGCTGTAAGCTCTTCATTTTGTTACTGTGACATCTGAAAGGTTTCTAAGAGAACGTTATGGACATGAATGTTGCCACTTCTGTTCTGGATCATCAAAATATAGTCTTCTGATTCATCGCCAAGAGAAATCTGTTCAACACAGTTATATTTTGCAGACACACGCATGCACACAACATGATGGGTTTATTCAGGGAACAGGAGCAGCTTTTGTATAGAATTAGAAGAATCATGAAAAAGCACTCACAGAATTGATTTGAAGAGACAGAGATGTCTCTTCTGACCGTCATCGTCTCTCTCCGTCTGTCTCAGGTGTGGTCACAGTGGGAGGAGGACAGCGCTTGGTCAGACTCCCTGCTGAGAGCCAATGAGGCTTCATTTCCCAAGATGCATGTGGGGGTTAATCCTGAGAAGCAGATATCAGAGAAGCTCTCCCTCTACCAGGTCATTTTTATTATTATTAATACTTATGTTCTTTCTGACTGTCTGGGTATGACTTTGATTAACCAACAAGCAGCCGACTGGAGGACGGAGCGCATTTTGCAATGTTCCGTTCTGCTCATTTGGAGACGATTGGGCGCGCTCTCCATGCTCTACTTTGTACATTGCACTCAAAACCTAATTGGCTCAATTAAGTACAAGCGAATGGGTTGTTTTCTGTAGGGGCACACAATGTTCCTGGGCTTTGATGTGAGTTATTAGCAGAGCGGAGACCTCCAACTAGAATTCATTTTGGTCCATGGTCTCTGTGGCTCCGCTGTGGAATTGGAAATGTGTCTCTTATTCATCTGAAATGGCTGCAACTCGCTCAGTGGTCAACAAAGTGTGTGTGTGTGTCTGCGTGTGTGTGTGTGTGTGTGTGTGTGTGTGTGTGTGTGTGTGTGTAGTGAAGGAGTTGAAGACACCAGAGCTACAATAGGCTAGCTGTCTCTCAGCTAAGCTGTCATCTAACTCTCAAAAACAAAAAAAAAGCCAATCAGCGTTTATAAGGTTTTTGTCTTTCTGATGGGAGCAGCGTGGCGTTCTGGAGGGGAACAAGGCGCGGTTCAGTCGGATGCTGGAGGCAGGGCTCTGGCTGCAGGTGGCCGGCTGTGGAGGGGTGGGCGTGTCCACCGGCGAGCTGGAGGCCCGATGGAGAGCCCTGCAGAAGAAGGCGGAGCTCAAACGCACCAATGAGGAGAGGAACAGGAAGCTGAGGAGCAGGTGGGAGATGAGACGGAGACAAACATACTTGTTTGGACTAAATAAGTTTGATCAAATATTGATTTAGATTTGACCTTATATATTGCATATATATGGGATATTTATATATATATCCCATATATTCTTTTATTGTTACAAATAAATATGAATAAGATAATAAATGAAACGTATTCAGATTACACGTTATTAAGGTCGATTGCTTAATTCAAATGTGCTCTTTTCCACCAATAAACAGGTTTTCTCGTGACTCCGCTGTGCTGGCAGACTGGATGGGCGGAGCCAGAGAGCTCATTGACGAATGCAGTCGGCTCTCCGTTTCAGCTGAGGAGGAGACGGATGCTGAACAGAGGCGTGACCGCTACCTCCAGTCTGTGGTGAGCAGGAGCTGGAGGCTCATTGCTCAGACCAGACTTCACTCATTCAAACCTGCACACATTTCTAAACATCGCTATATTTCCACTTTAATTAAATGATTCACCTTCTCTTCCTTTCTAATACAAGTTTGTTGTTCTTTAGATCCAACAACTGGATGCGTCAAAGTCTAATCTTAATGTTAGGAGGGTTTCTGTGTATAGAATTAGATCATCTAGTTTTAGTGTCAGTAGACCTTTAAACTAGTGTGTAGTCACGATCTCTACACACTGAACATGTATACTATTCTTGACCACTCTCCTGTAATTGCAAATGGAAAAATGTCCAACTTAAAAATAAAATAAATCAGTTTGTATAAGCTGAACAGTGAGTAGAGGATGGTCATTTTTGCGATTGTGGGGAACAGAATATAACCAAACATTTCTATTTTTAGACTTTGACCAAAGAGTTGGAGGCCAAATCTGAGCTGAAGGTGGCTGTCATCTGTGTTGGAACCCAGCTGGTTGAGCTGAGGGAGGAGGACCAGGAGCCTTCAGACCCAGGTCTCTGCTCCGTCCGCTCCCAGCTCAGACAGATGGAGCTGGACTGGTCCGGTCTGCTGGCCGATGTTCCTGTCGTCCAACAAGCTCTGCATAAGGTAAGAAAGATTCAACGTGTACTCCGTTACGGAGGCCCAAAAGTGCCGCCTCATATTATTATTTTAATGAAAATTACAAATGGAATTGAGATTTTTGTCCTTATGCGTTTCTAAATATCAAAATGCGTCCCAATGTTTGCTTCTCCGTGCCCACATGTACAGTGTGGAGCGGTTTGGTATTTCAGAAACCTCGCTGCAGTCTTTTTGTCACCAATTAGTTTTAAACATCCCCGCCGTGCAGCACAATGCCATCATGAGGACTCTTCACACGCTTATTGGTGTGAAATCATTCTCCTCTGTCTGTCTGGGTCTCCTCTTTCTTTCTCTATTCTATTCTACTTCCCTCTCTCTCCCTCCTCCTCATTTCCCTCTCATCCTGTCTTCCTGCTGTTATTCCTTATTTTCCGTTCCTCACTTCTGTTTTCTGTCTACTTTTCTGACTCGTAGTATTTTCTCTCCCCTCCCTCGCCCACTGTGTTGCCCTCTCACTCACCTCCTATATTCATCTTAAAGGTCAAAGTAAAGAAATATCTTTCGCTTTAAATTTGAAAACTAGCCCAGACTGCTGCGTATCAAACATCTGATGTTTACGTCAGAGCACAGCCATTTACAGACCAATAACGTTATTTCATGTAGTAAATCCTCCTAAAGCTTACAGGCTGACCGCAGAGCTCCATCAGACTGGAATGATATTTTACCACAAGGGCAGAAACATCCTGGGTTAGCTGAATCTTTTTTGAGGAGAGCAAAAAGTGCTTCTTGAAGAACAGAGACGAAGTATGTCATTTTTTTTGCCTCCTCCTCCTCAGCGATGGATGAAGACGATGACCCAGCAGGGGGCGCTGCTGGAGCTGCAGGTCTGGCTGGAAGTTGCTGAGTCCCGTCTGGAGGAGCATCGCAGCAGAGTCAACCGAACCTCCTCCACCAACGCTGATCTGAGTCAGCTCCTGAAGTACTGCAAGGTAGAGAAGAGCTGAGTGATGGACGGATGTCCTGATTACTGACGTGTTGGTGGTGGGACGCTGTTAGTGCACTCATTTAAGTGCAATCTTGATTCCCTGCTGGAAGTCTTGTTTAACTTGACTTTTTATTTATTTTTATAGGAGTATCTGACAGAGATGTTGGCGCATCAGGCCACACTGGACTATGTGAGCCAGCCGTTACAGACATGCAGTACGGAGGACGGCCAGAGGAGACGCCGTGAGCACAACCAGTTTGCAGAGGAGCAGGGTCAGCTCAGCCATCACTGGCTCAGTTTGCAGGAAACACTCAACTCTCAGGTCAGAAAACAAACACATCAAGGTCTACTTAGAAGCTTTCTTCCCCTGATCCCAAATCCATTCTACACATCCTCTGTTCTCATATGGATTGTCTGTATTGTGATTTGATTATGTTTTGCTTTCTAACATTTTTCCCTGTTAAAGAGTTTGTTTGTGGAGTTTTTCTTTATCTGAAGCGCAGATTGAAAAGGACAGAGGGGGTTGTAATGCTGTACAGTTTGTAAAGACACCGGGGGAAGTGATGCGATATTGGGCTGTATAAAAAACTAGTGACATCACATCAATTTACCCACAGTAGTAGTGGGGTCATGGACCTGTGACGGTTCAGAAACCTGGTCTAGAATATCCCATCAAATGAACCAAACGCTTGACTCTTCACCAAAGTTAATGCAGTTTTGGATTCCCCATTATTTTGTGTTTTGTTCATGATTAAATATCCTTTCACTAAACGGTGAAGCTCAGCAAGAGCAGCTGATGATGTAATCATCATTTCTAAACATTCTCAAGTCCTTGATCCTCAGAAGAAATATGTCCGACTTGCTGCTGCTGTTTGTTTGTGGTGTTCAGCTCCAGGAGGTGGAGCAGGAGCTGAGGAGCAGAGTGGAGCGGGAGGCCCGACTGCAGCAGATCAACAGCTGGATTACAGATCAGAACCTCTGGATGGACTCGGCTCAGACGCCCAGCAGCCAGACGGAGCTGCAGAGGAGCATCAACACCTGCCAGGTCTGTGAGAACAATCACAACGCCTGAACCAAAGCTGCTGTTTCAGGTTCAATACTTGACGCAAACGGAATTTTCCGCCTTTTTTGGGTGAGTCAGGATCTTGAGGAGAAGATCGGGCAGAAGTCTGCAGCTCTTCAGGAGTTGAGAGACGGACTTGATGGAGGTGGAGGAGAAAAGAGCAGCAGTGATTTCATCTCTCGGACGGATAAATCCATCCAGGCCTGTGCAGCTCTCACACAGCAGGTAAGTGATGCTGAGGACAATGTGAAAGTGGACTTAAAAGAAACAAGATAAGTGTGCTATCTCGCCGAGTTACCAGCAGCAATTTGATCACAAACAAATATATATGGCATCAGAAATGTATTTATTCCGACTTTTACTTTATAAAACTGTTGTCACAACTAGGACATATGTGAGATGTCTCGTCTGCCGGCTGTAGCTTCTTTCTTCTCGGTAATATTGGAACATCCTGTCTGTTCTTTGACAGCATGACTCAGTGAAACAGAGGCTGCTTCAGGGTCAGCAGCTGTGGGATTGTGTGCAGAAGCGACTGAATCAGATGATGCTGAAAACGGCGAGAACGTCTCAGACTCTGGATCATCACAGCAGCTCTCCGCTCTGCCTGCAGACACACAGAGATCTCCATGAAAAGCTGCAGGTAAAGGAGGACTGGTGCACCAGCTGCTTCTGGAGTGGGTAGAGTTGGACAGGAACTTTAATATACACGTGGAGCATGCAAAAAAAAATATCCCTCTAGAGTTTCTGGTTTCAGTGTGCAGAAAGAGCGTGTTTGATTTAGTTTGGATGTTGTACCGGTGATGACTGACGGTGTTCATTGTGTCGGAGGCAGCTTCTTCACGAGGAGACGGAAGCTTCAGAGACAGAGTGGGACGAACTGAGTCAAAGCGCCTCCTCCCTCAGAGACGTCGTCAGTCCTGCTGCCGCCGCCCTCCTCACAGAGCAGCTGGACAGACAGAAAGACGGGTGAGACGGACGGCATGCAGCCACACACACACACACACACAAAGATTTCTTCTTGTCCCTGTGCAAGACTATTTCACAAACTGACACTGGGCTGTAACGTCACACTCCTTAATCAACCAATCCTCCTCCAGTTGGACGGCGGTGTCCGCGGCGTTGGACCAGCAGCTCCGGAGGAGTCGGGGCGTCCTGCAGGTGTGGGAGGTCTACGGCCGGCTGGCTGCGTCTTTCTCTCAGCGGCTGCAGACGCTGCAGAGCGACGTCAGGTCGTCGCTGAGCGGAGCGGCTGCAGACGAAGACACCGAGGAGCAGCTCGCTGGCAAGATGCACAGTGCTCAGGTGAGGAAATAACGAAAAACACGAAGTGGACAAAGAAAGCGATATTCTTTCTAAATCTGCCTTTGGTTTATGTTTTTGGAAGGTTTTGTTTTGTTTTGGTATTTGCTTGTAACCTTTCTAGATGTACAAGCGCTGAAAAGCTCATTCTTGACACTTGGAGACAGAATAGCAACACAAGATCCACCTTCTTGCCTTTTCTGGAGCTTTCAACTGCATCTCACTGACTTCCTTTATTATTTTTAATCAAATTTAACATTTAGTTTTTGCGCTTGTTTTGCTTTGTTTTTGAGATTGCACTTGTTCTTGTAGTTTCAAAGCATTTAACTGATGAATCAGAGCGTTTGGTTTGAGTTATGAGCTGATTTTATGCTCCTTTACTTCCCCATGGCTGAGATATAACTCCTCTATGTGTTTATTTCTTACTAGTTCTACTTCTTGAGCTGTCAAATATTGAATCAATAAATAACTTCAGCCCTCCAGTTTCAGAAAACCTCACTAATAACTACACCAACACCACATGCTGTTGAAACTCTCCAGTCCTCTTATTGCATTTGTCCCCGTCCACCTCTGCTCCACAGAGTCTCCTGGAGAGGACGGGCACTCTGCAGTCCGGCCTGGAGGAGGTGCTGGAGGCCTCCAAGGACTTAATTAGCCACCTGGAACCTTCAGCCGCCAGTCTCGTCCAATCAGAGAGCCGGTTGTTGTCGCGTGGTGTTCAGCAGCTCAGCCAGAAGGGGGCGAGGATGCTGGGTCAGCTGCAGGTAAAAGCACATCAGTTAATCAGTCTATTTATAGACGGTGGATTAGAGAGCGCTGATCGCTGAAGACAGCATTTGACATGAGGTCGTCAGGGGAACTGTCCAATGATGAAGCCTTTTATTGTGTAACTGTTTCATTTCATAACCCAACAGGATTTTATTTACATTATGGTTATTGTTGTTTCATTGTTTTGTCATTTAACGTTTTTGTATTAACTATATCAATCCATACAAACATCAACACAACACTAGCTGCTGCATGAAAAACAAGTAATAAAATAAAACTAAATATATCTGGGCACAGTAGCTAAGTACAGTAAAAAAAAATAAGAAACCTGCCACCTGCGTGCGCTGCGTGTCACAGTGACCTGTAAATTAAGACCCAGCTGGCATCGTGTCATGTGTGTCGCCTGCGTGCAGGAGGAGCTTGAGCGGCTGCAGGAGTTTGGAGACGTCCTGGAGTCGCTGGAGGGAAAGCTGCAGCAAGCGGAGGCTCGGCCAGCGGACCAGGTGAGACGGCGTGAGAGGAGTTTATGAACGACTGCGTCTCCTTCCTTTAGATCCACAGAGCAGGAGACTTCTACTTCTCAACAACGACATCTGGACTTGTTATTTTGTTACATTTTTTGTTGTTGGAAATGTTATATTTGGACAAAGATTGAGATATTTTTTCTTTAAACTATTTTTTTAGCACAAATCAACTTTTTAGAGTTTTCTATAAGCAAGTATAATTTAAAGTTTTTGTGATTCCAGTATTAATCTGTCTCATAACGAGGTCCTAAGTGATCATTTCTACAGAATCTATCCAAACGGTCTCAGCACAAAGCACTTTGTAGCTGCTGGAGCTTCTGCATCACAAGATCCTCTTTTTCAGTCTTCATGTAATTGCAGATTTTTAAATTCCCATTTTGTTTGGTGAGCATTTAAAAGGACTTCTGATGTTGGTGTATTTATTTCCGTCATATGTTCACAGCCAGCTGACCGACCTTTAAGAGTTATTTTAAGAAAATAAGATATTTAGATGTGATATACGTGTTGGAAGGACAATATTTCTTTGCAGAATTAATGTTTAATGTAGGTATTGATGGAAATGGATCTTCAGGCCATGAATAAGGAGTTTGTCTGCGGAACAATGAGTGGAGAAGAACTAGTAAACTCAATGTAACAGAGTGTAGTGTTCCTGCCTGCAGTAGTCCAGACTCTTGTGATCCCTTGTGACCACCACATGTTCCCAGTCTGGCCTCCTGGAGCTGAGCGGCCCGTCTGCTGACCTGGACGTACTGAACGAGCAGAGCTGCACCCGCACGCTGGGCGACGCGGCAGCGCGCCGCCTACGACGCCTCAACCACCGCTGGGCCGACGCCTCCGCCAGAGCCGAGGAGGCCTGCAGGTCAGATCTGAGATCAGCACACGAACACATGAACCAGGGGGCTGAGGACAGCGGTGTAACGATGGATCACAGCATCAAGTTTTAATGATAAGAAAATGGTGACACGTGCAGAATCTATTCATGGCTCCTGTCGGTGTTGTTAGTTGAATGCAATGTAGGCCGGAAAGTGCTGTTAGTCTGGATGATTGTAATATATCTGTAGTTTAAAACCGGCTGTTGTTTCATAATCGCTTACACTGGTGCAAACAATGACAACTTTCTGCTGCTACATTTTGTTTCAAAACTCCTTTTACCCCAAAATCCATTACCGTGGGCATTAAAGTTGAAGTGTTTGTTGTGTGCAGTGAGCTGCAGACAGATGCACTGAGGCAGCAGAGCTTCCAGCAGAAGTGTGAGAGCTGGATGTCTTTCCTGCAGAGGATGGAGGACAGCCTGGCTGTGGACGTCTCCGGCTCGTACACCGGCCTCAGACAGCAGCTCTGCACACACATGGTATCCTCCGTGATGCACAGACTCACAAACAGACTTAACGAAAACAAAGCCCTGAACCCTGATCTCTCCTGGTGTTTCAGCGGTTCCAGGCAGAGCTGTCCACCGGTCACCAGATCCTTCACTCAGTTATCACTGAAGCTCTGCACCTGCTGCAGAAAGGAGAGGTGGAGGACAGGTAAGAAGAGCCTGCTCCTATAAAATAAAGGCGGGGCAAACACAGCTCCTTACCTGTGTTAATGTGTCCAGGAGCGACTTCATCCTGAAGCTCGCCCAGCTCAGGGAGCACTGGCAGGGCGCGGTGCAGCGGGCCGACCAGCGGCGCTCCCTGGTGGAGGGGCTGGTGAAGCACTGGCACCTGTACAGTCGCAGCCTGAGGAAGCTGCAGAGGTTCCTGTCGGAGACACAGATGCTCCTCCCCCCCGCCGGACCGGCCCACTGCAGCCTGCAGCAGCTGCGGCGCTCCCTGCAGGACCTCCAGGTGAGACGGACGTACAGCAGGCCGGCAGTACCAGGGGATTTAAAAGAAAGCCCAGGCAGGGGAACCGTGGGAATTTAATGGACAATAAATCATTTATAATGGCATCACTTTACAGGGATATAAGAAACTGCGTAGTGACAAACCCAGAGCTGAAGAACCACAATAAACTTCAAGGACAGAATATTCTAATGTATAAAGCAGAAGTCTATAAAAAGAGATTATTATTTTATTTTTAGTTTAGAGGGTCTGATTAAAATGTTGTTTTTATATATTCTCATTATTTTCTACCAAAGATCTTCCTCATTGTCAGTGTTGTAGTTTCATGACTTCAATGCCTTCATCATTTCAAGTGTTGATTGTAAGAAGAAATGTTATTTCTGTTATTCATGTTTTTTCCATCTTAAATACAATTCACGTGAATAGAAACTGTACAATAAGTGTCTTGGTATGAGTGTGAGTGTGCATGAAGAGATAATATAAGATGATAAAGATGCAGCTCATGTGTTTGAGTGTAAAGTTCTTCCCTCTAAGATTTCACAACTAAAGTAAACTAAAAGTACTGTGCTTGACTTTCAGCCGAAATGCTTTTCAGACCTTCCAGAAACAACCAAACAGTCTTGATCCACGTGTTCAGGACTGTTTGTTGATTCAGATTAAGATCACTCATCACTGCAGCAGGAACAAAGCAGCTGCCTGGTGCTGATGTGAGATTTAAGGAAGAAAAAAATACTTCTGCTGATTACATTTCATTAAAACAGAAGAGGAAGAGTGCTTCCTTTCTGCTCATTTGATTACCACGAAAAGATGAGATTTGAATATATTGTGAGTGAAGATATAATTAAAGGGAGCAGTAATCCCTTCACTCAACGGTCACAGCTCCTCTTCCCTTCCTTCTCTCCTCTCCTTTCCTTTTTTAAAAATCACCTTCAACCTTTTCTTTTTCTTTCAGCACACAGAGCTGCTGTTCCAGAGGTACCAGTGCAGCTTCATCCACACTCTGGAAGTCGGCCGGCAGCTCTTCTCCATGGGGGACGAGGAGACCCAGACCCGGCTGCAGACGGACCTGGGAACCCTGCAGGAGGAGTGGGACAACCTGCACAGCCTGCTGGGCCGGAGGACGGAGCTGACCGAGGAGATCGTCAAGGTACTAAAGCGATGCGTTCAGGAACATCTTGTTAATCTCAGTCGCCCGATTCTCTGAAATGATGGATGTGGTTTCTCTCCACAGTCGGTGTTCTCCACCGCCTCTACTTGTGTCTCTGTGTTGGTCCTGGTTTTTAATGGGGCTTGGCTTGGTTTTAAGTGACCTTATTTGGATCTGGTCTGGACTCAAACACCAAGGTCCTGGTCTTGGACTGGGCCTGAAATCAATCAGTTTGAATGGTCTGTTGTCAAGGCAGAGAGTTTTCTGGAGTTTTCTGATTTTTTTTTTATTGACAAATTATTAATTGTTCAATTGGAAATAAATTGATGATGAAATTGTCAGTTGCAGCCCTTAGTCCATATTTATATATAAAAATATATATATTTTTTATCTCCATTGTTTTTGTCAGTTTGAAAGCAGTATTGTATATCAGTACTGTATCTCAGTATTGTATATCAGTAGTGTATATAACATTGCAAACATTAAAGATGCAATCATAGAGCTTTCTCTCTAAATTCTGCTTTATTTTTCTGTCAGCCACGTTTGTAAGAGCAGGTATCATTTGACACAGTGGAAATGAAATCTTGGAACAGATCTTCTCAAATATCGCCCTCCTTTGTGTGTGGCTTGTGGTTTTTCTTTTTATTCTTTTGTGTTGGATGAGACCAAACCAGTGGCCTCCAGCCGGTTACGTCAGAGGGTCACAGATGCCACTGGACGTCTGAGTCACAGTGTCCGGCAGCGAGAGTGCTGCACTGTTGGTCCCCTGAGACGGAGACGCCATCGTCCTCTTATTCTGTGATTCGGTTCTATCAGATATTTATCACAATTTAACGGTCCAGTCTTTCCAGTGTCTCCTCTGCTGCCCCGAGGCTGCAGGTGCAAAGCTGCCAGACACAATTCTCTCTGCGTTTTTGTTTTCTCAACGTGGACAGACGCATGTCTGAATCCTCCATCTGTCCCCTGTAGCCATGGGCGGATTATGAGACCAGGGGTCCCTGGGCACAGACATGTCAGACATTTCGTGTCTCCTTGAAGTTGTTTTGGTCTTTTTGTTGAAGTTTTAAGTTTCTACGTGGTCATTTTTTGTTTCTTTGAGGTTGTTTTGGTCTTTTTGTGTCTCTTTGGAGTAGTGTTATGTTTCTTTGTTGTCCTTTTGTGTCACTTTGAGGTTGTTTTGTCCCTTTTCATAGGCGTCCTGAGTCTCTTTGTTGCTTTTTGTGTCTTTTTTCGAGCTGATTTGGTTTCTTTGTAGTGATCTTGTGTTTCTTTGTGGTCATTTTGAGTCACGTCTTGGTTGATACGTGTCTCTTTGAGTACATTTTGTAGGTGAAGGCCAGAGGGGCCCCTGACACGTTGGGCCCCAAGGCCTGTGCCCAGTAGACCCGTTCAGTAATCCATGGCCTTTAGCTTCTGAACTCTTCTGTTTCTCTGACAGCGGCCAAGTTAATCCAATCTGCTCTAATTAATGACAGTGGACACGTTTAGGAAGACAAAGACAAAGGAGTGTGATGGCCCTCTGCTCCGTCTCAAAGCCAATCAGCTGTTTAAGAACCCAGAGCATTGATCTGCGTGATCAACAAGCCTTTCAAATGTTTGTTTTTTATTTGCGTGCGTCTCAGAACTGGGAGTGCTGCGAGTCCGGACTAGCAGACCGCACGCTGCAGCTGAAGGACCTGAAGACCAGACTGAACCAGTCGATGCCAGAGTTTGACGATGAGCTGCTGAGCGCTGAGGAATACAACAAGGTACGTCTGCAAACAGCTGGTCATATTGCTCAACTATAGCTATATATCAACTATATTTTTCGGGTGCATACTCTGCTGTGCATTCACCGTACTGGGATTATTTTTACGTACTACGAGTATCTAATCCATCACTACATATATCACAAGCTCATATTCATGTAACTTTTCATGGTAATTAGCCGTCATAACTGCCTCTTTTTTAAATATACAAACAAACAAAAAGCACAAACAGATACTTTATTGATCCAAAGGGAAATGTTTGAGATGGAGGTGATGCAGATGTAGACGTTTGATCAGGACATCAGGAAACATTGTAGCCGCTCTTTGTTCCAAGAGAGCAAAGCCAAGTTTGACTCAACTCATCCTCTCTGACCCATCACAGCCTTGATCCCCCCCACCCCTCCCGCAATCCCCTCCTCCCGCCCCCATCTCTCACCCCTCCCCCGACCCGGGCCTGCAGCCTGTGGCCCTTAATCTTCTCTTTGGGCGGGGAGAAAGAGAAAGGGGCCGGACAGAAAGAGACATTAGGGAGTTGAGTGAGTGAGAGAGAGAGAGAGAGAGAGAGAGGGGGTCCCTGACGGTTTGTTGTGGCGGTTGGTGTGTTATGGTATGCAGGAGAACGAGGACTCGCTAGAGGACTGGGCTGAGAGCCTGACGGAGCTGAGCACCATGAAGACGGATCTGTCCCAGTACATCATCGCCGACGACATCCTGCTGCTGCAGGAGCAGGTGGAGCACCTGAACCGTCAGTGGGAGGAACTCTGCCTGAAGGTGAGACTGCTGATGAACTAAAGCTGAACCCAGACGGGAAGTTCTGATCCGGCATCTCGGCTTCTGCTGTTTATCTACTTTTATTTTGCTGCATCACTTGTACTTGACAGAGTAAATCACCAAGTTCATGTGCGTCTTTGCTTAAGATGTTTTAAGAAAGATGTACTTCGCGTGTGATCCGACTTGAATCAAGTGCAGTTAGTTTGAGTTTCATAGAACGGCTCGGTGAAGAGTGCACGACACCTCGTCATGCAGTTTCCTTTAAAAGTTTCTTTAAGTTTTCGTTTCAATGGATCAATCAAGTTGAAATATTCCAGAGGTCTTGTGCATCATTTTATACACGTTTCCCCTAATTCTTCAGGTGAAACTGTGGGATCTCTACTGACACTGAGAATGAACTTCTATGACTTTGCCCAATGTTTTGCTGCGCAGCATTAGCTGCTATCGACTGCACAGCTGGAACAGCTTGTATGTTAAGTGACGTGTTATTTGTCACCGGTGGCAAATGATAACTTCCTCTTCATGTCAGAGAGACCATATGAAGTGCACAGTGACTGTGCAGGAGCAGACTCACTGGTCGTCTAACGTTTTAAAACGTTTTTCAAAATTCCTCCTGTTTCTTTGGGACTACGTTTGAAAACCACACTACAGGCCTACTGGGTAATCATTGAAGAGCTAACATGTGTAACCAGCTCAGCCCAAACACTCTCACACTTTGTGTTTTGTTAGTGTGTGTGTGTGTGTGTGTGTGTGTGTGTGTGTGTGTTTGTAGACAGCAGCAGGTCAGATGAGACAATCTAGCTCCTTTAAACTGCTCCAGGACGAAGACACCGAGGGAGGGGAAGTTAGTGTGTTGACTATAAGGCTCCTTGTAGAATCGTTCTAGTTTTCTTCAGAAGACAACTGTCATCTGACATGTGACAGCTCTGCAGCATGTTTGCCACCCTGCGTTTAAACCTCAGAGTTCACCGTCTCTTTGTCTGTGTTCTGGTCATTAGTGTTAAAGTCTGAGCCTGTAATGAGGACTTAAGTTAGTACATCTTGTGAGTCTTTTTAGGGAGACGGAGGAGACCAACAGGTGTGGGTGTTGGGGGGTTAGTTTGGGTGTGAGGGTCATTGTGAGGGAACAGATGGTGGTAGGAGAGGCTTCAGGAAGGAGAGCTTCTGTAGTGAAGTGAGTCTGGGGGGGGGGGTAGCAGGGATCATACTCACTTTCACTTTTTACTGAGTCTTTGTTTGTGTATTTACACTTGACACTTACACTTTACACATAAATACAATAGTGGTGCGGCCGTGTGCTGCTCAATACTGGAGGTGGGAAAGTTCACCCAATAGAGTTTGTACATCCTCTATTCCTTTCCTTGCCTCCTCTGCTCACGTCTTAATCTCGCCCCGCGGGAGATGCGAGCAGAGGAGGCAAGGAAGAGATACGAGGAGAGAGGAGTCGAGGCCAGAGGTGTATAACAAAATGAGACATTTATCCTTTTAAAGAGAGTAAATATGACGTTTGTTGACATTTATAGCAATGAAGCTTATTTCCTCTCTGTCCTCCTCTCTGTGTCAGGTGTCTCTGCGTAAACAGGAGATCGCAGATCGCCTGAACGCCTGGATCATCTTCAACGAGAAGAACAAGGAGCTGTGCGAGTGGCTGACGCAGATGGAGAACAAGGTGGCGCACAACTCCGACCTCAACATCGAGGAGATGGTGGAGAAGCTGAAGAAGGTAGGAGGCTGCAGCAAAGACACGCCCCTCTGTTGCTTAGCCACCGTTTACAGGGAGGATTGGATTCATGTCAAGATGGCTGTGAATTCATCATCCTGATGAGCTGATAAGCAAAGTTCACTGAGTGAATGAGACGCTCATTGTTTGGTCGAAACCATGAACCAGCTGAAAGAGATGTAAAACAAGAAAGGACATTTAAAACACTTTGCAGTGTTCATTCGTAGTCATGGAATTTGAAGATTGCAATTTTCAGGCCTGGAGAAGTTTCAGAAAAATAAGTTTTGGAAAATACATGGGACTTATCTTCACGAATACCGTTATAATAAAGTATATCTAGTTCAGGTAAGATTGACCGAGAACACATCTGTATTACTGATGTCCTAGTGTTTTTTTAAATGCTTTAATCTCTTGACGTTACGTTGTTCTCTGCGTGACGCCAGACTTTTATTCTTATGTTTCATGAATACACAGATGTTTCAGAGAAAGAATGGTCATGAAAACAATGGTAAAAATGTGTATGAACCCTATGTATGTCTATGTGTATGTGTATATATATATGTATATATATGTATTTTGCCTCTGTTTATTTTGCTCCGTCACGCTGCACTGCTCTCTGTGGGAGGACATGTCCGGCTTTTCAAAAAGCTCTGAATTCCCCCCCGATTGTTCAAGAGACAACAGCTGTTTGAGCCCCGCGGGGCCACGCGGGTTTGTTTTGTGTTGAACTCTGATGCTTTTATCTCTTACTTATTGCCCTGACTGGGGGGGGGGGGGGGTAAATTGAGTGTCTCCTGCTCCGGCACACAGACTCCCGGCAGGAGTTGTGTTTCCTTTCCGGCAAACTTCCAAAGTCAGAAGCTTTCATGAGGTTTTCCTAAAGTGAAGATGAATCAAGTTAATGGTTTTACAAATTCTAGTAAAATAATTGTAGGTCACATGGTGTTTTAAGTAAGCACACTTTCTTTAAGTGAGGCTGATTTTTGTTTTCAGTGAATGTTTCATCTTCTGTTTCTTCTTACGCGAACCGTTGAAGCCATGAAGACTAGACTTAAAGAAATGATGATATGTTCATTTACAAATTCTTTAGACGAATGATTCAGTGTGTAATTCATGTCTAACACACTGGTGGTTTGAGATGTGAACGTGCTGCTTCTTATTCCTGCTCTTTGTGTTTCTCCGTCAGGACTGCATGGAGGAGATCAACTTGTTCAGTGAGAATAAAACCCATCTGAAGCAGCTGGGAGAACAGCTCATCACAGCCAGCAACAAGACGAAGGAGACGGGGGTCAACGACAAGCTGACGGACGTCAACGACCGCTGGCAGCATCTGTTTGACCACATCGAGAACAGGTAGGAAGAGACAAGATGGCGGGGGGAGCGGACCGGGGAGCAGTTAATGAGGCTGTTTGAGGCAGATTTCAGCCGAATGAATTCATGAGTTTTCATGTTTTCAAGTAGAGACTCTTGTCTTTATTCCACTGTAGTCAGAGTAGTGTTGCGGCTCGTAGTATGGCAATGGCACGGTCTGTTGGTCGCTCGCCTTGTTTCATTGTGAACAACTTTGTGACTGTGAAGAACAATTTGAGCTTTAGCGTCTCAACTTTAGCATTTAGTGTATTAGCATTCTGCGTGGTATTAGATTCCACATGCCATGTATGTTGCATGCTATCTAAAGATTGTAAGCATGCTTGGGATTTCACAAAAAATATATTAATGCTTCTCAGTGGTGGCTGTTTGCTGGAAGCTGCCGCTCATGTTATCGTCCTCCTGGCCTTTGGATCTCTCTTTAGAACGATGCACGCTCTGGGACGGTCTCTCCTGGAGGACGTTCGTGGTGCTGCTCTCAGTTGTACACATGGAAAGTGATGAAGCAGTTGTAGTGAGAAGTCCCAGCCCTGCTCACTGTCTCTCCTCCGAACACCAATCATTGCGTAACTCAGGCGAGATTGTTGCATTATTGGGTTCTTAAAGTTATGGACATTGCTGTTGCGACCGAGGCTGTATTTATGCCACAGATTTGGACTTTTGACTTCTCCTTTTGAATTTATACCATAATATGAATCTCCTGGATAATTATGTGTTGTCAACACACAGTTGATGTCAGAAGCTCTTTGCTCTCTTTTAGAAACTTTGCTTTCTCACAGTCAAACAGCACAGTAATTATTCCTGCAGGGTGGTCGCAGGGTGGCGGAGTGCACAACAATTACCGCTACATCTCTGGCCAAACAACAGGGCGGAGAGTTTTAGCTGACTTCTGCTCCTGATAATTTGTCTGTTTAGTGACCGTAAAGGACTCTATGTTCATAGATCCACATTGAATCACAGCAAAGTGAACTGAGTCAAGCTGAGTGGACTGTTTTCATGGAGCCAGATGGGTTAAAGCAGTCAGGGGGTGGGGGGGTGGGGGGGCTTATCCTTCATGGGAATGACTGACATAGATCGGCCATATGGTGGCTGCTTAGTGACCCCGGTTACGCTGTCTGTCCTCTCGGTTTCTCTCACACTTTGATATTTCATATCCTGACAAATGTGTCTTTTGAGACTCTTTGAAGAATCTCTGACATAAATGATCATTTATACACAGAAAGATGCAAAGAGCCAGCCTGGAGCTTGTGAGCTTGTGATTTACAAACCTAACTCCAGTTGTTTCTGAATGAAAGTGGTGCGTCTCTGTGCCGGTCCAGATGTTTTGTAGATCGATAGATTCTTTATTTTCCTTTCCCAATGAAACTCGCCACAGTGTGTACGAGTGTTGTTACGACACTGGAATCTCTAACTTTGATGCAAAACCTTCAAAAACATCAATATTCGATACCACGCAGAAAAATCGAGGGGATAGGATTTTAGATATTTATTAAAAGATAAATAGCGGTGTGTGTCAAGTCACAGCTGGTACTTGTGTATCGATACAGTTCACTAGTCTGTAAAACCTCACATAAATATATTATACACCACAACATGAATAGTAGAATATAAGCTCCTTTTGTTTACGTAGAAGAAACCTCCATGGACTGTTTTTAAAAGCATTCCTGTACCGGTGTAGCCGGTGAACTCTGTGTTCCATTGAAAATCACATCGTTCAGACTGTTCTGGTGAACACAAGCTCACGTAATGGCCCCTTTAATGTGGAAACATGTAAAAACATCTCATCTACTGTGGACACGGCCCGAGGAGGACGTGACTGAGTAAACAGGACCTCCAGTCAATGCACATATTGACAGAGAGGCACAAGGTGGACGAGGGTCTGCATCGTGATGATGAGATGCGCCCTCCGTCTTAAACAACAGCGGGACCGGAGTGGAGCGTGACACACAATAGTGGATTTGCCCCCCCCCCGCCCCCTCAGGGACTGACCAGCATAACGAGGCTAAGCCGGTTAATGAGCCGCCGCTGAGGCACGAGCCTCCAGTCTGTGATGGAATGTGCTGCTGTCACACTATTAATGTAGATGTTATGATGCCACAGCCATGGGCAGCACCTGTTCAGGTCGGTTCAGTTCACCCAAAGGTGCTGGATGGGGTCGGGGTCGAAGCTCTGAGCAGGCCAGGCCAGCTCTTTATGGACCAGGAGAGGGGCTTCCTCACTATGTTGACTCATAGTTGGAAGAACACGATTGTCTAAAATATCATTGCGTGCTGAAGCATTGAGATGTCTAAGGGACCTCAGTCAGGAGAAGGTTTGTGGACAGCCGTGCGTATCTCTAACCTATCAGCACTTCACTCAATATGTGTCACATGCTTCATGTTATAATGATCATCTTCTGAGGCTCAGGGTCAGTAGACTGCAGCCGCTAAGCTGATGAACATGGGGGGGGGTCTTCACAAGCTGCTTAACACGACCAGGGAACCATCGCTCCATCGTCTCGTCCATGTTGTTCTCCTCAAAACCTCCAGAGCAGTTTTAGGAGCAGATACAGGATGAAATGAGATTATTCTGTGTTTACAACCAGCCCAGCAATTCATTAATGACCAGCTTTAAAGAAAGTAGAAAGAAAGAAACAGGAAGTGCAAACTGATTCATTTCCTGGTTTTCCAACTCACCGCTGCATTACTCTATTAAAGTCAATCTGCAAAGTCTCTCTACTCTTAACCCCGTCTGCATTTCACTATTCACCTCCATGTTATCTCTATCTGCCCAACATGAAGAGAAGTCGTTTACTTCACAGACATGAGGTCTGCAGTAATGTGTCACACGTTGTGATAAGAGGAGCTGATTCAGAGTCAGTGACGACTGCCCCTCAGCCTTTTGTCTGCATCTCGCCGAACTAAGTAACGGCAGCTGAGCGCTGAGGTTTGACTTGTGGAGGGATTAGACGCGTTGACACTGGCCCGCCGCTCGCCTTTGTCCCCCAAAACAAACCGGGTGCTCCGTCACCCGGCGCAGCAGCTGCCGTCTGCTGACACGGGGCTTTGTGCTGACGGGCCCTCGGCCTTTGGGGGCCACTGGGGGGTGGAGGTGGGGGGGGGCACCGTCCTCTCTCGTCATTGTCTAAATAAGACGCATGCAAGGCAGATGTTTTTCCTTAAAACACACTGTTCCTCCTCACACCTGGCGCAGCGAACGTTACTTAAAGTGTCACACTGCGGGCTTTTCTTTCTGAGCTGCAGTTTGCTGAGTCGTTAATTTCAAGTGGAGCTCTTACATATTATTGAGTGTTTAGTGTTTAGTGTTGTTTGGCAGTTTAATGCTGATGAATTAAGACGACGCAGTTCTCACTCACGGCTCTCTTTTCAAGAGATGGTGTCGGTTAACACGTTGGTTTGTTGAGTCCGAACAAAGGAGGAAGTCTCCTCAGAGTTCATGTTAATGTGTGGTAGTGAAGTTCAAGTGTGCGTGTGTGTGTGTGTGTGCGTGTGTGTGTGCGTGTGCGTGCGTGGGGCAAATAAGGTGATTTAGATTCCTGGTGTTTAGACGAGATGACTGACTCCTGCCCTGCGGACTGAAGGTTGTTTTATTCTTCAGTTGACATGCAGATGTGTGTTTTTGGTATAAAGCTTCCAACACATCTGGATCCTGAAGCCACTTTAAGACGTTCAGCTTGTTAAACAAATGTTTTGAAGCCCGAGAACTTTTTACACAAAAGTCACGCTGGTAAATGTGAAGACGGTCGGATCGGGTAACGTTTCAACATCTCTGTCAGATTAACACAAAGAGGCCGAATACACAGAGAGATGCTAAATGTTCATTTATCAAGAGAGCTGTAAAACTCCATACCTTTTATGAACTTGTGAGAACATTTGAATTGAACATGCACTTTCAATTTCTGTCCACACCAGCTGCATGAAAGCGTGAATGAGTAGACGATAAAAGCACGAACACAAAGCATGAGAACAAGTCGGAGGAAAGATACAGGATAAAGAAAACACTCACGTGAATCTCTTTAACATTGTCACATGATTGACATTATTAAAAACTGTCTAGCTTGCCATCGTAGTAGGAAAGTAAAAAAAAAAACTTGCACCATGTTATGATTTTTTTATTTATGCTTATGATTGATGATTACCTTATTCAAGCCTGATTGTTTGCTTTGCACTAAAAAGATGCCTCCTATCTGCGATGGATATTAGGCATAATGTTGTGTATTGTAATTATTGTGGCCGGTATACTCGTCTCATATATCGCGCCACACCTTTGTCCTTTCAGTCCATGCTGGTGCACTGCATGGACATTATGAACGAGGCTGCAGAACTCTGTAATACATAAGTGATGAAATGTAGGATGAGAACAGGTATCGGATGATTCGGGGAAGCGGTGGCGAGTCTCCTTTTGGGCTCACGGTCGTTAATTAAGGATTCAACAGCAAGAATACTTCAATTGAATGAACTCATTCTGCCCGTCTTTTACATCTCGCTGATGTTTTTTCAGACGCTTCTCTCACCAGCTGCTGAATATCAGGTGATCTCTGTGTCTCATGTCTGAATCCAACCGTTACTGTAACAGACAGATGAAGAGCGGCGATGTAATGTAGGCTGTGTGTCTGAAAGGGGCTTCAGATTTACGGTTTCTTTCTCCGTACTTGTGTGCCATTCCTCTTCCTCCTCCTCCTCCTCTTCCTCATCCAAACCTCCTTCATCATTCCCTCCTGGTGATGTATCACTGAACCCCAGGCTGGTTTATTGGAAATGGAAGAAGGTGGCAGATGGAGGTTTTCTGCACACTGAGGCTCCCCGCTGGCCCTGTTGGTCCCATCCAAACACACTGCCAGCGATCGACAGCTGCACCTGTACTCCGCTCTAGAGCTGGACTCACTTTAATGGGCTTCTGGTTCTTTGTTGCTGCTCGTTGGCTGTTTGTTGTTATGTGATATTAGAGTTTCACAGATGTTTTGTTTCCATCTTGAAGATGTACTTTTCTCCTCATAAGTGCCCCAATGAAAGTCTTTGGTCCTGTTAAGCTGTTCATCTAAACATACACATAAAAACAGACAGTTAGACATATAAACACACCAAACGTAGGATTGGTACATTATCAAGTATTTCATTTTTTACCAACATTTTGTTGCACTAAAATTTACTTTGTGATCATTTAAAATTTTCTTTCAAAAGTGGAATTTTGAATATATTTTGTGGATTAAAAAAATAATCCTGCACTGATTTACTCTTCAGTGACATTCTGAGGCAAAGCTTTATTAACTCTAAGCTTTCTGCTTTTTAAAATACATCATATTTATCGCACTCACATGTTTAAACTCTCAGATAAAGGAGAAAAGAAGAAGAAGAAGAAGAAGAAGAGGGTACAAAGGCAATAATGATGTGGGACTGAATAATCATATTAATGGTACAAATGATCAAAACATGAATCGATAATGAAAATGATTTGGCTAGCTCCTGTTGCTCTGTGTCCTTGAGTGAACCTGTCACTGCATCCAGATGTTTGGCGAGAGGAGGAGGAGGAGGAGGAGGAGGAGGAGGAGACAGGCGGACTGCAGGGGAGGAAGGGGAAGGGAGGGATGGAGTAAATGGGGGGTTGTGCTTGCTAGCGGACGAGCTATCACCATGGAATAGCCTCCTCTCACCAGCCTGTAAGTACCTTTCGCCCTCATCGCCACCCGGCCAGCACGAGACTGAGGTGGGCGGATGAAAGGGGAGCAGATCGGGTGTTTTGTTGTGATAAAGAGGAGGAGGAGGAGGAGACACGGAGATCAGGAGCGAAGGGGGATGGGCTGGGCTTTTGTCGGTGCAGGCATGTAGACATGCAGAGTCATTCAGAGCAAATTCAATTGAGACCGCCGGCTCCCTTCTTCTTGTGTGTGTCGGAATTTAGGTGGCAGCTTGGGCGGCAGGTGTGTGTGTGTGCGGTTGTGTGTATGTGTGTCGATGCAACGAGCACCACACATACCATGATCGCAGCACCATGTCTTATATGTCGCTGATGCATCTCTCCGCTTCGTCGTTTACTGCCACATCCTCAGATACTGCAGAGACATGAAACGCCTACACACACGCACACACACACACACACACACCCACACACACACACACACACACGTGTGCGCAGCTGCATCAGGAGCCAAAACACATCCCTACAGTGTCTGCTGTTGCAGCATCTGAGATTGTTGTTGCTTGTTGCTGCTGTGTTGCATCATTCTGCTTACATGGATACCTGGAAGCATCTGAAGCGTACACACGTATCTCCAGTTATTGAGGTCATTAATGGTAATGTGCGTTGATCGTTGTGATCGTTGTGCACAAGCGTTCCTCTGTACCACGAGATGCACTGACCTTGTTACCGCTGTCCTGTGAGACTCATGTTTCTCCACGTTTGGTTCTTTTTCACATCTTCAGATGAACTATTCAAAGTCATTCATAAGAGGCTCAGAAAATCCCCATAAAACCTTTTCTATTGTCTAAAAGAAGCATTTCTCCAAGATATAAAACAAGAGTTGTAGAAAGGCAAAACCTTTGGGTTGTTGACGGGTCATTTGGGCAGCGCTGGCCCTTTCTTTGCTCCTGTGATTGAGCGTCAGAGAAAAAGGTTTTTTCAACTCAAAGTGCTGAGAAAGTATCCTCAGGGTTCCCAAGCATCCTAGAAAACCGGGAAAACAGTTGACCAATATTCCAGTCATGGAAAATGAGAGAATAAGTCCAAATGTCCTGAAGAATCTTATTTTCCTTTAGCTGAGAAGGATCTACTCGTCTGTCTATCAGAACAGGTTGAACTTGTGTTCAGGATCAGATCAACGTTTGAATGCTGGTTTGTGTACGAGAGTGCTGTGAACAGGTTCTCATGGAAACGCTGTGAACACGTCACATGCTAGCACATGGTGGTTGGACGTCAACTTGAAAATCGGAATAATGTCAGTTATACATTATCCTTCAAGTGTAGTAATCAGTAGGTCACTGCTGGCTGGTAGCTCTCTTTAATATACAATGTTAGGATCAATTTGTCATTTCTAAGCACGTAGGATCTGATTTCATGGAGAAGGACTTCCTTGCCTCTCATAACAGCAAGATCATCACTGGAAAAGTCCGGAAAAATATTTCTAGAACAGAGTGGGAACCCTGATCCCCACTGCTAAACATGTGGTTGATCTTCACCGTCACGATCTGAATGACGTAACCTACAATATATATTTTTTGGAAATGACAGACCTCCAGACAGAGTGCAATCTACACACACACACACACACACACACACACTGGTACTCAGCGCTCTCACCGGCTGCAGTCACATGACGGTGCAGTGTCGCCCCCTCTCTGCATTGTGCTGGTTTGTTAAACGATGTAGTTCACTGACCTGAGAGCTGAACTGGAATGCAGTCTCTCCACCCAGACATCCCCCGGCTCTCAGCTGGATGTAGGTCAGCCCACCGCTCCGCCATAACAGCCCCCGTTGTGTCATGACGTGAGAACGACAGCGAGCACTTCCCAGACTCTGACGAAGCTGCGGCGTAGAGCCGAGCGTCGCGCTAACAATGGTTCGGGTGATGGGTGTGATTGTCGCCGTGGGCAGCATGTCTGCTCTGGGAAGTGAGAGTTGTCTTCACACTGCAGTGTGCTGTGTCTGATTATTTTCAACTCTTATGAGACATCTGATGGTTTTAAACAGGAAAGATTTTGCTTTTTTTGTACACCAATGGAGCTCTGATACACACACAATACTTGTGATAGATAGATGGAGGAAAATATGCGATAACAATTATACAATCCTTAACCAGCGAAGCTCCAGCGACGCCTTCCTGTAACGTGATGTTTTTCTCTCTCGGCAGGGTGAGAAAGCTGAAGGAGACGCTGGTGACGGTGCAGCAGCTTGATAAGAACATGAGCAACCTGCGGACATGGCTCTCTCGCATCGAGGCGGAGCTGGCCAAGCCGGTGGTCTACAACGTCTGCCACAGCGACGAGATTCAGAGGAAACTGTCCGAGCAGCAGGTGGGCCAAGACGGAGTAGTTCTTGTTTTATGGAGCAGCAACTCTCAGTCATGAGAGTTGTGGTCAAATATCTAGTAGAAGAGTAAGTGGAGTTTCCTTTAGTTCAGCCTCTTAGTGATGAAGACCATGAAGTCAGCTGCTGTTCAATACAGAAGCAAAGGGGAGAAGTTTTCTCAGGCCACCGTGGCTGAGGCTGATTGGTTTTGTTGTAATTAGAAGCTTTCACCAAAACCATGCTGACAGAAACCAGGGACGTCTCCGGGACAAACAGAAGAAAATGTCCAAATGGTAATTCCCAGCGGTCCTCAGACCTCCTACCTCTATATAACAACCGTAAAGGCTTAAAAAGCTTTGAGGCAGACTGGAGACTCCACTTTGAGGGGAGACACCACATGGCACTTTGAGGGGAATTTTAGGGGCAGGAAGTATAGCTAGTGATGCACGCCTGCTTTTAAACCGTTTATGTGACGGCCACCCCGTTGTGGTCCGCAGCATAATAACAGAAGAGTAGAGTAATGCTTGCTGCAAAGTAAAATCTCAGCGAGCAGCAGCAAGATGGATATTTGTGAGGGAGCTGTCACACTGGGCTGAGAGACGGTAAATGCACTCGACAGCTCGGCCTCAGCCGGCGGCCCAGAGAAAGGAAATGGACTTTCACCAGTTTGTCCGTTCTGTATCCTACCGAACTCTGGTACCTTCCTAACAGGAGAAAGGTTTCTTGGAAAGAGAGGCGGTGGATGGCTCGGAAGGTTCAGAGAGAGACAGAATGAGATTTGATCTCTGGCTGCATGGTCAGAAGGATGGAAGCCTTCGGCTATCGCTCTGACATCAGACGAGCCTCTGGGGTCAACGGATATCCGGGCCAAAACCTCCTTTTCCTTGTGCTCATTATTTACAGTCCCAATATCAGCTTGAGATGCATAACTGGAGTTGGAGTTAAGAGACGACGTGTACGACCAGATTGCTTCAAAAGTAGCCTGTTTACGAGCTAATTTTAAAGAAATAAAAAGCTAACCTATTGTCAGACGACAGCCGGTGGGTTCCCCGATGCATCGCGCCTCTTTTACTCTCCACACGGACTGTTTATGTGCATTCAACCACGCACCACAAACAGATTCACGCATCAATGCAGAAAGCTGTTTTATAGAGATTAGAATAGAAGTGAGATGAATGAATGAATTTGCCAAAGTCACAGCAACATATCAACTCAGACAATAGTGCTCAAAAAGCACAAACTAAATGTAGCCTTTTTTACAAAGAGCATGACATGAGTAAATGGCGGGAAAATCAAAAGAATCGCTGGTGAAATGATCGCTTCAAAAGACCTTAGTCGACAGTTCCACCCTGATATTTATAACCTTTGTGATCTGTCAGCATGCATTTATAGGAACAAGAGTTCTCATTTGACTGTGCCGCTGTCTGACATGTTGTCAGACCTTCAGCCTCTTTATGATGAGCTGAGGCGCAGTATTTGGATTATTTGCAGGGTTGATATTTGTCTGTATAGTTAACACGAGGCTTCATTCACCGACGCTCCGCAGCATGAAACGGTAACGCCGGGCTGCATCTGAACGATACAATCAATTACATCGAAACAAATGACGGTTGTCCAACTTTTCCCCAGAAACTCAGTTCCTCTACTGTCACCGTGTGTCCATGACAACATCTGTTCTATCTGATCGCAGCTCTGACTTCGGTGCAGACACAGGAGTATTTTAAGAACACTTAGCTCTGAAACACCACAGCAACCGTGAACCAGAACCACGGCTGCGTCATCATTGGTCATCGCGGTGTTTTCTGAAAAGCTTAACATTTTCTTAGATTTCAAAGTGCTGTGCTCCGCCCAACACATGTCAAACCGAGTGCTTCCTGCAGACATTTCTTTGTTCATTGTCAAAACCTGCAGGTTCCAGGAGAGTTTGGATATTTCTTGCTCTAGTTTTATGATTGATTTTGAGGTCAGATGCACTTAATTTCACAGAATGATAATAAAGGAGGATGCTGGCTCATTAGTTGAGGCACTGAATTATCTCTTTGCTAATCATTTTCTCTCCTCTCAAAAATACTGAAATATTTGCAATGAGGAGAGTGACAGAAGAACAATATACGCCTGAGTCTTTAACAGCCTGTCTGGATTTGGACGCGGACATATCTGAGGAAAGAGTTCATGAAAGAGAGGGAGAGAAACGTGTGACAGACACGTGAGGAAGAGATACAGAACAGAGCCGGGGTGAAAGCCAAAAGAGAGAGACGCTCCCTCAGAGGAAGGCTGCAGCGCTCTCCATTAGTGGATGACGGACGGCTGAAATGACTCCTGTGTGGAGGGGCTCTTTAAGCTTTCATCTGTCACCATGGCAGCCCTGGAGAGTGGTAACTGTGAACAAACGAGAGCCAACAAAAGTGCTGTCAGGCTTCATAGGGAGCTACGCACACACACACACACACACACACACACACACACACACACACACACAC